>NC_041061.1:20140218-20460547 GCF_900634775.1 Gouania willdenowi | reverse complement strand
AAGGCCAACACTGACACTAAGGCAACATTTACGTTGTGCTGCGACCTTTGACCTCCTCCATTCCTGCTCACGCACCACAGCTGTTCCATCAAGCCAAACATACACAAGGGACCACGCCGAGTTTCAAACACAAAGTATCACCTTCACAGAACAATAAAAGCCACCTTAAAGACATGGATGCTCGTTTTATTGTCCTTTTAAAGATCAGCGTTAACACATTTGTAAATGAAGGTGTTTATGTTAAGTTTTAAAACATGACCCTATTGACCCTTTTACCTCCACGCCCCTTTAAAAATGTTTTTCCATTCACAGAAATATTGAAAATGTGATGTTAAACCTTTTAACCTCTAATTATACCATCCGTTTTAATATAAATTCTCAGGACAAAGAGAAACATGTTAGTGGCTGTAGCCTTTCCATCAACTGAAGTGTACCCCCTTATTAGAACTTAGTACCCTTTCATATTTGCTGTATGCAGTTATAAGTCTATGTTAGCTAATCCCAACTCTGTCCAGTGTCAAGAGGGGACACAATTTTAGTCCAATAGGGCTGAATATGTCTGTGGAGTTTCTCAGTCTCCAGATTCTACCAACATCGTTGAGACAACTGGACTTTGCATTTTGCTTTAAGACTTCATGTCCAGTTGCCTCAGTTAAGGTACTAGAATACAGCCAAATGTATTCCCCAAAGGGCCAAATCAGAAAAAAAATCTACGTTATTAGATTAAAGTACTGTATCAAAGTAATATAATTTCCATTAAAAAGCCATATTTCCAACCAACTAAGATGCAAATAATTTAGTATGAATGGAGCAAAACTGATTGGCTGTCTGTCGACTGATAGGGTATGAGACGGATCTATGGCTTCTCCTGAATTTTGGATAATTCATTTTTCTACACTGAATCTCAATGCCCAATTATAAATAAAACAATTCATTCATGAATATTTAGATTGAAAAATCACAGTGTAACAAATTCATTTCCATACGTATTTAATCATAGCCAGAGAAAGGTACGGCATGTAGTACGTTGGCTGTCACTAAGAGTGCTTTCACACCAGTGTAGTCCCGGCCTCAGTCTGAATGGGCGGAGGAGGACAGGTGATCATTTTATAACCTTGGTTTTGCTCAGTTTGCGTTCAGAACGCAACCCTGTAAAATCCTCGTTAACGGAATCGGACGAATAATGTGACATTATTAATAAATGTCATTGTTTTTTGTTCATCGAAAATATTTTTTGATATAAGTAAATAGCATTAAAATATACATACAGCTTCAACAAATGTTTACATTTATTTAAACAAAAAACGACATCAGTCCGTGGAACATGTGGTACGGTGCTGCAAAGAAACATTAAGTTTTTAAAGAGCAAAATAGCAAAATTACATTGCAATAGTCAGCGTTCAACCCATAGAGGGCAGTCACTCTGACATTTTACAACTAAAAATGCTAAATGTAAATACTTTGACTAAAATGTAAAGAGTAGGACCCGGATCAATAAACTACATCACTTCATATACTGTACGTATTCGGCAGGAAAAAAATGGATTTAGGGTGTACTTACACTTGTATTAACCCAATGATTATGTAATTAATAATTATGTATTTATGACTTTTATTATATTATTAAATTATCATTATTTTTTTTACATTTGACCAAAAATAATTTCAGGCATGTTGGTAGTAAACAGAGGTGTAAAGAGTATTGATATATCCTGCTCAAGTAAAAGTACTGTTACTTGATTGTAGCTCAATTAAATAGTTCTCAAAGTAAAAGTTACTAGTTACTTACACCCCCCATGTTTATTTTTGGTAATAAATCTTGCCACGATTCCCTTGCATACAGTAAACATCTCATGTGGGTAACAACATAGTAGGTAGAAACTCTTTGTATTATTATACTAAAGGTTTTTACCCTAACTATATCATATATATATATATATATATATATATATATATATATATATATATATATATATATATATATATATATATATATATATATATCATTAGTATTGTGATCAATGTGCCTTATAGTTTCATAAAGAGAAGATGAAACAGAAATAAAATAAATTAATTACAAAAAATAATAATTTAATAATTCACGGTTGGGTTAAAACATACTTAAGTACAAGTAAATGTACCAATAAAAGCAACTCAATTACAGTAACTTTAGTACTTGTATACCATTACTTTCACCTCTGGTAGTCAAATATGAAAATAAATGCTCTGGAACTACACCAAACTTGCCATATTTTAACCTATTATCACTTTTTCTTGCCATATTTTTGTTCCTTTTTTTGCTACATTACTCCCTTCTCTGGCACTTCTCAAGGCCTTTTCTGCACAGTTTTTCTACTTTCAAGACATTTTCAGCACTTATAAACCCTTTCCACCACTTTTCCACCTAATGTAGCATATGCTGACCCATTATTGTCACTTTTAATCTCTTTACACCATATTTCATGCTTGTTTTTGCCAATTTAACTACATTCAGGATTTGTCATGCCCTTTATTTGCCAGTTTAAATTAATTGTGTTGATATATTTTCTTATGAATTAAATGGTATTGTTATCTTTATTGAACAAACAAAACAACAATTTAGTATTCCTAGATGAATTCTTGAACAGAGGTCACTAATCCAAACGAAGGTGGTTGTGGGACAGATTCCCTCCCTTGTCATTGGACGTATATTTTCATAAAGCCCCACTGACATGATCGATAGTACGGAGCTGTGTGAGTTTTTCCATCTCCCATCTTTAGTGCGATGAACCCACACGTGCCGACACGCTGACAGAGTACACCGTGGATTCCAAAGAAAACGCTTCCTAACCTGAGGAACACTCCACAACTCCGGCTCAGATTAATCACCGCTGCAGTGACTCCATATGTGGCCAGCAGAGGCCTCGCGGCTCACCCGCAGGTGTCACAACAGACAGAATGTGTCCTTGTGTGTCCTCCAGCCACTGACAGGCTCCCTGTGGTTTGTCCCAGCGCTGAGTGACAGCAGCACACTCCTGACAAAGGCCAACACTGACACTAAGGCAACATTTACGTTGTGCTGCGACCTTTGACCTCCTCCATTCCTGCTCACGCACACAGCTGTTCCATCAAGCCAAACATACACAAGGGACCACGCCGAGTTCAAACACAAAGTATCACCTTCACAGAACAATAAAAGCCACCTTAAAGACATGGATGCTCGTTTTATTGTCCTTTAAAGATCAGCGTTAACACATTTGTAAATGAAGGTGTTTATGTTAAGTTTAAAACATGACCCTATTGACCTTTTACCTCCACGCCCCTTTAAAAATGTTTTTCATTCACAGAAATATTGAAAATGTGATGTTAAACCTTTTAACCTCTAATTATACCATCCGTTTTAATATAAATTCTCAGGACAAAGAGAAACATGTTAGTGGCTGTAGCCTTTCCATCAACTGAAGTGTACCCCCTTATTAGAACTTAGTACCCTTTCATATTTGCTGTATGCAGTTATAAGTCTATGTTAGCTAATCCCAACTCTGTCCAGTGTCAAGAGGGGACACATTTTAGTCCAATAGGGCTGAATATGTCTGTGGAGTTTCTCAGTCATCCAGATTCTACCAACATCGTTGAGACAACTGGACTTTGCATTTTGCTTTAAGACTTCATGTCCAGTTGCCTCAGTTAAGGTACTAGAATACAGCCAAATGTATTCCCCAAAGGGCCAAATCAGAAAAAAAAATCTACGTTATTAGATTAAAGTACTGTATCAAAGTAATATAATTTCCATTAAAAAGCCATATTTCCAACCAACTAAGATGCAAATAATTTAGTATGAATGGAGCAAAACTGATTGGCTGTCTGTCGACTGATAGGGTATGAGACGGATCTATGGCTTCTCCTGAATTTTGGATAATTCATTTTTCTACACTGAATCTCAATGCCCAATTATAAATAAAACAATTCATTCATGAATATTTAGATTGAAAAATCACAGTGTAACAAATTCATTTCCATACGTATTTAATCATAGCCAGAGAAAGGTACGGCATGTAGTACGTTGGCTGTCACTAAGAGTGCTTTCACACCAGTGTAGTCCCGGCCTCAGTCTGAATGGGCGGAGGAGGACAGGTGATCATTTTATAACCTTGGTTTTGCTCAGTTTGCGTTCAGAACGCAACCCTGTAAAATCCTCGTTAACGGAATCGGACTGAATCACAGAATTGACCAATGAAAACGGAATCCACTGTTGAACGCGGAAATGAACAGAATCGGCATGAAACGTCGTCACCATGAGGAAAAGCAACATTCTTTTTAATGGGGAAATGTTTCCGGGGACTGTTTATTTGGTGCACCGCCCGCTCCCCTCTCATCCTGGCAGCTTCAAACAGCTCCTAAAACACCCAAAACCCTGCGTCTAAACTGCCAAAATACTACGCAAATCATCACTGACTCCTAAATACAGAGCCACCAGTGCCTGCTTAACTTTACTGTGTCTGTGAAGCTCTGCCCGTTTCTCATGCAGCACTGCTCCATGAGAACATGAGCAGTTTCACAACATCTCATCTGTGCTACACAACATCAGTGGATAAAGTTGTTTGTCGCTGTGGATGAGACCATCCATTTGTTGTTGTTTAATTACTACGGTCTGGAATGATGTCATCAAGATCATTTAAATTAGTGAATTTAAATTAAGTTGATCAAAACTTAAAGGTATTGTAGATGATGTTTAGCTTCCGGGTGGATCATCAAGACTATTGGTCCTCCTAGTTGTCAATCATGTTTACGAAAGGCCGTCGTACGAGCTCGTGCTTGTGCCCGGTGCGCACCGGGTCCTTTGAAAAGGGATTTTCACTTACCGGTGGCGAGTCTGACGTAGTGGGAAAAGTGCAAATCTTCTTTTGTAAGGTAAGCTTGTATGACCGATGCCGACTCCAACTTGTAAATTGAGCTGTGCACGAGGAAAACGGGGCTCGTGCACGCTCTCCCGC
Source organism: Gouania willdenowi (assembly GCF_900634775.1). Taxonomy (NCBI): domain Eukaryota; kingdom Metazoa; phylum Chordata; class Actinopteri; order Blenniiformes; family Gobiesocidae; genus Gouania; species Gouania willdenowi. The sequence goes on along the minus strand of NC_041061.1, from coordinate 20,455,574 downwards.
ACACGCGTTTTTTTTCAAAATGTGGAGAGGGCGTTTCTTTTTTAAACATCGTCCACAATACCTTTAATCAATAAACTTGATCAGATTCAGTAAACCATTGATCCTAGAGGGGACTTCGCAATTGTGTGACATTAATGCTGTTCTCATACATCTTTATATGACATATAAATAATTACAAAGAAGCAGTCAGAATAATGTCACTACAACTTATATCTACATCTATTTTTTTATTTATTAGTATTTGTTTTGTTTTCTCACAGGAGTTAAAAACTAATATTTTATTAAAAAAAAAAAGATTATTTCTTAAAAAAAAAAAAAAAAAAAACAGAATTAAAAACAAATTGAATGTGGAAAACAAGGAATTTGGAAAAATTAAATAAAAAAGATTATTTGTATGCAGTCATTTTAAAAAATTTAAAAAAAATGATTTAATACATATTTTATGAGTAATATAGTTGTCTGTCACATTTTATTTGGCTTTCGTTAATAATTATGCACATTTAGAGATATTGTGCATGATATGAGTGATAACACGTGTTATAAAGGTTATTTTGCACATAAGGTGTGCTTTCAGCCAACCACTTGAGGGGTCATTACTGAAGTAGAGAGTTACTGTGTCGAGGCAGAAAAACAGAAACCCAAAGAAGAGGCTCTCAACAATGCATCAAAGCGAGCACTTAAAGGGATCTTTCAATGTTTTTACACTAAAACCTTTAAAATGTTGAAATGACGTCATTGATGACGCAAATCGCCCCTTTTGGTCCATTGAGTTCTATAGGAGTAAAGCTTTCGGGATCATTTGGCAGCTTTTTCAGTCAAAATGACAACTTGTGCTGCTTTGGTCGATGTGAACCTAAAAAATCTGTGACCGCAGGGGGCGACAGTTCCAACTCTGCTGATTCGTAGAATAAGAGGATCAAAAACTCTGGATAATTAAACCATACCTTCATCCATTTCTGACAAGAACGCTGGCTCTTTACAGCAGACAGATTAAACTCAACTTGGTTCGGCATTAATGAGCAGTCGATCCTGGTTGCCTGTATTTACATGCACCCGGAGCGCTTCTTCTCTTCTACAGTACATGCCGTCTACGAAACAGCAGAGTTGGAACTGTCACCCCCTGCGGTCACAGATTTTTACGGGTCACAGATTTTGTTTATCAAATTTCGGTAAACAAAAGAGGTTTACATCGACTTTTTGAAAAATGGTTGTGATTTTTAGAGCAACCCAAAGCAGCACAAGCTGTAATTTTTACTGAAAAAGCTGCTAAATGATCCTGAATGCTTTACACCTATAGAACTCAATAGACTAAAGGGGCTGATTTGCGTCATCAAGTATTTCAACAGAATGGCACACAGGTTCAAAAAAGTTAAATAAGGATATTTCAAAGGTTTTAGGCCACATTTGTAAAAACAGTGTAGGATCCTTTTAAGAGTGCGCCACAACTTCTGCCTTCTCAGTTTGTTTTTTTCACCACATTCAACAATAGAGCAGCAACACGTTGCCCTACTTTTGGTGGTATTAAAGCCTTGTTTTGCACGGTCGCCGGCTCTCCTGACTACTTACAATCCCGTGCGCTCAACATCATCGCCGATACTTCCTGTGTTTGATCCACTCTGAGAACGGTTGTGTTCACGGTGCAACTAATTGCTCCAGGCTTTGATTGGAAACGCTCCAAGACCAACAAAAACAACTGCTCTAGACTTTGTTTGCATGTTCACACCGCCCCAATGAGGCGGACTATCTGAGCAAACGACTCTTAGAGCGTTTTAGTCACTCTAGGATCCGTCGGTGTGAATGCACCCCAAGACGGACTACTTGAACCTGATGAACTTACTGTCAGAATGTTCAAGTTTTATTAAAATCAACCACTGAATGAACTAAAAAGATTGGAAAATGGAGGACAAAATGATAAATTCCCCATTAATAGTCTCCAACGATTCTTTGCACACAGAGCACAACTTCTACTTCTTCATGCAACCATGGTAACAACAGAGTTGTGTAGTTTGATGTAATAAACAAAACAAAACATGTTTTGAGTCTGTTTTTCTGACACCCGTGCTTTTCTGTAGTTTAGAGCATTTTAGCACTCGAGATCGGTTTCTGTCTTGAGACCATATTTTTACGGGCTTGGTTTTGTTTCGGTCTCAGACTAGCCGGACTCGAGATTTTTCATCAAGACCAGTCGAGATCAGCACTGATCTACTTTTCTTCAACTTCAATAATGTGATAAGAAGGAGAAGAACTTGAAACTGTTCCTAATTAATGTTGTGATTAGACTTCAAACATTTAGCGTTAGCTCACCAATTGTTCTGCCTGTATGGAAATCTTTTCCAGTGCCTTGTGTGCCAAGACAAGTCTCAGGCCTGTCTTGGTTTTGACAACAATACGAGTAGTTTATCATTACAAACTGATCAATCCTTCAATGCTGAATTAATATTCGATCTTTTCACTAAACACACTAACAGAGGGGTCACCTACACGGTGCCCGCAGACACCAGGGAGCCCGCATGGACCATGTGAGGGGCCCTCAGGAGCCCTAGTCACAGATGAGCTTTAATTCAAATCTGATTTACTTTCTAGGATCAAACTCACAAAGATAAATACACATGACCGTTAAACAATGCTGATAAAGTTTTAGTATTAAATTAACCATCTTTAAATGTTTATTTTCACTGAAACATTGCGACAACTGTTTTTAAGTGTTGTAGAACTGGTGTGTGGTCAGTGGTATGTTATATATAACATAATGCAGATAAGATATAGTTTTGAAATTCAAGGTGGATTTTCTAAAACATCTTGTGAAAAAGAAATTAAAGTTGTGAAAAAGTTGTATTTAAGAAGTGATTTTCTATCTGGTAGCCCTTCAGACTATACAGTAACTATATGAAGTACCTCACTGTTTCAGAAAGGTTGGTGACCCCTGCACTAATATAACAAATCTGGCAGAAAAGTGAAGTCCTATTTTTGAAATCTACTTTATTTTGTCCTTTCTTCTGATTCGTCTATCAGGCTCATGTGGCGACCAAAAAAAGTTAGTGTTGACGTGTAACTTTGTGTGTTTACAGTGTACAGAAAGTCCGGCACCAGAGAGGGAATGCGTCAGAGAGGAGAGTGTGACAGCAGATGGACATTCTAAATGAACCGGCTCCTGTTGACTGTGTGTGTGTGTGTGTGTGTGTCAGTGAAGAACTATGTGCTTCTCTGCACGCTGCATGCCGTCCACATTCCCCGGCTTGTACTCATTACCACAGATACATGGAGCCATTCTCACTATGAGACACACACACACACACACACACACACACACACACACACACACAATTTGCTCTAAAGTCGTGAGCCTGAATAATAAAAACATTGGTTTATACATTTGGCTAACACATAGAGGACCACAAATACATATACGAGTGTTATCTGGAATAACTGACATCTAGAAAATGTGCTCTTCTCCATTGTAAACACATGGTCTCTCCTCCCTGTTTATTTCTATCTTTCTTCACAGTTGCCTTCTCTTCCACTCATGTGCCCCTCACCCTGCCTTCCACCTACTTTCTATGGGATTACCCTGTGATGCCAAACCTAAACAAAGGCTTAGGGGCTGGCGACTGTGGACAGAGGCGTGCAGCTTAGCCGGGGATGAATCTGATGCCTTTGGAACTGGATGAGAGATGTTGACAGGGGATGGCTGGCACTGATCAGGCCTCTTAGTATATTAGCCAGAGCGAAGTCACTAAATTACATATTTCTGTTTGGTTTTTTTGGATCACACTCCTTGTTCTCAAATGCAGCCTCACCTTCCTCTCCAGGGTAAGACGAGATCAGGATTGATTTTGCGAAAGAAGTATTCCCCTCCAGGCTGCAGCCCGTTGTAACTGCGGAAGGGAGATTCAACCGAGTCTTCCTCCTTTTCCAAAGGTTCCTCCATTTGCGGTCTCGTCATCCCAATATATTTTGGCAGGAAGTGAATAAAGACCTTAAAAAGGGTCAACAATAAAATAAGGTCAGGGAAGGACAAAAAATAGGGTCTTTCTAACCAGTGACACCATTATAGTGCAATATTCCGGTGCATATCAATAATCAATCGTGCTAAAAAAAATTGCGATATATTGCCGTATCGAGATATCGTCACACTCCTAGTCATTAGCATGAATAAGGTGTCATGAAGTTACTAAGTGTCGTTCGTTACCCTAACCCTTCATTACCCTAAACCCTAACCTAACCCTAACCCCACTAGATCCCTCCACCTAACCTAAAAATTGCCAACATTGCTCCAAAAGTGTCATAATTTAGTTAACGACACTTAATGACAACCTTCATGACACCTTATTCATGCTAATGACAGCCTAATGTCAGCTTTATGTATAAAACTTCAAGTGTTACCTAAACGTCCTTAATATACCTGAGTTGGGTTGTATAATGGACTGGTGTCGAGTACCTTTCGGACCCAGTTGGGCATGATGTGTGTGCTGGATGTCCGATGGTGCAGATTGAGGACGACCACGCTCAGGATGACAGAGAAGGTGACCAGTATCATGGTGAACATGACATAGTTGACGATCATTGGGATACCGAGAGAAGTCTCTGGGACTTTGTCCGCCAGCAGCAGCATGAAGACAGTCAGAGCGATGAGGACGGAGATGGAGAGAGTCATCTTCTCTCCTGCACATCCAGAGCAAAGTTTAGAGCATGAAAGCAGACAATTACTTTCTGTGCTTTTATTATGAGCTCCATCACAGAGGATATCTGTATTTTCTTAGCAACGACAGCCAAACATCACTCTACACAAGGCCAAACATGATGAACGCTACCTGCCTGCCGTGTTCACTTGCCTTCACTATTCGGTAAATCAAATAAGTCCAATAAAAATACCCTGACTCAGGAGTACATGACACACAGCTTCTTTCCATTACACAATCCAAGGTTTCACTTCCTATATTTCCTCTGGGCAGTCATGTGTTGTCATAAAGTGAAACATATCAGATTTACTGACCTGCTCCAGGAGGCAGGTAGAAGACAAATATAGCCAACACACTGGTGAGGATACAGGGCACGATGATATTAATAATGTAAAACAGAGGCTTCCTCTCTATGATGAGATAGAAAGTGATGTCTTCATACAGGTCGTCCTTAACGTTCTTTCGTGATGGTTTGTGACAGATGGCCCATTCACCGTTCTCTGTACAGAAGAAAAGGAAAAAAGATAGACTTGAGATAAAGCCATGGCAAAAGATATTCTACTAAGACATTTACAAGTATAATAGTTAGTGACTGGTGGGGATTAAAAACAACAGTTCTTAGATTATTAGTTATTCGTCGTCCCTGAATTAAAGTCTATCTAATGTATTGTTAAAACAGACTTTTGTGTCAGCAATTGCTACAACACCAACTTCCACGTGGTACGGAACATCTGATGCTCTGAGCAACTCTCTGTGGAAAACCACATTGCCACTGCTACCTACAGACATGGAGGAGTATTTCATCCCTCTGCTTACGAATGTTGAAGCCACTTGTTCTATCTACAACAAAATTATTACAGTAATACTGATAATGGCAATTAAAGACTGTTTACAGCACAGCTAGTTGTGTCTGAATGCACAATAGAATGCAATGGTTGAAAATCACTGTAATGAATGTCTGTGTTGTACTGGAAACCGAAGGGGACCCTTCACAATACTATAATATATTTAAGATGATATGTTTGGGTTGGGACAACACACTGAGTTCAAGATACAAAACAATAGACGATAATAGGCTTCTGATAATGATAAAGAGAATTTTGTTAAAGGTGGGGTATTATGTAAAATCGACTTTTTCAAGATTTATATCATGTTACTATGTCATTCCCTCATTAAAAACATACCTGGAGTGTTGCCTTGGCTCATTCATGTATGTTTGAGTAATCTTCAAAAACTCTGACGGCATCCATTTTAGGTGTAAATACGCCTGAGTCCTCCGAGGACCGCCCCCACCTCCCGGAGACGCCTCGGACCTTTTGTCACCACCCACCGCTCCACAGCAGAGCCCCTCCCCCTCCTATGTTGTCTTCCTTAGTTCAGCCCACAGCACCCGCCTCCGCAGATTTAGCTTTTTATTTATTTATTTTGAATACTTTTGTAAGAAAACTATGGCTTATGGAAGAGAGATCTCCATCCATACGTAAGCATTCCACACTTTGATAATTATTCTAATGTATTGTAGCGATGTAAAAATGTAGAAAGTTTCACGATATGTCCCCTTTAAGAAAAAAGAACAATGCTTTTATCTTACCTTTAGAGGTAATACATCTTGTGACATTTTAATATGACGATATATCATCTCAGTTTAAGTAAATGACCATGAGTGTCCTGTTTTCTGAACATAAAGATGTGGTCTCTGTGTAAAGTTATAGATATAAAGGAATGTTGTTGAAAACAGTAGAAGGACAGTCAATCGTTAACTCACTCAGTGACATTGACAAAATAACTCGTCATTTAAAATCCAAACGTTCAGTGCCATTGACGAGATAACTCGTCATTTGCGTTTTTTCACTGGGATTACTAGAAAACACCCTGGCGGAGGTCCCTTATCAATATCTAAGCTGTGGTGTGTTGTAGTGACCAACTGTGCCCTGAAGATGGCAGCTGTGCAACTTTAGATGTGAGATTAACCACTGATGCTACGCAGCAAAGGAGGAAGAAACAGGAACGAGTGAGATTATGGCGCTACAGAGTGATATTGTGACGTATCCAGCAGCTCACAGCACCACATACTAACACAGAGCATGTGTGGGGGGGTGCAGAGTTAAGAAGGAGAGGAGGAAAGGCGTATACGAGACAGAAAATGGCGCTAAGTACGAGAGTTGACGTTCCCAGCAGCGCACAGCAGCGCACACTCGACCAGAGCATGTGTGGAACTCATGGATCGTGTGGCGATGGTGAGATAAAACCATAAAAAAACTGGGAAAAGCCCTGTCTCAGTGTTTTTTTTGTTTTATATAAGGAAACAATGTTCAGATGTTAGAGTTGTCACTAAAGCAAAAAAATAGCTTTAAAGTCACTGACAGGGTTTTTTTTTCGAAAAAGGCTTTTTTCTCAGCTTTTTGCTCTGAAACTGAAAATTTGTGTAAAACTTGCTCTATTCAACGGCTGATTACAAAAGAACGAAACGAGCCAGAAACAAATTATTTCTTTTGATGAAAATAGAGGCTTCAATCTTTCAGATAGTCATGGTAGAAAATATTCTGTGGGTCTTTAAAATCAGTCAAAATGCTCAAAAACAGCTGGCACTGAGGGGGGTAGAAAATTTTAAAAAGGCTGGCACGGAATGAGTTAATGATGTAATAAAAAAGAGAAAAATTACAAATGTGTAGAGAAATCATTATTTGCACTAACCAGTGAAAGCGTTCTCATCTATAACAATCTCGTGGATCTCCTTGCCGTCATCATCGAGAAAATACTGTAAGTCAACTTCAGACGCATCGTAGGTGTAAGAGCGAAAGACCATGCTGCAGTTCTGCCAGTCAAAAGGGAAGTAAGTCACCTATATGTAGTTGGATGACAGTAGAAAGACAATTGCAATGTATTATGAAAATGGAAAACAATAGCTATTTACAGTCGTTCCAAAGTTTCAAACATTGAAGAAGCTATAGGTTACCTCTATAGAGCAGGAGCTGCGGTAAATGGCTGGTGGAAGCCAGTTGACTGTTCCATCACTGGAAACCAAGACGTTGACATAAAGGGCCACATCGAACTGTCCATCATTGCTGCAGACAGAGTGAAGTTATAAACATTACTGTATTATTCGAGAAATTATGACTACATTTCGATTTGTATGTCACACAGAAAACAGATACAGCCAAATATGCAGAGTTAGAACTCAACAGAATGTTTCCAGAGCCGACATTTTCATAGAAGTCATGTTTTTAATGTTTTGTAAAAAAAAAAAAAAAAAAGTTGAATGTAGGCTTGTGGTCACTCACACGATATTCATGAACGATCTTAAGTCGGACTAGCTTTACCTCATGAATCATGTGTTGTAGCAAACCTAATTGTAAGTTTCAAACTTTATACTATTGAATAAAGGTTATTCAGTTTTCTTTCTCCTTTCTAATTCAATCTCTGAAATGCAATACACGAATATGATAAATGCTGTTAGAAGAGCTATCCTTAAGATTCAGGGTTTATCAGAGTTCATACACGGATCAATAATCCTAACCACGCACACAATTACTCCAACAGTCAATTTTGTGGCTCAACTTAATTGTTAATGCAACAGAGGAACTCAAGAACCAAAACACACATGACAAAGATGTAAACCTTCAACTTTTCACTACTGAGACAATACACTGCAGTTAAAGGTCACCAATAAATAAGTCATAATCACGAGAGTTCAGGTACATCATATTTAATACACTTCTGTGGAGTAAAACTGGTTCATTTTGAAACAGTTTTTATTTAGAAGCTAGGGAGCTAATAGTTACATATTAACTAGATAACAAATGTCTTTGGGCCGAATTAGTTTTAACGCTCCCAGATCCAGCAGTAACACATAGTTTAAACTGACATGCCAGGTCCAAAGCTAAATTGATTTTCCAAGTAAAATTAGTCCTTTGTTTTGTTGACTTTCTCCACCTTTAGCCAGAACACAAATTCAATTTGAAACGGGACTGGGCCACCTTGTAGCCATATCAGATGCTGATCCGCAATCCAGATCCATACCATTACTGGGCTGTTCTGGATCCATTTGACGGATCTGTGCCGGACGTCATAGAGGTGCGGACCAGATACGGGCCAGTCTTTCTTTACCATCTCAATATTTGCATTCATATGTCAATACTTGCTAACAATAAAAAATCAAAACCTTTTACCGGTAACTGTCAATCAATATATTTAGGATAAAAGACTTTAGAGAAGATGCTTAGAAGGCTTCAGGAAGTAGCTAATGACCGACTAGCGATTATGCTCACATTTAGCGCTCTTGGTATAGATTGCTTGTTATTTATCATACTTTGATTTTTTTTAATTTAATTTTATTTCCCACAATTATGAGATTAAATGTATTAGCAAAATGTAATTGAACGATTGCATCGCAAACACTTTTGATACATCAAAAATGTCTGTTGATAAGGGAACTAGCTAAATGCTAACTTCAGAGAAAGGCAACCAAAGTAAGTCTCATCTCTGGCATCAACACTACCAGTTCATTTATTAGATTGGAAAAGTGTCATTAGTTGTAACAAACATAGCCTACAGATTCATTATTATTCAGCAGATATAAAAGCTGTAGCTATTTTGGATATACAGACTGGTTTACCCTCCTTTTTATCAGTTATGCAGCTATGGTTGCACCCAGGACACTCACTTGTTTATGAGATAAATGTCGGGACGCCAAACCTTGTTGGGAGGTATTCTTAAAACATTGATGTTGTCGTATTCTGCAGGGTCCCATGACAACCTGTAGTCCGTCCATGCCTGCAAAGGATGGAGGAGTGAATAGAAAAGCACGGAACAAATACAAAGATGTTGCTACAGTGACATTTTTACTTCTGGTTATTTTGATGAGTCTGACTCAGACTTATTCAAAACTGTCCAAAACAGGCGATAAAGATAACCTGGGTTATTATGAATGGTTATGGAAAGTGTGAAGTCCATTCAGTAGAAGAGTGGCAGAGAAAAGTAATAGTTTGCTGTGGTTACAAGCTCATACCAGATTCATATACACATTTGTCGTCATCTCTTCATTCTTCTCATTCTAAAGCAAAACAAGGAAACACAAGGACACGCATTAGTGGTATAGAGACAACAAGCAAAGCGTGACTTCACTTTTATAATTACTCAGCTTTGTAGAGATACAGTATATGCAGCAAATGGTATTTACCAAGCTGACAAGCTGGGAAAGAGTCATTCCCACTCGGACCATTACCCTCTCCTCCCAGTACTGAGCTGGTCTGACTTTCATGTTGTAGTCTTCAAATAACTTCTGATGCAACCTGCGCTCGGTTTCAGAGGCTCCTGGGAGGGACATGACAAACAGGAGGGGGAGCAAAACAGCTGAATGGACTCATCAATTATAACCATACCTAAAAAGACACACAATGTAATCACAAAACATTCATTATCCATCCATCTATCTTTAACACTGACCATGGTTACATGATGATTTTTTAATTCAGATTTAGTTATTCTGAATTAAATCATTCGGAATTAAAAGGGTTCTGCTTCGTGTTTACATGAAATAGTAATTCCCGAACTGAGGTTTACATGAAAAACTGGTTTATTCGGCTTTAGATAATTCTGCTTTAGGTCTGGGGGTTGGGAAGGTCGGGGGGGATCATGCAGTATCACGTAGAAATACACAACAAATCTTTTAATGTCAGACAAGAACTGTTTTCACCTTTATTTTGATTGTAGTTTTGAAGCAGCAGCTCAACACTAACACACGGTTTCAGTTTGGACCGCATAAGGGAGATAGGAACTAATCACTGGTAAATAAAGCCCAGTAAAACTCCAGAAAACAATCACCAGGAAAAAATAGTTGCTCCCTGGTAAATATAGTAGCTCTAACAACTGGTAAAATGATGAACTTGGTGATATTACAGCCTGTGCATGAAGTACGGGGACGCATTTACTCCGCCTCTGGGTCCTAGTGTCAGGCGTCTGGTGAAGCCTGTTCCGTTTACCGAGGCCCGTGTGTGTTTAATACGTCTGCGTGTGTCCGTGTGAAAGTCTGCATGTTTATGCCTCCGTCCATCCACTCTTTTCATTATATCCATGTCTTTTATAAATAGTCTAGGCTGGAGTCCGGGCCGCCGCCATCTTGGATTATGTCGTCACCAGCGCGTCATCGCCGCAAGTCACGCAAGCGCAAAACGATCCGAATAAACTTAAAAGCGACGTTAACCAAGTGTTAACAAGAAAGAGGAATTATCTAATTCGGAATTAAAAACTGAATAAACCTGCCACCTAATTTGGAATCAACTTTAATTCCGAATGAAATTAGCATTAGGAATTATGTGTTTACACGGTCAGGTTAAAGAGGAATTTTATTCCGCTTTAAAGAGGAATTAAAGCTCCCATGTAAACGTGGCCAGTGTCACCACCTGCCTTATATTCTATATGTGCCCTATATAACTGTTGAAAAGCAGCTCTACACTGACCAATTACAAGTGTAGGACCAATGGCGTATATGGACTCTTTAAGGATATGAAACCCAGCATGCCACACGTAGATAGCTTTCTCTTACAAACAGCATTAGCTTCTTTAGCAATATTGTCACCACGAGTGACAAGCATTAGTGATCAGACAGCCTGATGCAAGAACAATAACTTCCTTTCTTGAACACTTTGATAATTATAGATAAAGCCATCACAATGTTAAATATGCCCTAATTAAGAGATACTATAATAAAAGATTATCATTCACTCTGTTGTAGCATTGGTTTTATTTTTGATAAGATTCAAAATATAAAAGGACTTAAAGTGCCAGAAAAATAAACAAACAATATTCAAAGGGACTTAAATGTCCAGGTAGACAGAGAGAGAACCAGTATGATGCAGGACACCAGAAGAAGCCAGAAGAGTGTAGAGCAGGAGATGTAAAACATAGCTTTTAAGGTCTTCAATACTGTAGATGGGGAAGGAGGAAGATGTAGTTTCAAGCCGGTCCAACGCAAAAGTGGATGATTTCAGCCCATTCTTAACACTGCATGAAGTAAGAACCTTATTTTAAAAAGATCCTCTTTATCCAGATGATTCTTAGGACTTATGAGCAGGTTTGTCTTCATATATTTCTGTGTTCTTAGCATCTTAATCGAGAAACTGTAAATGTTGCCTTTAAAATTCAATCTCTGCTCCACTCATTTCACAATATGTCTGTTCTCCATGCTGTCTTTGGTTTGATTGTTCCCGCCTCCAGCGCATAGGTTCTTCTTCTTTTTTAATGGTGGGTGGAAACCTTAGTTAAGGTGCATTATCACCACCTATATGCTGGAGTTGAGCCAGAGCTCCTGGGCTACATACTGTATTTCTAAATTCTGTTATATAACCCAGTTTCTCTTAAAAACTCAAACAAGGCTTTAAATGTATTCCTGTCATTATTAAGAATGTTTTTAAGTGTACATTTCTTGATTCCATGTCTCCAAAGTTCTTTCTTTAACTTTTCTCTACTGGTTTTATACCTTTCACAGTTACAAATTGCATGTACATCTACACTCTCCTCTTCTACCCAACACTCACAAATACCAGTAGCACGTTTTCCAATTAAATGAAACATTTTATTTAATCCTGCATGTCCAATCCTTAATCTAGCCAATCCTTTATCTTTTATTTTCCTCTAATGTAACTGTCGGCCGGTCTGTCCTTCATCCCATAGCTTCTGCCACTCACCAATAATTTTATTTTTGATAATAGCTTTAGCTTCAGATATACTGAAGTCTGCCCAATAACTCTCTGGTTTAGGTAGAGATTTAAGGTGGTCCAGTCTGCTACATCGTCCCTGCCTTCATAAGAAAGTAATTAGAGGAAGTTCAGATTTTCTTCTTCCTTGGATTATCAATCTGAGAAGCCTCAAAAGTCTTCTTCTTCAGATCTTCCTTGCAGAATGTCAAGCATTGTTTTTATTCCTCATATTCCAAATCTTCAGCATTTGGGTAGGCCTTGGGCAAGCATTCATAGTTCTTACATCCTGATATGTATCCAAAATGACTCAGTGGTTCAAAGGTCCAAGTTGTTGAACAACGTAGTGAACTTTGCCTTTGCCTGTGACGCCTACTCTTTGTTTAAGTTTTAAAGGAAATGGTACAGCAGTTTCTGTTGTATCTGTAATTGTCTCAGTTTTGATTTCCTCATGTGTTCAAGGATGTCAGTTTTAGTCATTTCAGTTGATGGATAACATCATAAGCAGGTACATCAGGAGGATCAATCTTCTTCAAATCATTGTCTATTGGGCTACTGAGCTTCTTGCCAATTTGCCGTGCCGTAGTTTCTTGTCCAGCAGAGTTAATAGCAAATCTGAACCCTGGGAGGTATTGATCCCATTTATTATGACTGTCATCCACATAAGAGGCTGTCAGACATGTTAAGGTACGATCAGACAAGATATTATTCAACACACCCCAGTTTGTCAAGTTGTCACAGAACCATAGTCACTCAACAATCCAAGCAATGTATTGCTTAAATTAGTTAACAGGCTGTCTGTACAATGAGAACATTTTGAATCAAATATGCTATATCTCAACATCCAAGGACTTTTTCAAGTTTCTTGAAATCAAACACATAACTATCATTAGTTATCGCTATCAACAATGCAATTCTTAATGGTATTAATATGACAACATAACTGTCTACATGAAAACTACAACGAATGATAACCAAATGCACATACTTCCAATAACTCACAGGATTAGGGCCGCTGACCAGAGCTTGCCTTGTGTGTGTTGATCAATGAGTCAGACCTGCTGCGGATAGTGTTTCAGCTCATGCTGAGATGACCCTGGTTAAAATAATTGACTTTTTGTCCAACCATTATGGGAATGATCCTTATCTGGTGTAAAACATTGTAGAATTTCATCCACACCCTATTAATTCTTCCATAACTGTTATATAGTGCTCGGTAATATGGCAGAGTGTTGCATTATTCAGCATATATTTCCTAAACACAGATGTTTAAACCACTGATTAGTCTTTCACGTCAATGATGGGAGATGAGAGACATATTAAGGAAGCAGCAGGAGGAGCAGGTATTGGTGGCGCTCGATAAGTAGCAAAGGTGACCAAGTTAATGTAATTGATATGGAACAAGAGAATGGGATCAAAAGGATTGTTGGGATGCCAACTTTCTCAAGGACAAAAATAACTTGGACTCCCCAAACAATAATGTGTTAATGTGATTTAATACATAAAGGCAAAGAAGCGAAGGCAGGTATTTTGTTATTTGAGCGTGGTATATCGCATCCTCAAGGAAAGACCTTGTCCAGTATCCTTTCCGGTTATCAAATAATGCCCCATCAATTTAATCTCAAAGTAGCCAATGCTACATTAAACTTAATGTGGAAATACTTTGCTATCTGCACTTACTGCAGGGTCAGAAAGGGATCGTCAGTGACCTTCAGGTGCAGCCTGATAACTGGTAGTCATTGCAAATCGATTTTAATTATGATTTTAACTCTCACACACATCCCCTGCTATAAATAAATAAATAAGCAAAAGGAAATAAAATCAATTCCAATTTACCCAAACTGTCAGGTTGATGTGGGATGCTTGTCTGTTATCTGATCCTGTTAGAGTTGCCAAGCTTTCAAAAAGAAATGCCTTGGTTTCCAGGACTCAAAGTGAAGGTGCGGGAGATTTCAATTTGATTTTATTAACTGACTGCAACACAAATCGCCACCAAGCACAATTCAGTTTCCTGAGCCAAACATGGGGTCAGAGATATCAAATATTTTGGATTTAAATTTTTTGTTCGCTGCACTTTAAAGACAAAAATGCTTCTACTGTTAGTGATTGACAATTTATCACAACTCTTCTGATACAAACTGCACATTTCACACATTGGCCTTTCCAATCTTACCTGTCAAAGTGAAACAGCAGCAGCTTAGGACAAGAAGCGTATTCATCTTCAGGCAAAAGTTCATCTTGATTTGCCCTGCGATGGCAAACATGACATCCTTTTTTCTCCACACTCTGCCAGCATGTAACAAGGTCTCCACTCTTCACCTCACTCGGTCACTTCTAATCCAACACCTTCAGCCAGGACGCCAATTATTCAGAGCCCCCGAGTCCTAGTCGGACACACCCCTCCAGCAGACGCACACCTCCAGTGTGGATGGAAGATACTTGGCAGCTCAGGCAGTACAAACCGTCTGCCCCTGTGTCGCCTTGTGTCCAAAGCTCCATGGGTAAATCCACGGCCTGATTGGGTGCGCGTGCATGGGAGTGACGAGGGCGGAATTTGTTTGTACTGGGAAGCCTGTGGGTCGGACACCTGTTGGCACTTACAAATACGAGGTTAGCACTGTGGGGACAGTGGGTGGGAGGAAGAGGAAATGGAGGGGGTTGGGATAGGGTGATAGGAATGGAAACGGACTGGGGTAATGACAATGGAGATATTTTTGGGGATGAAGAACAAGTGGGCGGAGTTGAGCAGTTGAGTAGTGATTCAGCAACTCATAGCATCTCAAAATACAATTTTTAAGTAATTCCATTCCGTTTGATAACTGTTTTAAATGTGACTTGTGTCTTCAAACAGTAATTTTGAATCTTGCAACAATAAACTCAATTATGTCAAAGTTTCTCATTCGGGAAGTTTAGTTTCAATGATGTCACACTGTTGGACTATTATCTAATAACTTGATATTTTTTTACATAATGCAAGAAACAGGGATAATGTGTATCCAACCACCACAAAAGAAAGAAAAAAATACCATTGTTTGTGGGGTCCACAGGGCTCAGTTCTAGACCAACTTCTGTTCTTTTTTATTTCCACTTTGCTTATTGTCGTGAATAATTGTATAATTTTCTTTTCTATTTACCAGAAATTTGACAGATTTGTTTTTGTGTGGTTGTTTTGATTATTTAGAGGCCCAAACTTCCTGATTTACTTTCCAGCAATGTGTTTGTATATAAAAAAACATTATACATATTTTTATTATTATTACATGCATTCTGTTTTGATAAAAAAAATAACAATAAATAAATAAAGCACATGTTGGAACATGCTTTTTAAGCATTTATTCTTCTTTTCACTAATTTCCGATGGCAAGCTCAGTATGGCAATCTGAGTGACAATCTCAGTCAATAACTTGAGTAAGTAGTAATAGTGTCTCATGCAGCAATCTCAATACGAAAAGGAATAATTTATATTCCAAAAAAAAATAATTATAATATACATTGCAATAAATAACAGTTAACCTAATGTAACTTTATAATAATAAGCTGTTGGAAATCATATAAATCTGATCATGACAATCATATATTTTTTTTAATCATTTTTCATCGATAGTCGACTGATGTGATGTTTAAAGCATTTTTTTTTTAAATCAGTACAATAATCTCAGTGCATGGCTAATACAGCACGGGTACATCTCAGTACGTAGCAGTCACGTACTGAGATTGTAAATATGGAAATAAACAAAATATAGCTACTGTTGGTGCCTTTAATGTCCTCTGTTTGAAGTTATGAACTGAAGAAAAAAGCTTTTTTTTAGGTTTAAACAGTGTTTACATTCTCATGTGACTGTTTTGTGTACATGTTTCCAGCCCCTTGTCTTATCTAGCTCAATCAGCGTAGCACCATTAGCTTCAGCGCTAACTAGCTTTTTAAAGCTCTTGAACAACTGCAACACTTTCATCACAATATTGTGTTAGTTGTCTGTTTTTCATTAGACAAGATTAAGTAATAGAAGGGTTCCAGAAATGATGACAGTGAGTCTGTTAGCGTAGCTTTGACACTACACGGTGGGAAATCCGCAGGCTATTGATGCAGCTGGTGATTGGAGACGGCATCCAGCTCCACACACACTATTATAAAAATAGCCTCCATGGTAACCTACACATTCACCAGCAACCTAGAATAGGATGACTATAGCTGCAGAAATATCCTCAAAGTAAGGTGTCACACTCCAACACATTCTAACAGAGTAAAATGAAAGGCTCATTATGGCATTTGGTTTGTCCCGGTGTTTATGTGTTCGTACGACATATAAATATCTAGTGCTGCATTCACACTTCCTGGTATTTTAATACGCTATAAGAACAAACAAAAAAACAAAAACAAAAAAATATAGCAATGATTTATTTTTAACAGTTTATTCACAAGAAGACTATCGTGACACGTGACTATTTCATGCAGGATTTAATGTATAAAGAGAGAAAATTCTGTTTAATCCAAGTACATAAAATTCTCTCCCATTCCCTCAAAAAGAGGGTATTATACATTTTTGTAAAATAAAATTATGTACAGTGACGTGCCGTCAGGGTAGGCAGTGCCTACCCAAAGGTGAATTGATATTTTGATTATTTGTTTTAATTATAATTATAAAGAATTTATTTTTCCATTTCCAATAGCCTACAGTACCTGTAAGTTTGAAAGTGGAGGCCACGCCCCTCCCAAAAGCTCACGGCTGCTCTGCCTCTGTTCCCATAGTGTGTTTTTATGTGTTTGAGCATGCACAGTCAGTTCCCCAAGATGAAAACCATTTACGTAAAAAGGCAGTTCTCTACGTTGCCTTTGGACGTAACCGTGCTATGCTGAATGCTATACGTAAGTTCACAGTGCATTAGTGAATTGATCCCATGTGACCGCTGCTCTAGCGAGTGGGCGGGATAACACTACAGGCAGGATGACAGCGCTAAAGACGATAGAGAAACTTTTTTTTGAGGAAAAATGACAGCTTTTAAAAGATGGAGACCAACACCTGAGCTACCAGAGCTCAGAAGGTCAGGACATTATTTAGTACTTTTCATGGTGAATGGAACAAAAGGAAGGATTGGCTGTGTGGATGCTCCTCACTGAGGCTGTTCCATGTTGTTGTTGTCATTTTCTCTGTGTTTCCAAACAAACAACAGATTTGCTGTCGTGTCATGAGATATATCTTGTTGGGAGAGTATGGAGGGTATATTAAATATTTGTTTATGTTTCTTTAATGGTGTTTACGATGTTGAATTTGTTAGATGGCTAAATACTTGTTCATGTGGATCTTGTTGGGTTTTTTCTTTCTTATTATGAATTTTATATTTTGATAAGTGCATTGAGATGACTTTGTTGGAAATTGCTTTATACAAATAAAATTGATTTGAATTGAATTAACACTTGACAGCAGAAACATATGAAATTGTCATTGGTGGTCTCGATTTGCAACGTGCCTACCCAGCCCTAGTGGTCACAGCACGTCACTGATTATGTGGTTACTTTATATTACTACATACCTGTGGCCTCACAGAGGTGGGATTGTTAAGAAAAGGGCATAGTTGACACATATCTGAATAGTTTTAGTTTCCCTTCCTCACAGGCTAGTATAATGCATTAATATTTACTTTTCTGACCAAAATGTAACTTAGTTTTAGTCAAATGTTATTCATCAGCACTATTTCAGTTATAGCCTAGTTTTTGTCAACGAAATAACATTAAGATTTTGGTCGACTAAAATACAAAGCATACGAAGTTGTGCATTTCAAAGCTTCAATTTCCACTTATCAACCCGATATGATGGTATTAAGGCTTTTCCTGCAAAAGTAGTTATAATACCTTCAAAAAAAAAAAAAAACTTCAGTTCTGATTGGATTTTGTCCCATGTGAACATTATAAATTTGTTTTTAGTAGTCAATGAAAATTTCAATATAATTTGATAGAATTTTCTTTCACATGTATTAAAAAAAAGTCATAGTTTTGTTATTGTCACTTAAAATAATATAGTTGATGAAAACAATGATGAAATTAACTTTTGTCAACAAAATTAACACTGCTAGTGTGAGGCGGTCTTTCAAACTTAGAAGTTCTGTATTTCAAAGGGGTTTGAAGGGGTCAGTGGGAGTGACGTTGAAGCTGGCATTTATGAAGATAGCTAATGTGCCCACAGTGGTGAAGACGACAAAGATCCAGAGGAACATCCGATCCACCACCATGGCCACAAACTGCCAGTCCTCTCTGAGCTGCAAACAGACACACAAAAGAGAATTACAATTCCAATAAAAAAAATGTTAGGAAAATAGGGAGAAAAGTGCTACACTTACAGCTTCGTAATCCTTTTCAGCTTGTAGAGCCTCAGCGATGTACGTGATAGCGTCTATGGCTGACTTGAGTTCATCAGGTAGAGTTAAATAACTGCTGGGGCCATCGATGAACTTTCTCAGATCTGTGCACATTCCCTCTGACTGGAACCTACAAAACACACACACACACACGCTCTATTGTAGAGTGACAGAAAAGGTTTGTAACCAACATCAATACAAGCCTGAAGGTGTGACTGTGCAGTGCACACAAGAGATTCTGCAGCATCCTGGATGACTTTCTGTGCATCAGAGAGGACTGGAGGGAAGGTTAGGGGAGCATTATGGGCCCCAGTCCCTACACTGCATGTGCTGACTTGGGGGACAGGAAATGGAAAATACTGCATATGTCTGTGTTTTTCTTCATACTTCGAATGTGTATACTAAAAGGGTTATTTTAGTATTTTTTAATGTCTTGAAATGCCTTGACAGCTTTATTTTTGTTTTTTTTTTTACATTTTTTACTTTTATTTTGTGAGAGCATTAAAATACGCATTCAGACAACATACATTGGTGGATCTCTTACCGCTCACAATTAAGATTTTTATGCTACAAAACAAGGAACAAAATACCGAAGATCAAGTGAATTACTTTGGAAAACTCAAGAAACGAGAAATATATATATATATGTGTGTGTGTGTGTGTGTGTGTGTGTGTACACATATACAAAGTACATAAAGAAAGGTCCCCCAGGAAAATTTAAAATACAGTCATAAGTAATACAAACCAATCATTTATCCCCAATAGGACATCCAACAATAAAGTATACACACAGAAGTACAGTTATTCATCCACTTCTTCCGTCTGTAAAGGTTAACATATCTTATCCACTTGGTCCAAAACTTAACAAATGTGTTTTTCTGAAGGCAAAGAGAGAAGGTAATCCTTTCCATAAGATACATGTCATTTACTACATCTATCCACTCATGTATTGTGGGTGGGTCAGGGAGCAAACGACATCTTGAGATTGCCTTTTTACCAGCAGTTATCAAAATACCAAATAAGTATTTATCAGCTCGCCCGAACAATGAGTCTAATTTACCTAAAAAGAGTGTGGGAAACTGCATGGGTAGATTAGTGTCAAATATATTTCCTAACAATTTGTAAAGCTCAGCCCAGAAGGATTTAACCAGTGGACAATGCCTAAAAATATGCCAATGAATGGCAACCTGGTGATAGTCCTTGACACTCTGTTGCTTTGGTTTGAACCCACACACACACAGTGAACTGTTTTCATGACCTCAAAGTCAGCGAGTGAGCTAATCAGAGCTAGGCTTCCCTGTGATATATGACTAAGAAAGACCCATCAGTACCGGCCCATCATGAGTACTGTGAAAGTGGGGGTTTGCTTGCTTTTTTGCTTTTGAAGATACACAGACACGGGAAGAGATGCACACACAGAGAGTAGAGAGACACTGACGTCTTCCTCTGGCCAGAGTTAATCTACTTACCCTTGCTTCTTAATAAACCACATTAAAATAATACTACTCTTGTCATCTGTCCTCAGAGCTGTTCAATTTAAAGATCTGGGAATAAGGTACAGAAATACCTTACAATACTGTTCATATGTTGTCCTTTGTTCAAGCTCTATATACGTGTGCATTTACCGTCATAGTTTCACTTCATTGCTTTTTATTTTCATTTTTGCACTGAAGAAAAGTGTTTCACTCTGGCTGCAACAAGCAGCTTTTGATGTGACCTTGAAGAACAACACTCTTTTTTTTCCCCCCTGCTTTTAAGCTTTGCACATCGTTGTCCTTCAGTAAAATATATGGATTCTTGTTGGCAGCTTCTTGCAGAGACACATTCCCAGAGCTCTAATGCCCTGGGAATCGAAACAGTGATACAGCATGATTCTCTCAGTTGGACCTCTGAACTTAAACGTAATGGCAGAAACGATTAGTTCTTCAGGAATGGAGAAAAGTTTGCTTTGATGGATGGAAAAACGCAACACGACTCAGAAAAAGGAGCAAGACTAGATGGATGGACTGTTGTATTACAGTCCTGTGATAAATTATTAGTTTTCAGAGTGTTCTCAGACACGTTGGTGAGACAACACTGATAAAGCATCTCTGCCCGGCAGATGGCAGTGGGACACTGTTTCCAACTGAAGATACATCAGATGGAGGGTCAAAGCAAACTGCCTTTTTAGTATTCACTGCATGATTTAGGGAGTTTAACAATGCAGAGGTGGCTTCAGTGGTGACCTAAAGGAGGTAAAAGCCCCCGCATACACACAGAGTGGAGTGAGGAAAGAGAGGGAGGTTGTATCTTTTCCTCAGTGAGGAGTAAATGACTATTGAAGAGACTAATTCAACTAAAACTGTCTGTGTCTGCTGCCAAGACATGCACTAAACCCAATTAAGAAGGCGTGAGTGTGTGTGAGCCCAGGGGAGATACTGCTGTCTCATCAAATTCAACCAACACTACCCCAACACCACCTCCCCCCTCCCTCCTCTGCTTCATATCCAGCTTGTTGGACGGAGACATACAGCACCTCTCTCCAATTTGTCCATTTGAAAGCATCATTATTATTTTAACAATTATTCCTCCTCCTGAAGATAATATATTCCAGCTCTCACAGAAGGTTAGAGAGCAGGACGACATCACACAGGGAAGGTTTTTAGGGTTTATTAATAGAGTGGCATGAGAGGCTGGTTAAGCATGTCAAATTGCCAACTGCTAAGAAACATTTCTCCAAACTGACTAACGACCTTAGCAAGGTCACACTTTGACAGTGCACAGAGACAGGAGACCAAGGTATAGGACTGATAGAACAGTTTATCACCAAGAACACTGGCTAACATCCAGCTCCTTATGGGACAGCTTCAGGACAAACACTCATTCTAATCATCAATCTGGGTTTGAACGGATGCAAACTAAATGCTTTTAATAGAAGCCATTGCAGTGAGAGAAAGTACGCTTTGTTTGGCTAATGCTATGCTCGATAATCCTAAATATCAAACCAGTGGTGGTGACGATGATCAAAGAGGTGAACCAACGCTTGAAAAGCAAAGATTTGCATTTCACTCCTTTAACCCATAGGTTGTTACTTGAGGTGGGGTGTGATAATATATTGTGATATTGAGATGTCACAAGATCTATTGTTGAGAGTAAGAAAGCAAATATGTACGAAGCGAGACATAGTCAATGTCCAAACGTCTAAAGCGCTGGCAGAAAATGTAGACATGCTAACATTGTTGAAAATGAAAATGTCCATATCTTAAATCTGGGCTGTATAGAATGTTCTGTTGAAAATCTTGATATAAAGTTCATGCACAGTCGTGTTAGTTTTGTTGACTCAACATTTTCGTCAACTTTAGTTTTTTACAGTGACAATAATGAGACGACGACTGATCAGGAAAATACATGCGGCTGAAAACTGATAATAATATGCGATCAAATCTAATCAGAACAAAGTTTCTTTTGTGGATGTACAGTAGTCCCTCATTTTATCACGGGGGTTACGTTAAAAAAATAACCCGCAATAGGCAAAATCCGCGAAGTAGTCATTTACATTTTTTTACAATTATTATACATGTTTTAAGGCTGTAAAACCCCTCATTTAACACTTTATACACTTTTCTCAGACAGGAAATAACATTTCTCTCTTGTTTAAACATTCTCAAAGTTCAAACATTCTCAAAGTTCAAACCTTCATAGATTTTAAAACATAAACCTGTTTTCAAACATACAGCACTTCAGAGTCACACTGCTAGCGATCAGACATTGATGCCGAACGCAATCAGAGTCTTTGTTGACGATAACGTCAGGCCGTCAACACGGACACCGGTCTGTTCAACCATTAGAAAATATGTGTGACCACCTGGCGCTGTATGACCAGGCCTTTATAACCAGGACCGGACCAGGAAGGATTAGGCGTGGAGGAGAATCAGAGAGGAGGTGGTAGTAGCAGATAAAAGTTATCTCTGTAGCGCTAAGCTAGGATAGCATTACCCGCTAATCACACCGGCTTTTTTCACTGGTGGTTTATGTTAATGAGAGGAGGAAAAGGAGCGCAGCTCCTCGCTTCAGCAGGCAGTGAAACTCACTGAGTTGGACGTGTTGCTGGTGGGTGAACGCAGCATTAGCCAATCAGGACGCAGAACACAATGCTGTAAAAAAAATGCATCCAAAATTGCACTGTAAAAAAAATCTGCGAAACACCGAGGCCGCAAAAGGTGAAACGCGATATAGAGAGGGACTACTGTATATTGATTTGGCTGGAAAGTGACTCAATAGGAAGTATGAGAAAATCACACTCCTTCTTGTGTGACATTGCTCAATTATGAAATATTCAAAGGGTACCTGCATGTAGTAAACTTACAGTGAATTGCAAAAGACATTATCAAAAGACATATGATACTAGAGCAGACATGAGCAAATGGTGGCCCTCAGTCTAATTTTGTGCGACCCCTAAAGTAAATAAAGAAAATTACTAACACCGATATGTCACATGACAACCATGGCTGCTCTACATTAGGTCTGCCTCGGTGGGTAATGTAAGTACTGAAATGGTTCAGGAATGTACTTGAATGTGCATCATGACTGATGTTGTAAATATGACTAGTAAAGATGTCCTTTATTTTCAAACAAACATATTACTTTTTGCACATATCTAAAAATGTGTGCCCCCTAGGACCAGATGTAATACAACAAACTGAACAATTAAGGGAGCGGAACTTTTTCCTAAATTCAAAGTAATGTAATACATTTAAGAGAATAGCTGCTCAGAAGTAATCTCAGAGGCTCCAATGCACCTGCGTAATTTTTTCTTGTGAGAACACGTCTGAGTCAATAATTTACCTGATCATTTTCAGTAAATACAAAAAACCAAAAAAAGAGTTTTGCTTGAAAGGAAGTAATTAATTACTGCCAGCCACTCGGTCTCATCTGAGGAGAAAGATATTTACCCGTTTTTAAACGAAATATGCTTAAAAATGAATGCAGGATATAAGAAAAGAATAAACTGTATGTGGCGTACATACTAGAATACTACATTTGACATTGCATCAAACCTAAATACTCCAACAATACATAAAAGCACAATGTCCGCTGAGAATATGTAAAGAAAACACGTGTAAAAAGATCAAACAATAGAGTCAAAATCTTTTAGTCACCCCCTAGTGGCTTGTTGTAGAGTCGAGGTTTCATAAAAAAATCTATTTACTTTACAAATAAGGTGACACATCATGTTTTTAAGCTTACTCTCTGGGTTTCCTAAAATCTTTACGTTGCTGTTTAATGATATTGTTGCTATGTCAGATTATCAGATTACCTTTAAAGATCTGAACACACACACACACACACACACACACACACACACACACACACACACACACACACACACACACACACACACACACACACACACACACACACACACACACACACACACACACACACACACACACACACACACACACACACACACACACACACACACACACACACACACACACACACACACACACACACACACACACACACACACACACACACACACACACACACACACACACACACACACACCATTGAGAGCTTGATCACCAGTTTGGAGCATGTCTGAACTCACCTATTGGGTTTTGGGAATAGAATGGAAGAGTCCGGTTTGCGGATGAAATATTCATCAGCGACTTTGCTGATGGCTACCATTCTTTTCTCACGGCGAGGTAATAACTCCAGGGACAGAGGGGTCTCCACTTTTGGCCTCTTCATGCAGAGGTAGGGAGGAAGTGTGTGGATGAAAATCTGGAGAGGAAGAGAACGAGAATAACAAATAATCAAACTTTAGATTTTACCATAAAGTTGGTTTGCTTTATGCAGAACGTTTTCTATTTTGCACTGAAACAAAAAAAAAAAAACAATTTTATACCTCCCTTAAAACAGTAATTTTGGCCCATATGGCAGTTGTTCTACAGCTTGAAGTGCAAACTCAGGCTCACACTTAGATAACATAAAAAAGTAACAAAACAAGCAGCTTAACTTAAAAAAAAAAAAAAAAAAAAACATCCTCAGACGAGCTCATACAATTATGTGCATTTGGAATTAAGTGGATTTCCTAATTCCTTTCCTCTTTACATCATAACACAGATGACTGAAGCA
This sequence comes from Gouania willdenowi, assembly GCF_900634775.1. Taxonomy (NCBI): domain Eukaryota; kingdom Metazoa; phylum Chordata; class Actinopteri; order Blenniiformes; family Gobiesocidae; genus Gouania; species Gouania willdenowi. The sequence goes on along the minus strand of NC_041061.1, from coordinate 20,430,727 downwards.
GAATTTCCAAGTCAGTGTCAGCTTTCAAATTTTGTGTTTTTTATTCAACTTTTATTGTATATAATTTGATCGGCAAAGACATTTCAATCAGAGAGGCCCACACCTACACTAAGAGCACACAAGTACTGTGTTCATCCACTCACAAATATAATAAGAATGCCATACTTTATGGATCATGGTGAAATTTCATCTATAAACTTTGACGCCTTTTCCCCTGGGCGGAGTTGTGGGCCGCCACAATCCAGCATTGCAACACAGGGCGCATTATTTTTATTTTTCATCACAAGGGTTAAGGGTCTACAGCACGTGGCAAACTCAAGGCCCAGGGGCCAATACTGGTGTCACGGACACACTTTACCTCGTACTGAGATCAATTATGAGCAAATATGCACGTGCTCGCCACCGGAAAATGAATTTTTGCCAAAAGAAATAATAATTCAGTTTTGTATATTTTTGTTATCAAAGTGAACGGACAAGTATTTTATTAGTTTATTGGACTAGGTTAGTTTTTCTAAGTTAGTTGGATTAGGTTATTTTTCTAATATCTTGTTGTTTTTTACTAACGATCCAACAAAATTCATTTTAAATTACAAAAATGACACGAAACGAAGACATTTTGAAGTGGTGACCCTGCATGGACTAATATTTTGGATATTGTTGTCGTCCGAGATACTATATATACGTATACAGGCATACAGGCAAAATTCAGACTGCTCTGTATTTTGCCGCTGGACAAAACTGAGTTTGACACCTCTGAACTACAGTACTACACTAAGTACCACCACTAAAGAGCAGCAAGGCTGAGTTACAGGAGCTCCCAAACATCAAATACGATGAGGTGAGTTGAACGACTAAAGCAAAAAAAATAAGACATAAAAGGCAGCGATCAAAGGGGTCAATACAGAAATAAGCAGAGGAAATGATGTGAGTCGGACAGTGATGACCCAAGGGTCTCTGATTCCTCCTCACGCACTGGTAGAGATATGGACTATTTCACATGATTTCTGAGAGGCATCTGCAGGTGTCTGAACATTATCAACACCAACATCCCGTCCACCAGCACCTTCTCTGCACCCATGAGAGGAGACAATGACCTTACATTATAAACCACGAATGACTCTACTCCACAATGGATGGTTGCCTTCTTATAGGAGATCCGCTCTGTTAAGTACAAGCAATTATAAAGTAGGGGAGGGTCACTGAATTTTGTCCTTTGAAGTTATTTTTATAGTGTCAGATAGATAACACACATATACACATAATCATAAAGTCACATTATCCACCGAGAGACGCTCTGAGATAACAGAGTGTAACAGAAGCCGCCCTAAAGGGTGTACATGGTAATGCTTCAACTCCAAGAGTATAACTTTCACATATCTAATAACTAACTGAAGCCCAAAAACTCTGCCAATGCGATTTCTGATGTCTTCACGAATTGAAAGTTGGGCCAAAACCAAAGAAGAAGTTAATAATGTGGCTTTCACGCAAACCCCCGAACACTGCCGAAATATAACATCTCGCAGAGTGACGTCACACCACCATAAACAATTTACTTACTTAGGCCCGTTGCCCCCTGTGAGGCATAGGCCATCCACGAGTTTCCTAGAACTTATCCGATTCTGTCTGTCCTTCCAAATTCAGACCAGCTCAATCCTAATCCCTGAAGATCGCTTTCTAGGTCCCTTCTCCAACTAGTCTCGGATTACCAATTCTCCTTTTCCCCTGTGGCTTCCAGATGAGAGCCTGCCACATGTTGTTGTTTGCAGGCTTCAGTAGAGTGTGTCCTATCCATCTCCACATCCCCACCACAAACAAACCAGAACAAAAATGGCGGCAAGTGTTTCACTATCTTCCATGTTTAACAAACACACACAAGAAATCATGGTAAGAATGAAGGAAAATATCTCGTTACAGAGGAACTACACAATGAGATTTTGGCTGACGTCTAGACTGGAAATTGAAAGAAAATATTGATTATAGGCAGGGCCCCTGGAATAGTTAAACCACGCCCAGTCACTTTCTAGCAGCAGCCAACTAGCTACTAATAACAAGAGGTTGGGTGTTCGATCCCAGTCTATACCTGTTTATGTGTTGAAGTGCCCTTGGGCAAGACACTGAACCCTAAGTTGAATAGCACCTTGCAAGGCAGCTCTGTCACATCGGTGTGTGAATGTGAATGGGTGAATGAGCTGATATGTAAAGTGCTTTGGGACTACTTCAGTGGAGCGATAAAGCGCTTTATAAATCAAGTCCATGTACTGAATACTCTCTATTTGTCTCTATTTACAATCCTCTCAACCCAATTTACTCTCCACAGATTACAGTGTCCACATGTGCTAGTTTTACTAGGAGGGGCAGGGCCAAGAGTGGATGTTTTTCTACATAAGAAAAGCCACTAAAACGTCACAAACAACCATTATCAGCCAATAGAAAAAATAAATTGTAACAGTCGGGTTTCCACCCATAGAGGGCTGTCACTTTTACATTATAACAACAAAATACACCAAATTGAAATACTGTGACTAAAATGTCAAGAGTTGGACAAGAATCAATCAACAACTCTACTTCATACCCAAATACATTTGTTTTCAGCAGAAAAAGTGGTTTCTGAGTTGAGTTACTCTTTGATGTTTGACTACACATGTATTAAAATGTTACCTTTAAATGAATGTAGGGGTTTGCAGGTTCTCTAAAGGGTTCATGAATAGGTTGCTATTCATAAACAAAATGAAATTGGGTTTATTTTATTTATTTGGGTGGTTTTTGGAGCGCACAGGCTAATAACGGGAAAGTTTAAACTACAGACTTTACATTTGCTACCTTTTCATTTGAAGCGTAGCAACATAAGACAAAAACGAACAAAAACAAGACGAACAAGCAAAAGAAAATGTACATCAATCAAATAGATTTCTGTTTTCCTCATAAATGACCAACACTTTGAATAAATTAGGTACAATATTTTTGCCCCCTCAGTTACAGCGCTAGATCCAACAAGAAAAGACACACCCTGAAGTGGTGACCAGTTCAATACATTCATTAGATCACAATTGAAAGATGACACAGAATAACCAGTAGCACTAAGTGATTATGGCGGCTACATTTAGTCGAACAGATGGCCTAACACTCACCAGAATAAAGGAAGTCATCCTAAAACACCAACTTTTCCTTCTGACCTTTCACAATAAAATCCCTCACCTCAAAAAACAGAAACAGCCTATTTCATCTAATCTTCTTTTTAGAAATGTTTCATCCATCTACAATGCCTGAAGAGTACAGAGAAGCTTGAAAATGTATAGTTAACCAAAATCATCCTCGACTTCAGGAAGCACCACGCAGACCCAGCTCTCCTCTACATCAACGGTGTCTGTGTAGAAAGGGGTTCCAAACCTTCAAGTTCCTGGGCACCCTCATCTCTGCTGACCTCTCCTGGACTCCTAACATCTCAGAGATCACCAAGAAGGCACAACAACACCTGAACAACCTGAATGAGAAGCTGCTGGTGAACTTCTACAGCTCTTCCATAGAGAGCCTGCTGCTGTACTGCATCACAGTGTGGTACACTAGCTGCTAGTGTTGTGTTCAAGACCGCACTATCCGAGACCAAGACTTGCCCGAGACCAGAATGCACCGAGACCAAGACAAGACCAAGACTTTCGGGAGCCGAGACCGAGTCAAGACCAAGACCGAGACAAGCCGAGACCGAGACCAAGACCAAGACCATAAACATTATTTTTTTCAATTTAAAAAAAAATCTATAAATAAATAAAATTATGACAAGGTTCGACAGTTAAAAAACATTCTATCTTTAATTTTAGTTTATTTTAAATACATTTGACAGACAAAAAAGGTGCCTGGAAAAAAATTAACTAAAATATTAAAACTACTACTGCTACTGATAAATTCACAATTATTCTACATATTTGAAAACAAGATTTTTATGTCAGCTGAATGTACAGCAAGTGTTTAAAAGCATTTCTGCCAAGAAATAATGATTCTTGATTCTGATTCTTTCAGTTGTTCAGGTTTAACAGGTCACAGAGTTCACAAGATATTTTTTTAGTTTGAAAAAAGCCTTTACACAGGTTATTTTTAGTAATTCACTTAGTTGATACAGTTTAATTTGGTTGCTGTAATATAACTAGGATATTCAATTAACAAAGGTTTCCAACTGTAACTGTAAAAGTGAAACTTTCTGAAATAAAACTACAAACAAGTTGTCATCAGTCTAAAAAACATAGAGCTACAGATAGATGTGAAACTAAATAAAACAAACTCAAACCCTGGAAAAGTCATGTAACAAATTAATCAATAGTTCTTGTTGAGAATTATTATTATTATTCTGGATACAGTAGAAACAGAAACTATAAATAATAATTATATTGTGAACCTGTTTATATTGTGGGAAACATATTATATACATACATGTAATTGGAGTCTGAAGCCACAAAAAAACACCACTTTAAAAAGATAATAGACTAATATAAAACCTCTTTACAGTTATTCGACTCATTCTATGCTCGTGCAACTCTGCGGCGATGACACGCTGGTGACGACATAATCCAAGATGGCGGCGGCCCGGACTAGAGCCGACATTATGTAATAAAGCCTTAAAAGACATGGATATAATGAAAAGAGTGGATGGACAGAGGCATAAACATGCAGACTTTCACACGGACACACACGGACTTATTAAACACACACAGACCTCAGTACATACGGTAAACGGAACAGGCTTCACCGCTCGGCTGGCACTAGGACCCAGAAGCAGAGTAAGTGCGTCCCCTATCCAGCCTTCACAGGCTGTAATATCATCAATTTATCATTTTACCAGTTGTTAGAGCTACTGTCTTTACCAGGGAGATAATATTTATTACTGGTGATTGTTTTCTGGAGTTTTACTGGGATGTTTACCGGTGATTAGTTCATATCTCCCTTGCGCTCCGCGGTCCAAACTGACACCGTAGCCACACACGTATGAGTGTGTCACACACGTCACATTAAGGAAGGTTGTGGTCATTATACGGGGTGGATTAAATAATGAATAAAGGATTGTTTTATCCCGTTCTTCTCCGTATTATCACATTATAAAAAAGTTTAAAAATAGCAGGAATTAGTGCTGGTCTCGAACGGTATTGACGGAAAATCCCGAGTCCGGGCAGCCCGAGTCCGAGACAAGACCGAGTCAAAATGCTTCAGAGTCCGAGACAAGACCAAGACCTTTAAAATTTGGTCTCGAGACCGGTCTTGAGACCAAGACCGGTCTTGACCACCACAACACTACTAGCTGCACTGAAGTAGACACAGCACAGCTATAGTTTATTTTATACTGTGCAATATTTGTATTTTCATATTTCTGTAATAGTTTACACTTCATACTGTACAAATATTTATTTTATATTTCTGCTATATCTATTCATAATTCACTATACTGCTACCTGTAAATAACTCCTACCATACATAGCCCATCTTACCTTAATTAGAGTTATTTTTTTTACATTCTTCTTCTGTTGTTTTTCTCTTTAGCTGCGTGCACTTTAAGGTGGAGCCAAATAATTTCGTTGTACAATTGTATAATGACAATAAAGGCATTCTGACTCTGATTCAAAGTGTCAAAACATGAAATCACAGTAAAAGGGACCAACACGATCAAATGGAAGATTGTGAAACTGTCACGTTACGTTTCGTGATTGCCAACAAAAATCCTTCATTTATTTTGTGTTGCTTGGAACAAAACTCTTGGATTTAATATGGAAATGATTTCGTGGACCTATGTATTAAGTGGCGGTTTTTGATATGGGCAACATGGTTAGCTGCCCAGGGCGGCAATCTCTCGGGGGCGGCATGAAGACAAAAAAATATAGCGCTGCTACGCTGAGGCTTGGCTGACTGAGCACCCATCTTCATAATGCGTGTGCTAAATTAGATGACAATAGCGGCCTCTGCTGGACAAGAGGTGAAGTGTGACAATAGACAGTAAATAGTGGACAGTGGAATATACCAAGTCAAGGAAAGAGAGGAGCACAAGTTCACCATGACTGGGTGGGTTATACAATCTCAAACTCAAATTGCTTCCAAATGAAGCCAATTCATCAGGTCAAACTATAGATAGAATACATTCATATGTTTTAAACTGAATTTATTTCCAAAAAAACAAAAAACAAATAATGATTATTTGGTTCAGTCGGACTGAACTCCGTGCTCTGTCATACTCTTATGAACAACGTGTTTTTGTCGGGTGCACAATAAAAATGAAAAGGGCAAAACCCTCAGGTGCCCAGTTTAGAAAAAAAGAAGAGAAAACAGGAAAAAACGTGAAAAGGATAAAGGTATGTACTGTATAGTGAGCATTGTCAATCATTATTCCCTTAAAATAACTGTTACCAATCCCCATGCACAAAAAAAATATATGAAGAGTGTAGGCTAATTCATTTGATAGGCCTACAGTTAGCCTATGTTCATTTGTTACATTTAGTTAATTAGTCCAAACTACAAAAGTAGTGCATTTAAGCTAATACAGTGTTATATATTTAACACTTTTTTAACTTTTTAAGTTATTCTTATGTACTACACCGCTGATTAATCCGTAACCTCGACTTTCTTTAAGATAACATCACATGAATACGTGCTGTCATGTAATTAGAGATGCATAACTACAATATTATATTCAATATTACTTTGTGTTGGCTCTTTAGCTTTTAGTCAGATATGGCATCAAACAAACTGCTATTTGATCCCTTCTACTTTGTACTGCTGTACATATATTTGTAAGGGTGTTTTCTATTCTATTCATTTTAAGGAGCACTTATTAAGGTTGTAATGCGTGTCAGAACTGCCACTGTATGTATTTTCACTACATTTGTTAATCTTTAATAACTCAATAGTCATAGAGGGCTGAAGCGACACAGGGAGCGATGACTAAAATCGGTAATAGCATAACTTACGCTGGGTATATATCAGTGACGTGCAGTCAGGGTAGGCAAGGTAGGCAGTGCCTACCCAAGGGTGAATTGATATTTTGATTATTTGTTTTAATTATAATTAAATTACAAATTATTTATTTTTCCATTTCCAATAGCCTATAAGTTTGAAAGTGTCAACATTTTGTTCTTTTGACTAAACATCGTTATTTCCTGGTACGGCAGAGACGCTGCACAGTCTCACTCCGCTGTACGGCAGGAGGAAGCCACACCCCCTCCCAAAAGCACACGGCTGCTCTGCCTCTGTTCTCATAGCATGTTTTTATGTGTTTGCTCTTGCACAGTCAGTTCCCCAAGATGAAAACCATTTACGTAAAAAGGTCTCAGCTCTCTACTCTGCCTTTGGACGTAACCGTGCTATGCTAAATGCTATACGTACGTTCACAGTGCATTAGTGAATTGATAAAGCGTGGCTGCTGCTACGTTCTCGAGCTAGTGGGCGGGATAACACTACAGTGCTACAGATGATAGAGAAACTTTCTTTTGAGGAAAAATGACAGCTTTTAAAATATGGGAGACCAACACCTGAGCTACTAGAGCTTCAGCAATGTTAAGGTCAGAAAATTGTGTGTATTTTCCACAGTGAATGGAACAAAAGGAAGGATTGGCTTTGTGGATGGTCCTCACTGAGGCTGTTCTGAGTTGTTGTTTTTGTCATTTTCTCCGTGTTTCTGTGTTTGAAATTGTCATTGGTGTCGACATTGGTGGTCTCCATTTGCCACGCCCTGCCTACCGAACCTGAGTGCTCACGGCATGTCACTGGTATATATATCTCAGAAGCTAAGCAGGTCTGGGCCTGGTTAGTAGTTGAATGGGAGACCACTGAGAATTCCAGCTGCCACAGTGGGGGGACAGTCACCCAGTGGTATCTGTCATTTTGTCCTTGGACAAGACACTTCACCCACATGGCCAAGAATGAATGTAGTGTGTGAGTGAGTGCTGGTGGTGGTCGGAGGGGCTGATGGCGCACTATGGCAGTCTGCCCCAGGGAAGTTGTGGCTACAATCGTAGCTTACCACCACTAAGTGTGGAGTGAAAGAATAGTGCCTTAATTCTGTAAAGAGCTTTGAGTGTCTATGATAAGGCGCTATATAAAATCCAATGCATTACTATTATTATTAAGTAAAGAATCAACAGAATATAGCACTTTTTTGTTATATTTAATTGGGTACTACTCTAATTTGTCACGTCATGTCATAATTTGATATTTTTTTATTACATATGATTTTGATTTGGTAATTTATACTGGGTAAAAATCACCCAGTGATGCTTCTTCATAATGTTATTTTAACATTAGGAGCTGATGAGTATTTGTTAGTCACACTTGTTTGTGTGATATACTGGAAGTTGTATAACACTGACCCTACGGATCCACATGGGCATCATGTGGGTGTTTGGGGAGCGATGGTGGAGGTTGAGGACCACAACGCTGAGGATGATGGAGCACGTGACCAGCATCATGGTGAACATGATGTAGTTGACGATAACAGGAACACCCAGCGATGTCTCAGGGATCTTGTTCGCGAGCAGCAGCAGGAACACAGTGAGGGTGAGCAGCACGTTGATAGACAGACCCATCTTCTCACCTGGTGGAGTTAGGACAAAAGCTTTTATTTTGAAAAGCATTAACTGCTACTCCTTCTTGCTGTTACGAGCCATTGAGTTTTAGGAGGATATGTTTTGTGTCTGCTACAGCAGACTGTGAGAGCTGCTTTTTGAGCAACATCTGGACTTTGTAGTTCTTCAGTAATGAGTTTAATAGGAAATTTATCTTCTGTTGTAAATGATCGGTCAACAGATATAACACCACCTGTGATCCAGTCAACAGTTTGCAACAAAATGTGTGTGCCTCTGATCAGTCAGAATAGAGGTGTGTTTTTGTGAGAGTTTTGTGTCTTTTTCTGACATTACTGTATGTGTATTATAGTTTTTGTTTTGTGAATTTTTCTCTGATTATTGTGAATTTTACGTCATTTTGTGTGTTGTTGTTGTCGCTTTATGTATTGTTCAGCCATTCTGTGTATTTGTGTTGTTGCTTTAAGTATTATAAGTCTTTTTGTGTATTCATGTTGACCTGTGTATTTGTTGTATTTTTGTGTCTTTTTCTCTCATTAGTGTGTTAGATCAAATGCCGCCAGGCGACAAGTTGCCCATGTCTGCTCTAATATATGCAGAATATTATTTACAATTGTACATTATGTCTTTCCTGTAAAGAAATGATAAAAAAAAAAAAGTGTTCTTAAGGCTTAGGCAGGCAGCAGCACAAGTTCATGCAAGTCACTCTATTGCATGAAAAGTCATAAAAACTAGAAATAAAATGTATGTTATCATTTATTATGACCTGTATATTAATAATAATAATATTAATAATAATAATAAGACCTGTTAGCCTATACATTGTTTATATACAGTAGAACAAACTTAATTGAACTCAGTGTTGCATTGTTGTAATTGTAATTATTGTTTAACATATGTCCATTGTAAACTATTGACTCATAAATCAATATCACTAATCCTCGTGTTTTATGTAATAGAAAAATATTAATCTAACATAAACACAAATAACTGTAAGTGTAGTTGAACTAATGTGTCAGAATTAAAGTGTCCATTTAAAAAATAAAATTACATTTTATTAATCGTCAATTACATATACAAACATAAAATAAAGTGCTCAGAATGACTTTTAGCTCTAGTACAGGGTTGTAATGTGTGTGTTCACCTGCATCAGGAGGCAAATAGAAGTTAAAGATGGCGATGATGGTGATGAGGATGCAAGGGAGGATGATGTTAAGGACGTAGTAGAGAGGCTTTCTTTCAATGATCAGGTAGAAGGTCATGTCCTCGTACAGGTCGTCGTTCATGTTCTTCCTGCTCGGCCTGTGTCGTATCACCCACTCACCGCCCTCTGAGCACACATTCACACCTCTTACAGTATTTATATATATATTTATATTTTTTTCAAATTGCAAAGAGGCGGAACATTTCCTGTGAATTTCCACATGAACTTAAGCTCTGGAATTTCAGGAATATTCAAGAATATGAACATTTAAAAGAAATTATTTATTGGAATCAACTGGAAATTGGGAGTAGTTTTAAACAACTGATGCTGATATTTTATTATGATGCTAAAATATTATTTTCCCAACTATATTTAACATCTGTTTGAAAATGTCCCATTAATTCCAATGGAAAGTTTCTACCTTTGAAAGTTCCTGGCATTTTGCAATTCTAGTGTACATGGTTTTTTTCTTAATTTATTGTTTGGAATAGATGCTAATATTTATGTTTGAATATGAAACAGTTGTAAATATGATTTGCAATGTGCCCAACAGTTTTAGTTTTCATAGAATACATTTTATATAACAAGAAAAACAACAAAAGTACGATTCATGCATCGTAAATCACAGCATGTATAATAATGTTACAATACAGAATACTGTAATAAGTCTTCAGTGACTCACCGCTATAAGACTCATCTAACTGAACCTCCTTGATCTCGTTGCCTTTGGAGTCCAGAGCGTATTGTAATTCAATCTCTGTTGAGTCGTACGTGTAGGAGCGAAACTGCATGGTGCAGTTCTGCCAGTCAAAAGGAAAGTATGTCACCTAGACGACAGAGATAATAGAAAGGAAAGCTAAGCTTTTGGGGAAGATGAATTGAAGACAAAAAAAGAGAGACGTTTGTTGAGCCCTGCTTGTTCACCTTGACTCCACAGGAGCTGCAGTACAGAGCAGGGGGGGTCCAGGTCACCCTGCCATTACTGTAAACCTGAACATGGACCTGCAGGGCCACGTCAAACACCCCATCATTGCTCCATAGGAAGAACAGATCAATGAAAAGTTACTACTTAAATGGTTTGAAATAAACATTCAAATTAGGTCACAAAATATCATATAATATAGTATGGCAGACATGGGGAACTGGCTATCGGGGGCCACATGAACCCCTCAGTTCAATTTTGTGCGGCTCCCAAAGCAAATGCACAAAATTACTCTAAAACAGTCTGGGATTTGGAGGTAAACCAGCTTTCAGTGTGTGTGCCTCAGTAAATCTGCTGCTGTTCAGTTCTCTCAGGGCCAGATTCACAAAGATCTGAAATAAAGCGTGGTAATTCAGTTGCTTCTCTAAATCCCTTAGTGAAGCAGTTTTCTCACCTGCTGCGTTGAATTCACTAAGATTGCAGCAATCATTAGTGCACGGGCATAACTGGTGCAGACCGCCCCTATTTAAATGAGCATTTTGCTGGTTTAATGTGGAGACGTCAGTGCGCACACACTGACATTTGAGGCAGATAAACTCCTCTGTCTGCTGCACAAACATTTATTAATATAGAAAACTAAATAAATAAAAATGTTTTTTTTTTTTTTTTTTTTTTTTTTTTAAACAACTTTAAAACATGATATTTTTTTCCCCCTCATTAAATGTGGGTGCTCCACACCTAGAGCCTTTTTTTCCATCTTCGCTGTGTTTTCTGTCCACATTTACGGCGGCGATTATCTCTGCGCGTGTGTTTGCACCTCCTTTTCAGTCGTGGTATTTTCTGGTACTAAAACTATCACCGCAAACAGATTTCATGAATCGCATTGCATCCCCTGCATTCATTTATTTGCATTTCCTCCTCCCATATTTTTGCTCCCCCCCTGGTAGATCCGCCTACTATGCATATTAATCAGAGGGAAACGCCTTAAATAGAATGAGTGCGCATCTGAAAGCGCAGCGGCGGCGCACACCTGATTCCCTGGCCTTTAAACTCCTTTTTAGCGCGTGGAGTGATGTTTGCGCACGTTTTAATACCCCTAAACTTCATGTGAATCCACCCCTCAGTGTTATTATGTTGCTTATAGCGGTTGTCATAACATAGCTGAGCCTCCTGGCAGACCTTGATGAATGCTATCAGTGTACGATGGTATCTGGCCGGCTTAAGGCAGTCTGACCAGAACTGACCAGGAGAGAGTTCTGTAACTACACAACATTACCATCAGACCCTCATTAGAAACTACACACAAATGCAAAAAAAAAAAAAAAAAAAGCAAAGAAACCAGATGGTTAAATAAATCTGCCTTCAATTCTTTGACTTAGATTAATGATGGTCTATGAGCTGCAGTGCTTACTTATTGATGAGGACAATGTCAGGAAGCCAAACCTTCCCCGAAGCGATGCGCAGCACTTCAATCCCATCATACTCCTTGGGTTTCCATGACAACCGATGATCTGTCCACTCCTGTTTGAACATATGTTTAAAAAAGTTAGTTTGTACTGTAATGTAAAGATGGAAGTGATACACGTAGAGCATATAACACGCACGCACGCACGCACACGCACACACACACACGCACACACACACAATAATAAAATATTGTCATACAATATTATTGGAAAAAATACTCAAGGTGTGTTGGGAAACAATTCAATATAAAACTGTGAGAGGCGACATACACACTTACCAGATTCATCACAACAATTGTGCTCATTTCTTCATTTTTCATATTCTGAAAAAAGAGACATTTTGGAGGTGAGGTAAGAATCTGAAATGTAAACCTTTGTTTGTTCTGCTTTTTATTTAAACCATATGTTTCTCACACTGTGTCATTGCCCAGTGAGGGACAGTTGCAGTTTTTTAACTGGGTTGTTTCGAGCTCAGAGATGGGCAACTTCAATCAGAGCAGGGGCCACAAAAATGTGATTCCTAGATCTGAGTTTTTCAACCTTGGGTTCATGACCCAATGGGGGGACGACTGAAGCGTCTAGTAATTCATTAAAAAAAAACCTAATTAAAAGCAAGTTTTAAAGTTTAGAATTATTATTCTTTTTGAAATTTAAACACACAATCTTTAACAACTGTATTCTGTACTTTCACTTTTTGAAATGTAAATGTAGTTCAAATAAAATGCTGTTTAAAGAAACAAAAGAGGAAAAAGGAAGACAAACAAATACATAAAATGCAGTATGAAAACATCTGAGCTGTCACATCTTGTCACTTTGTGCACTAATCCTTGCTATTCTCTATTTGTTACACATCATAAACACAATACAAAACAAATTCTAGAGGAAAAAAAAAAAAAGTCTTTGGGGTCGCCAGAAATTTGTGATATCAAAATGGGGTCACGGTCACTGATTTAGTATAATGACCAATCTGAGCATTACTACAGGAAAGAACATTGTTGTCTTTTTGTTGTCATTGTGTGGTTCTTGGAGTCCTTTTAGTTGTGGTTTTGTATATTTTTGTGCACATTTGTTGGCGTTTTGCATTTTTGGGTAGTTTTGTGTATTTTGTTTTCCTATTTTCTGTCATTTTGTGTGTTCTTGGAGTTATTTTGCGTGTTTATTCTGGTAATTTGTTTGGTCACTTTCATAATAATAATATTATTATTATGACAACATTTCTCCTGCTTGCTGCCTCCCTCTATTCCAACACCTCTCCTCCCTGACAGATGAATTTATGAATACATGGATGAATCATTTTAAAAGCAGTGTGATAAATTAAAACTCCATTTGCTTGCAGATGATTGTCACTGTGTACACAGTCACATGTTGGTCATTGTAAAAAAGTTGAGTCAGAATTGTGCGATAGTTACCAGTAAGTAGGAAAACTGAGCTTGAATGAGCACAGCTTGCTATTTAAAACACAAGGAGGAATGTTGGTGAGACAGCTGGGACTGCAACAGAGAGTGGCCAGGGTGGGTGTGTGTGTGTGTGTGTGTGGGGGGTGGGGGGGGAGTAAGCTCTAGGGGTGTGAGGACAGCGACTAAAAACCATCTTTCAAATGAACACAAAATACCACCGTACCACTACAGAGTTATTACTCAGCGATGCTTCCTGTTGCTGTTTTTCCAATTCTCTCTAGGAATGTCCCTGGAGGTGAACATTAATAATGACACTGCAGTTGCCCTCCTGAGGGGGTTTTGGAGGGTCCAAGTGGGTCAGCTGACAACATCGTCCCAGTTGAGAACTTAAAGGAGTCTCGTATGACTTTCTGCCTTACTGACCTTGAGCTGAAGTGTGCGCTAAAGCTTGTCTGGACGCAAATACCACAGAAAGGAGAACCAAGGAGAAATTAAAGACTGTGTGTGTGTATGTGTGTGTGCGTGTGTGTGTGAGTGTGATTCTGATAAGCACATGCTGAAATATGATTACCTCGCAGCAGGAATGTGCAGAGATACAGCACTCAGGTTCACCTTTACTTATCTCTGCCATCTGCTTCTAAATCATCAACCAGAAGGCAAAACATTCTCGATTTGTATGAATTTATGCTTATGTGTGTATATTTGGGAGGGGGGGCATCATGGTGCTGGTTTGTGCACACATATCCAGTTTGTGTCCCTGAATTTATGTGTGTTGTTGTGTCGCTGTGCTGTTGTCAAAGAGTTCCGGAAGCCCAATAGTCACTACATCATCTCGCTGAATAAACGTTAACGTAATGAGTGAAGGTCTCATGGGATGGAAAAGGGAAGGCAGTAGATTTCAGAGTCGCAAAGTCCTAGGATCTGAGACATGACTTGTTGTAATGTAGCCAAACCTCATTCTTAAGACTTTGGCCAGCAAGGAATGTATCATTAGCTGGGTTTCCATTACCCTTGGAAATGGGAAAAATCTGAATATCGCAAATAAAAACTGATAACGGAAACACTCGAATGTCTGAAAAATCCCTCAAATATCGCTAAAGAGTTTTTATGCTTCCATGAGGAGACATTTCAGAAATGTCGATATTGAAATGTGTCGCAAAAGCGCTATGGAAACACTTTTTCCGCAATTACCCGTCACAGAAAGTGACGTACCTGGTCACATGACCACTTCTCTCCGAGAAAACATGGAGCAGTATGTGTAAACAGAAGAGGAAACCAAGACATTTCTTAGTATTATACTTAAAAATGATTACTGCCACATTTGACAGCAAACAAAGGAATACAGAGTTTTCTAAGAAGGTTTAGAGCATCCATCTTGTTGTAGCAAAGTCTTGCGGGATGAGATTTCACGAGAGATACGAGACTCCTGCCCAAAACAACCTTCAATGGAAACACATTCAAAGCGCAATTATACTTTGTCAACATTTAGAAATATCGCTTTTATTTTGCCAAAATCTGCAATGAAACACAGCTACAGTCTGTGATTATTAAATTTGAGTAGTAATCCCCAAAATTGAGTTTAAAGCAGCTGGAGAAGTTGTTTTTCTTTCATCTGATAAAGACATACTGTAAGTGCACATTTGCAAAAAAAAAAGATTTCAAAGGCTGAAAATGCTGCTCAGGAGTTTTGAACTCCACTGTAAAATCTAAGTTTACTGACATTGTCGGAAAAGTTTCGTCCAGTAGACGGAAGCATTGAATTGTTTTTACTTCATACTTAACATTATTTTTTTTGTGTCGCCAAAGTAACTCCTCAACATATTGCTTGTGTTTTAAATGACGGATGTTTATTTTTGGGGCCTTCGCGGAAAGATCCGAAACGATGTCCAGCCAATCACTGACCTCCTTGTCTGGCGAATTATCTGTGATTTATTGATCTATGAGGCCTACACTATGGATTTATCTGATACAAATTGTTGTCTGCAGCAGCTTTAACCGTACCCACATTTTCAACCATTTAGCCAAGCCATCAATAAGCAGCAGTAGATCCTAAACCTTGTCATTAGTGTGCAGCACACCCACTGACTGACAAAGTATCACATTACAGCATAATTGCGCTACTTACTGCCCCCTACTGTCATGGAGCGTAATTAATTGCAGATTGCGGTCATGCATATCTAGCAAAAAAATAATTACAGTAGTAAATAATAACATAGGTGTTGATATAACGAACGTCTATACATAATGATATAAAAATTTTAGGTTTTACTTTTTATTGGCCTCAGTGGTTTCTTAGATGAAGCTCATAAATACCAACATGGATAATGAAATGATAAATGGATAAAACCCATGTACAGTATATCAATGGATGCACATGTTGGTGTGTGAGTTTCCTGCCTTACCAGCCCCACAAAGGAGGAGAGAATCATCCCCACCCGCACCACCACCCTCTCCTCGGGGACTTTTGCTGGTCGCACTTTGACATTGTAGTTGGAGAACAGATCTTGGACCAGAGACTGCTCCACATCAGCAGCACCTGGATGGGACAGAGGGAGGACAACGCAAAAACCTCACAAAACCAACATGAAACACTAGGAAGATAAAGCTATTTTAGCTAGTGCCCGACTCATTTAAAATGGAGGTTGCTAAGGGCACAACGCTTCTGCATCTGGATGGATTTCAATTTATATCTCATTCAGTACCAGAACGTATGTGATTTTTTTTTTTTTAAGACAGCCATCTTGGATTTAGCAATAACACTCAAAAAGTGTGACTTAATGTTGTGTGGTGCCAAGAGAAAAAACAAAAAAACACCATCTGCCACTATTAATGTGGACAATTAATTTTTGACTCCCAAATTGTTAGTTTCAAACCTGAAGATGCTTCTTGGGAAGAAATATGAGAAGAACATACTGTAAAAGCCAACATTAAAGTATGGAGGAGGATTCATCATAATTCGAGGCTGCTTTGATGCATTAGGACAAGAACTGGACTTTCCTATTTTATTTAGTGTCTTAGGATGTCATAGAAAACAATGCAACCAAAAATGACAATGAATTCGCTAAATTTAGATCAATATCTTACTAAAAGACTGCCTTTAATGGACAGGTCATAAGCCAAATACAGGTCAAAACATCTCTTTTAAGCAAATTACGTAGTATACGTTTACATTTTAAAGAATAACCAATAGAGGAGACATGTAGAGGCACATAAATCCAGCACATTTTTTGTCCACGCCTTATCATTTTAAAGTGGTTAAATGTGTCCGTACAGACCTGTTAAATTGGGAAAATACTTCACTCGCATGTCATTTTGCGCACACATAACACCTGCTTTGCTTGCACCCATTGGAAGGTTAGAAGCATTTATAATCAGTATCTGGTGACGCAGCATTCATCACGTTTGGCATAGCCACGGCTCCAGCAGGATCTGAGTTGACAGGAATAAATGACGCCGATCACCCAGCAAGGCACCCCCATTAACAATAGGCACAGGGAAGCTATGGCTGCTGCTGGGCCAGGGATGGGAGGGAAGGTGGTTTAAAAAGGCAAGAATTGAGCATTTATCTAACTTGTGCACATGCCTGGGTAAATAGGAGTCTGACAGCAGCTTGAAGGCACGGGGATGGAAGTTATCAAAGAAAACTACAAGAGTTACTAAACAGACTTGAAGTTACAACCACACTTTTAAGAGAAACAATAGGACAGACTTGTGATTTATTATGTTATTAATTATTGTTAATGCATATTAGGGTTTGTTTTGCATGCAGGTGTTGTGTTGGCTTGTGTCTCACCTCCCAGTGTGCTCAGGCTGCACAGCAGCAGGAAAGGACTCAGAACTTTCATGCCCAAACAACGACTTCTTTCCTTCTCAAAAACAGGATCCACGGTGCCTTAATCCAGCTTCTTGAACTTCTTTAGCCTCAATGTCTCCAGTATGATGGGACAAATCAGAGAAGCACTGTTTAGAGTTTTAGTTTGGACACTTTGGACTGTTGTTGTCTGTCAGTCATGCCTGCCAGGCCAACTGGTGTCTGCTCCGATTACATCAAGAGGAGGGGAAGGAAGGTTACACTTGGTCAATGTAAAGCAGGCGAGGCTAGGGAAGCAATTTGGGGTTGTTTACTAAAATTTCCCTCACATAAAAAAGCGAAAAAATGAAATGTGATTATAAAAAACGATAGTCATTGCAGTTTTGTAGAATATAAAGCCCTAATAAGCAAACGCAGGCTCCCGTCTCCCGTCTCCCGTCGCAATGACACATTTAACAATGTTAATAAAAGAAAAAAAACATACATTTCCCCTCTGATTGCTGCCCAAAAAAGTTATCAAACATTGTATTTCTGATAGTGGGAGTTTAAACACTCCAGTCGAGTAGGTGGTGATATGCATCAATTGAAGTTGGTTGCAACATGCCAACTTCAATTGGTAGCTTTGGTCTAAAAGTTCCACTTGGATGAACAATCCAGATAACTTCATTAGGCCTTTTTAAAAGTCCAATTGCTTAAAAATGTCTTTATGCTAGTTAATATGCAAAGAAGTCTATAAAAATACACCATAAACCAAGAAATACTCATGAAAACAATATTATTCATTGGTAAAGTTGGTCCCCCTGGACAAAACCTTTCAGAAACTCTCAACAGTGTTATTTACTTGTCTAATAACCATAATTGTTTTAATGCAGTTTTGCACATGGCATCACTGTACGTAAGTGAATAACATATCAACATGCCATATCCTTAAAACTCTGTAGAACAGAACTGATTAAATAAGGTTTTGTTGGTCAATACATGATACTTGAATTGAAATCTTGATTACATGAAGCCAGATTATATACAACATGCTGTTACTCAAATTGTATGTTAACTAACTCTTCAGATATGAGGCAAAAATCATTGATTGATCGAGACACAAAGTGGCAATGACATCCTCACCAACCTGTAACTCGTGTCTGTTTCATTCTGATGTATGAGTTGGTTTTACAGCATGTAAAAACCCAAATTTATTGATGTCACATGCGGTCAACTAATAGAAGTTATAGAGTAAGAAGCTTCCATTTCTCAGACTGCTGGATTTCCTGAAGGCCACTGCTATAAAACACCCCCCGTCCTCTGCTTCGTATCAGTCTCTTGGTGTCACTCTGCTCTCACACACATCCTCCGTTCATTCACACATTTCTAATTTATGATCCACTGTCGTACCCCATCTGGCCAGCCTCCAATTTAATTAACATAGAAGCTAACTATTAACAGCTAGCAGTCACACATCATAGTGGTCAGGAGGAAGTGTATTAAGCTACTGTTGGCAGTGACTCAAACTCAGGCAGCAAGCAAAGATATCTCTAATTCAGAGCAAAGTACTGTAGTAATCTGAAATGGATTCATTGTGCACCCATGATAACAATATCTTTTTAATACCTAACAAATAATGTCTACATTATGGTAATCACACTATAATAAAGGATAAAGGATGGCGTCACTTCAGAGCAATTAAATTGTTGAAAATATTAACAGATTAGAGAAAAAAAAAGCTAATTGCTAATTCAGAAAATATATAAAACTTTAAGAGAAAACAGCAAAAAAAGAGTATCACATTGGCCAACAGATAGAGGGCATCACCATTTTAAATCAGCAAATGTCTTTACAAGAGATACATTCTCGTTTACTGTTTATTCCATTAGAAACTAGTTTATTAAAAGAGAAAGTATAAAAAAAATGTTTCATTTTAACTTAAAATGTCAATTCATAAAACATAATTAAAAGCATTTTGAACAAAATTGTCCGAGGCTTGTGTGTGTGTGTCAGAATAAAAGAACCACTGGTTTAGTGCTTTATTAATAAATCAATGGACCGAGCAGGTTTGTTGATCACGTATAATTGAGCAATTTATAACAGTAATTAATTATAGCAGCACTATTTCACTTGCTGGAATATAACAAGAGGTGTGAAACATAAGAATTCCAATCTTCAACTACCATTGCAGTGTAACGGGTCACCTGGGCACTAACAAAATGAGTGGGATCACACTAACCCCGTGGCCTGATTGGGTTCTTCTCGGTACACTGGAATCATCGCCCTAATGTAGCAATGAACTTGGTTGCATTGACTTTACATCTGCAATATTATTGCACAACAACAAAGCACCTTTACACTTAGATGAAGAAACAAAATAAAGCTTAGACATGTATAAAAGTGGTGACTTTGACACAACATCAAGAAGGTACTATTGGTAAAGAAAGGCTAGGTCTTTACCCTCAAACAATAAACACACGTGTGTTACGTGAACTGTAATGTGAGAAAACATTGTTTAGATAGTGGTCCAGGTGTTGGATATAAACTCCTCCATCAACTTTTCGTTTCATTTTAAACAAAAAAAGGCACGTAAATGTGTACGTAGGTAAACACACGGTAGGTGTAACCTGAAAACTGATCTGTTATTTGGACCTTTTACCAAAAGAAAGCAGAAATAAAAAACAAGTAATCATTGATAGATAAGCTTGAGTCCGAGCCGTCAGCAAAAAAGTCTGAGCCAAGTCACAAGTCCTACATATCGAGACTTGAGTCAGACTTTAGTATCACAACACGCAACTGCCAGCACTGACCTGCAGAACCTCCAAACATCTTTGTGTTAATTAGTACCTTGTGGGCCTGTTCCTGCCAGTTGTTGTCCAGCGGCAAAGGCCATGGTACAGTCACTCAAGCTCAGTCACCAGGGAAAGAAGCAAGATGCAGAATGAAGAGAACCAAGCATTAGACAAGCCTGAAAAATAAAAAGTTTGCTAGCTCGCATATGTTGGTTAAGACAGATCAAAACTGACTATTTCAAAAGCTGGATTATGTATGTCGATCTACAACGTTGTATATACAGTAATTTCTATAAGTTGTATATAACATCGGCCTAATGAAAAAACTGTTGTTTGGCTCTATGTATTTTGGAAGTGCTAACGAAGACTGCTAGCAGGTAGACGTAGCTTTACCGCTATTTATGGAACTGATAACAGGTCATTGTAAGATTAAAGCTTCAAACTACATGACAGTTGTCAGGATTAGCTCATTGAAAATGCAAATGTATTGTTAAAATGATATAGAATGAAAAAAAAAAAAAAAAAAAAAAAACACCAAGCAGAAAAAAAACTCCAGGGACCAAAGTTACAATCATACAAATATATTAGTTTGTTTTATTCAATAAATCCAATAATGCGTCTTCCTTGACTTTGTGTGAGTTATTATTATAGAAATAAATACAGATCATATTTCAAATGCAGATACAAGGTTTTGGGAGCAGTGTTGAAGAAGAAAGAGGGGAGTTAAAGGTGTCAGAGTAAATATTGGGTAAGAACTGTCTCTTTAAAAAAGTCCAGTAAATGATTGGCGCATGCATGCTTGTGTTCCCGCCCATCTTCAATCCTTGGCCCAATCAGTCCCAGCGCTCTCTGTAGTCCCCCTTTCGCTCCTTCCTTGAAGGTGATCCAATGGGTTTAGGGTGGAATATAATAATCCACCTTTGCAGCAACGGGAAAATCCACTGCACCCTAATCCCTTTTGCATCGATATATTTATATATAGATATATATAGATACCTTTTTTTTTTGCCCTGTTTGAATACAAAAATAGTGTCATTGTGGCTTTAGTTATTGGAAGACCGAAGCACTCTTTTTGCATTTGGAAGACAACAAAGAGCTTACGATATTGGTGGTTTTCCTAAAAATCTTTCTGGAAGACTCACAATAGGTTGGATCGTCCATGCAGGTCAAAGAAAAACCATGTGTATCAGTACCACACACACACCTCTTGTGCAGGAGAGGTGGTGAGTGAGCAGTCCACATGCTGCTAACAGACCTATTAAAGCCCATTTAGACAAGATATGATAGGACAGAGGATAAGTGAATGACATATGCAGTATCAGATCCAAAAGCTCTGAATCCATTCACTTCTTAGTAAAAGTGCATTTTTTCCCCCTCAAAGTCCTACAACATGAGGATAAGAAACAAAAATATGCATTTACACAGAAACCATGTCAAACCGACACACATAATGAGGGTTACTATGGATACCAGGGGCAACATTTACTGCATATTGTTTAAATACACTTCAACCACAGTTGTTTCAAACGTTGTTTCATGGAAAACTCAAGAAAGAAAAGAAAAATAAAGTCAATCCACAAGTATTCTGTACCTGCTTATCCTGATCAGTCACAAGTAACTGGAGAATTACTGTCACTACTAAACGTATTGCCAGTGACAGATTATTGAGAGCAGAGGTTCTCAACTAAGAGTTCAGGACCCGAAGGTGAGTCAGGGACCAGTCAATGGTCGGTCGAGCACTATAGGCAAAAAAAGGACAGGAAAATCTAAAGTTTAATTTGAAGAGAAATTTCCGATATAGTCACTTCCTCTGCGAACAACAAAGAGCAAAATTGTCTTATTCATCAAAACATTTTTCCTGTTATATGACATTTTAATAAGCTCATCCAAAGAAAGAAACCTATTCTTACAAGTAAAGATGGCCGATATTATCGGCCCACCAATATTAGCGGCTGATATTTGCCATAAAATGTAATGATATTGGTTTTTCCATCGATATGTGCTGTTGCTCTGCCTTAAGCTTTGCGTTACTGAATTGATCTTGTTTATGGTGTCGCAGTGATATCTAGTTGTGTTGACGAATATTGTTCGTGTTTCCTGACATGACCTTTAAATAAAGGTCACTTCCTGTAAAAAAACGGAAGTAGCAGAATGTACTCCAGCAACGAGGTCTGCCCTACAAGAAATGGCTTGTTAAGCTCCATTTTGTGTGCTAAAGCAACGTCTGTAAGTGTTTTCAATGGGTAGACAGTGGTTATGATGTGTTGCAGTCATTTTATCCAGTAATAGAGATCTTTTTTCACCTCATGTACCTACAACCTATATAAGATTTGTGATATGTGTAGTTTTTGTTGCACAAAATTGAAAGATTATCTTGTTCTGTATTGTTATAATTTCGGAGTAAACATCGTCAAAGTCTCCTTGTTTGTTGTGAAGTTTTTACTGTCTGGACGGCAACTAGGAACCGTTGTTATACATATTAAAAACCTTTTTTTTTTTAAATAGTAATCTAGTTTTGCACAGATGATCACATTTAATGTAGGCTTAACATGGAGGTATATGATGTGACCTAAAATGATATTGGGGGAGGGGTCTGTGTATACATCAGTATTGGTTATTATCAAAAATCGGGAATTTTGTTGTTGGACAATGTCAAACATCTCTACTTAAAAAGTAATTTTTATTAGATTCAGATAATACAGCTCAAAAATGAAATACTTCCCTCTTTAGCATCACTGTTGTCTGTTAGCTACATCAGACCAAAGATGGTAAAAGTTCCCCGTAGTCAGCATTTCGTCAAGTCGCCAAGTTATTTTTTTCAAAATATTGATTTTTAATGAAAGTCCGAGCTTTAAACTACCTATCTGATGTAAAATCAAACATCACTTTCAGATCATCTTTACCGCGGCTACTGTTTCCACTGTGCTACCATAGCTAGCATGCTAGATATACAGAAATCATCACTTGTAAGGGTTTTAACAACTTTGGTCACATATTAGCAACTAACAAGAGCTTTTAAAAGTCGCCCTTCTGCTTTATTTGGTTGCTATTTTCTTCAAAGCACAATATTTTAACCAATACCTCTGAGAATTTGAACATTTTCCCTTGATTTGGGTCAAGGCTTGTTATTCAGGTGATCGTGGGTCCCATAGCCAGACTTGTTGAGAACCTCTGAGTTCTTAGAAATTCTAATCAGTGGGTTTGTTAGACTGCAGCGTCAAGCTGGAATACACACTGAAGCCTATTATTTATACCCGAGAGGTATTATCGCTACACTTAGTGGTAGACAGTGGTCACAAAGTAAAGGAAACATTCAATCTCAGGTGGGAAATTATCTTAAAAGTGTTAAAGTGATTACCAATTTAGTTACGTTGGCACTGGTTAGGTGCTGCGTTGTGTATTCACAAGAGTGTTTCTACAGGAAATGGTTAGTGAATTCAATCAATTCATGCTTTCATTATGAGTAGCTAAAATGGCAAAGGACGGGACGACCACGCTGGTTTGGCGAGGCACGTGAGCCTCGCTTTTCCTCCTCTTGCATGTGCTTTCTGCTGCATTGCAGATGTGCTGAAGGGACTTCACCTCACACGCACGTACACATTTTAACAGCTAATTGGTGCACGCCAAAAAAACAAAAAGAAGAAAATGAGCAAAGTGTTGAAACGAAACACACATTGTTTCTCCATCAATAATAATGTTTTTTTTTTTTTTCATTTTTCTCTCATGCATTTTCAGATAATATGGCTGCGCCTTTGTTAATGGAGCTTATTGCTATCTGCCCAAGGGCTCGTGAGCATCGATTAGTCCTCTGATTTATACTTGGCTTTTCTCTTTTCCTGGGAACTCACAGATCATCAGTCATGGTTACACAGAGATTACAGACCAGAGCTGATGTGTGAGATGATGTGAATCTTCACACAACTCACCAAACTGCCTCTGAATTGAAGAGAGTTGTGTTTTCTGCCACCAATTAAAGGGAAAAAACTTCAAAAGGAGGCAGGAGGTTTCTACGCCGCCGTACGGGACATACTCTAAGTTTCTCCTTTTCTCACAAAGTCCTTCCTGACCCTCCTCCTCTCTGCTGCTGTAATCCGCTCAGTAAGCAGGGAGGGCCCTGACTCAGAACAAACAACAGGGAAGGGGAGTCCCCCGGGGATGTGTGTGTGTGTGTGTTCACCAAGCTGAATCAGATACACACCGTTTGACTCACTTTTATGTCCGCGTACTAAAGAATTCCTCATGCTCGTTTTATAAAGCGACGGCTGTGATAGACCCTGGGTCAAATAAATGGCTAACTTCATATTCTTTATCTCTGGGTAATGACAGAATGAAAAAGGGTTATGAACACAGTTACACATACAGCTGTGCACACACACACACACGTATCCAATTCAACATTCAGTAATTGTAGTTTTTTTGCCCTTAAGCGACACTGAAAACACTGGGAACACAGTGGGATGCTCATTGTTAGCGCTCTCCTCGAGCAGCTCTTCACATAGTAATATTCAATGTAATTACATTAGTTGAACTATGGAAAATTACAATAACTGTTAGACCTACAGTATGTGATTTAACGTCAACACCAAGGTCAAAGTGTATCTTTAAGCGGAACTGCAAAAAGGCTATTAAGTCTGAAAGCTGGTGAGATGATAGAAGCTACACTGAAGCTGGCTTCCAGGGGGCCATAAAATGCACCAGTTTGCTATTATAGTTTTATCACTGACATTTGCTGAGTCATCTAAATAATTTTGTTTTGCCAATGACCATTTCATTCTAAAGAATGATGAACCAATCCAAACTCAGGTGTAGTATAGAACAAAATGTGATGTCAAACAGGCAAAAGTTAAAGCCAGAGAATTACAATAGAATAAAAAAACAACACAGGCCTTTTCGCTGCCTTTTATCAATTGTTTTCAAGTAGAGACGAATAAAAAACGATTTTTCTTGTTGCGTTAAGACTAAACAAACCTCATTGTAATTTATTGAGTTGACACCTGGTCTTGAAACCATTGCTTCTATTTTCAGAATTAAATCATTCCTGTGAGACCTGCTTTAAAACAAGTAGATGCTGTAGTTCTCTTAAATTCACTCAGTACGACTCAGTGCAGAAGTGATTAGATTAAGCAGTCTAATTTTACTGAAATAAAAAACCCTGATTTTCCCGTAATGGATAATGCTAATGCCAGTAACAATTTATTGCTAATAGTAACAAATAGCGCTGAAAAAGTCTTGCGGTTTCATTTTACTCAACTAAAACTGATGTTTAAAATGCTAACAACTGATGCTAATGTTTATGCTAACAAAAGACTTAGTGAGAACAGTAACAAATTACAATGAAAATGTTATTCATTACGAAAAGGAATTTATTCGCGAATACAAAGTGGCTAAAAATACAAGAAAAGATGCTATATAGCATTAAAGAAAAACAATAGTGCTATATATGCTAATTGTAGCAATTAGCGTTGAAAAAGTCTTACGGTTTAATTTTACTCAACTAAAACTGATGTTTAAAATGTTAGCAACTGTTGCTAATGTTTATGCTAACAAAAGACTTCGTGAGAACAGTAACAAATTATGATGAAAACATTATTTATTATGAAAAGGAATTTAATCGCGAATATAAAGTGGGGCTAAAGAAAAACAATATTTGAAGCTAACGGTATTTAGTTAGCGTTTAGCGCCGCCTATCAGAGCCCCTTATAATCCAAGCTCAAATATTTTTACCAACTCCTTTTTAGAGGCCAGAGCACGTAAATAAAAGTTTTAATCCGTTAGCATGTGTAAGATGCTACGTTTGGATTAGTTTGATTTGTTGTTCATGCTAGCAAAAGCACAGCGCTAAAATTAGCATGTATCTGTGGCGACAGTGATGATGAGATGGATTCTGATCAATCAATATGCTCCCAGAAACAAACTACACTAGATACTGAGTTACATCTATATTTACATTATTTTGTATACATAAACAATTAGCCCTTTACTTGATTTCTTTTTTTTTTTTTTTGTCGCGACAAGCTTTAAAAAGAACACGTCTAGAAAAAGTATTGCAACACAAAGTTTCCCAGCCCTTGAAATAAACAGCAGTTTGATGTCAGTACGATTTAATGCTTACTGAGCTTTTCCTTTTCCTCCTTCTACTTCCTCCCTTTACTTCCATTGTAGCAGACAGGGGGATTTAGTTAATTAAACATCTGTTTAATTACTTTAGAAATAATAGTCAAGCGCCATGTTCTGGATTTAGCGACCCATAAGGAGTGACTGTTCAAACACAATGACCTGGAAGTCTATTTACTGGATTTCATTAGGATATTTAATTAAGGTGAATCTACAGCTTTAACAGCAGTTTGTGTTGAATAAATCAGTTATTCTTACTGAATGCTTTTGTTTTATCAGCATTCCCTTTCTGTAAAAACATTGTTTAACTGTGTATAGCGGATTATCCGCTTCAATCCTCATCGGATTATCAGATGTTATTTACAATTACGCGTTACAAGAAAAAGAGGATTGAGCTCGTAAGGTGAGGTATGTGCAACTTATGACAAAACACCTGTCCTAAGTTCCTTTTCTTTCTGCACATCCTCATAAATTACCAAAGCCCATACTTTTTTTTCCCCTCTTTTCCTTTCACTCTACACTCCTCCGTTGGCCTCTCTCTCTCCACGGCCGCCATCATCAATCTCGCCTTGCTTCCACTTCCCCGTACACAGGGGACTTCCTCGCTTCCTCCAATACATAAACATTAGGGAGAAACAATTACCGTGGCAGGCATATTGTGCCAGGAACGTTTGATGTGAAAAATGATTGCCTTTCGTGTAGAATGAAAACAACAAATGGGGGGGGGGGGGGGGGGACACAAAATGAGCTCTTTTTGGAAAGCCTAAAATTATAACGACAACGCATGTCGTGTATGGTTTATTTTATTTATTTATTTTTTTACACGCTTTACCCGAGCCAGCAAATACCTAAACACTTTTTATATTGACCACAATGTAAGTCATTGCTTATTTATTGTAGAAGAATGAAATACTTTTATTGCAGTTGATACTGTTCATAAAGCTAATTATAACACTTGTTTGCAAAATGTATCAATTTAATACATTTTAATTATAGAACACATTTGAATTTTCATTTTGAAAATAATTCCATTATCATAACACTGATGTTATGTAATTTGATTAATTTAGATTTAATTAACATAACCGACATGAATTGAATTAATTTTATTAAAAGATCTAAAACCAATGTAACTATTATTTAGCATTTTCCGAATTATGTAATTTTACTTAAGCTATTTGCTGTGCCACCTAACAATTTTAGGAGTCAACAAAATGAATAAATTAATGAATGAATTAATGAACCCGTGGCTGTCCATCTATACTTCACTAACAGTTTTGCAATCATCTAACTAAGTAACAGCCAAACTGTATTGTAGGTAATGTAGTTCTTTAGGTTCAGGGTTTGAAGATGCACAGGTTTGATAAGAAATCTGTTCATTCTTTCACTTTTATGTCCTTCCATTTATTCAATTACTCTTATAATTTCTCAATACTTTTGATTTGTTTACATTCAAACAGGCTCTTTGCAAACATTCCCACCGATTCTTCACCCCACTAATAGCGTGTTAGTTCTCAAATTTGCTACGGTTTGACACTACAGAATAAATAAAAAGAAGAGTATTTGGTACTGACTTTGGTCCTCCCCGATAGAAACGTTGAAATTCATTTCAATTGCGGGTTTCAGTCGAGGGTTTGTGCAATGAATGGCTGATCACAGTGTAAAATAAGCTATTGCTGTGCATTCACAAGCTACATATTCAGGCTCCGTCAATACCCAATTTTCACTGATGATACTTGTGCATCACGCTCTCCCATACCGGATACATTCACTCGGCAAATCTGCAGCGTCTGAATGCATGCATGAGAAATAATGCATGCCAACTTGTTCGGTGTGTTGAGGAATGATGTGACGTGCGCGTCTAAATGTGTTTACGTTTCAGGACTCACACGATCGAACAATTCCGATCAGCCTCGGACTCCATTATCAAAGCAGGAAATGGGTGAAAATGGGGTTCTCGTCACAAGGAGGAAAATTGAGTCCATGTACTGTAATAACTAATCAAATCAAGCTGAAGATAAAACAAACAAAAGTTGCACACAAATTCACAAAGAAGTGCAAACCTCTTCCAACAAACACAGGATGTGGGTCTCAGTGGTAGCCTTGAATTTGCATGTTAAGCTAACTTTAGCACAAGTTTAACCCCTACTTATTACCATGAAGTACAGATTTGACCATCACTGTTGTGGTGGTAAAAAACAGGAAGACTTTACTCAGATATTTGGCTGACCTAATGGTCTGATGATAGCTTCAAACAAGCTAGGCGGGACTTCGTTTCAGGCTGCCTCAACATGTTAGACCACGTCGTAATGAAGTTATTGCTTTAAGGGCTCGGTGTGTATGTGAAGGGTTTGTGGAAGTAAAAGAAAAACCTCATTCCTTTTCCACTTTAGCTGGACTGCAGTTCCTCTGTAGTCCAATTTAAGGAAGAGTTAGCGTCACAGGAAGCATGTTGGTTTAGCCCTAACATCCTTATTCAGGTATCCGCTGGTGCACACCGCCCTATGATGTCCAGTCCTCTTTCTCCCCAGTGTCTGCTAGCGCTAGGAGGAGGATGTTTTGGTTTTGGATTGAGGGTCCTTCTTTTTTTTCTCGTGCACAGGAGAGTCACTGGAGGTCTTGGGTGTTTTTCTGGGTGGACTCTGTTCAGCAACGTCATGTAAGGATGGTTCTCTGTACATGGCCACTGGGAAGAGAAGAGTAAAAGATGCAGTGGATGGTCCTTATACCAGGGATGTCCGATACCACTTGTTACGATGCCTTTTTAAAGGCATGTCCATGGTAACAATCATTTACTGCATGCTTAATTATTATTATTATTTCTACTGCGACAGTGTGTGACGTGTCAATTGTTGAATTACTTTAATCACAAAACACAGAATTTGAATCTCTAAACTTTATCAGAATTATCAGGGCTCAGTAGGCGATACCAGCTATGCAACCGTTAGTTGGTTCCCAGTTAAAATAGTTGCCACTTAATCCATAGAATCGTTTTTCAGTGGTGCAATATTTCTTTAGTGAGTAGAGTATGTGTCGATTTTCATGCATCCTTATTTTTCTTTCATTTTCAGCTTTAAATATCTTAGAAACTACAACACATTGGAAACTGCTCCACCCGCTCTCTTAGAATATACAAAAGATCTGCTATACATCATATCTAGGACATGGCAGCCCCTCAAAATTGGAAAAAAGTTTGTCAGGGTTTGGGGCTGGAACATGTTTGGGCCTTCAGTAAATAACTTTGCATATGCCTCAACTCTCTATGTTCATAGCTCAAAAATGATCAAATTATAGACAGTTTAAATCACAAATGATTAGTCACATATGCATTGGTTCTTGGGTGACAAGAATTGAAATCTGATAAAATACTTTTTATACTATTTTCATTGGCCCATGACTGCATGTGGGATTGTAAGCGTATAAAGTATAAAATAGTTTTTCTTTATGCAACTTTAGGTTATTTCATCACTCGCGAATATTGGAACATCCTTTACATGAGGCCATTGTAGCTTGCCCCTGTGTGTTACAATCATTTATAATTTACATTATTCTATTTGTTGAACCTAGAATTCCGTCTGTGGTATTGGGACATCCCTAGCCCTCACACAATCAGGTGAAAAGTTTAGATTCCCAAAAAGTGTGTGCGCACAATGGATCGATCCGAGCTACCTTCGATAAGTTTGGGTAGAAAGTGAGCAGCTCCCTTGGTCTTCTTGACGCGGTTTCCCTTCATGACTTGGCCGTCCCGGTTGATGCCGATGTACCAGGCCCGACCCGACTGGGTCTGCCTGTACAGGATGGATGAGTAGGTGACGTAGTAGTTCTCGAACACACACTCCTTGAACTTACACTCAGGTGTGAAGTGCTCCTAAAAGACACAAACACACACACAAATGGTTCAGAGGAGAAGAATAGCACACTTTATTAATCTGCTCCATTATTTATATATTTACTCTTCCGTTCCTCGGGCTCAGCAGGGAATCGGGGGGGAAATGGGCTCCACATTTCATTGTGACAGGGTTACGGGAGGCAGTACCCACAAATCGCGTGCACACACACACACACACACAGCTAACTCAGTTCTGCTACCACGTGGGATTAAGTGGTTTGTGAACCAGGTTGTCATAACTCAGCGACTTCCTGTTTACCAGTAACAAACAACAATCTACCAAAGCCTTCACCTCCACTCCTCAGTTTATTGACCCCCACTGCTGGCCTTCACCACACACACACAAGCATGCACGCACACACACGAGCTGCGCATTTGACAATACGTCAACAACTGACTCCCCCCTCTCCCCATCTCCCTCTCGTTAAAACTCTCACATATTCGTTCTCCGTCTCATATTCCGCCTCTCCTTCTCCGCTCCATCCCTCTGTCATTTGGTAACCTTGTCGAGGAAGAAACCAATTTGCAGGATTGATTTGGAGCCTTGATGTGACGGTTGAGCACAAAAGGCCTGAATAAGGAGTTTGCTCTCTCTTTCTTTCCATCTCTCCTGTTAGCTGTTGTCTTCTTCGTTTCTGACACCGCTTCGGCCTTAACGCCTCCTAATATTCATTGCCAAGTGCATCAACAAGCTAATTACATTGACGGTATCAAGCGCTTCTTAATTACACATCCATTCACTTAGGTGGCCATTGGTTTCTTCGCCTGCACAATACTTTAGCGCTATTAGTTCTGAGCAAAATCTAAAGGTCTTGGGAAGTGTCATCAAAGTGCCATTATTACCAGGGTTAGATGCATCTTATTAAAATGCCTGTGTGTGTGTGTGTGTGTGTGTGTGTGTGTGTGTGTGTGTGTGTGTGTAGGAATATAGCCTGCTGTGCAGGTCCTTCAGACAGGCGAGCTCAGCTCAATTGGTTAATTATGTTAAGTAAACTGAGTCACGCTGCACGTGTGGTGTATTCAGTGTGTTGTACGTCCCGTGGGAAAAGCTGCTGAGATTTGTGTCGTTTCACAGATATAAATATATATATATTAAAAAGAAAGCAAGGCCTTGCAAGGGAAAAAGGAAATTTAGCTTCAAAGTTGTGCAACTGAACGAGACCCAACAACTGCTGAGGTGCAGAATATGTACGACGTTGGACACACATCCTTAGAGAAGAAGTTGTATTTATTTATTTATAAAAGGGAATATTCATATTTATGATTTTTTTTTTTTTGTTTCAATGTTGGTGCATGTGAAAGTTAAAGACTGGTTGATCATTTTTGTTTCAGTTCAGAAAATCTATATCGTGGCATTTGCGTAAATTCCTCGAAATAATCTCTCTTTTTTTTTTTTTTTAATTAGTATTTTATGTTTTTTGAACAATGGTCAAAAAACAAACATTCCTTTTCAATACAAGCACATTTCTTCCAAACTCAATATCCTTAAAGTGTTCATACTTGCATTAAAAAGAATACTTACCAAAAATAAATAAACTAAAAAAAAAAAAACAGTAAAAAATGTTGTAGCTCAGAAGCGGGGTGTAATAAAGAAAACGTAAGAATGATCTTCCCAGCTTCCGTAGAAAAGAGAACCCTCCTCAAACTTGCATTAAACCGACAAAAATAATTATGAAAAGCGGTCATACATTTCAAAAAGTCCCACACAAAGTCAGATCTATGTTGTCGAACATTTAGTAGTCATCCTTTCCAAATATCGTTACATTTTTCAATGTGACGCAGTCAATTTCTCCATATTATACATGTTTAACATTACATCAAACCATTAATCAACAGTAGGCACCAGATCACAGTGTCATCTTCATATTCATGAAAATGTAAGTAAATATGTGAGATTATAACCTATTGATCATTTTCATTTCTCGTCCCTTAGCAGCTTTATGTAAAACTGTAAGGACAGACAAATATTCCAAATGTTAATTCAGTCATACATGCATGTGAATATTAGAAAATATATCCAATTCTTATTAGTAATTGATATCTTTTGACATTTGGAGGCTTATTAACCCTAGAACACTATCTGCGGGTGATTTTAACCTGTTTACATTATTTTCATGAAGTTGTGTTTAGAAGGTGTGGATGTTCTCCTTCTCAAAAACCCACTTTTTCCTACAGGCACATGTTGGGGTGATTTTCACCCAGTAATAGTGATAGTGACCCATTATAACTAGCCTAGTATGTACTGACTACATCTAAGTAATGAAGTAAGTAAAACTGGTCCTGAAATTTCCACGCCATCTTCAACTACCCCAGAAATGGGTGGACTAATGTCTAAGTTTCCAGCTTTGTTTTTTTCTTTTTCTAAGAAATTTTAGTTCTTACGATCCCAAATTTTCAGTAATTTTGGTTAGTATTTTTCAAGATTTTTAGTTGAAGAGTACAACTCTAACTTGGTAGGTATGATCATATTTTCATATGTTCTTATGATACTGCCTTTTTATTGGGTACATGATAACGGGTAAAAAGTCACTTGGCCTTAGTGATGGTGTTACTAATTTTAGCGATAGTGTTCTGGGGTTAAGCCAATGGTTCACAAATGTGAACACGTCACTGAGGTTTACAGAATAACACTGTGTGCACAAACATTTGGATATTTTATTATCTTTACCTGTACACGTCTAGCTAACTTTCCCCAATCCATCCCTACACTTTAATCACTTCAACAGGAAATGATGAAAACTCCCCATACATTTGGAGGGAAGAAACCACTTCCTGCATAAAACCCACCCATCCATTTTCCAACCAGCTTGATCCTTTCTCAGCGTTGTGGGGTCCGTGTGCCAGTCCTATGCAGGGCAGCATGGTTAAATTATGTTACTCAACAAAAAGAGTTAATAAATTAATTAATTAAAGAAGGCACCTATTCTAATGCTAGATGGAAGCACCTGCGGCCAATCAAACTTGAAGCACTTTTTTTGCACTTACCAAGGGATTTTCCCTCCAGTCTAAATTATTGCTTGAGTTATACTGTAAGTCCGGGGTTCTCAACTGGTCTCACCCTGGGACCCACATTTTGCCACCGTCATCAAATCGGAACCCCTTTTTTTTTTAGAATTCAACCACCCAAATTAATTTTTTTTCAAAGATAGTTGTTGAAAACACGCATATATAAAATATAAATCTATATATTTTCCTGTGCAACATGCATTTCACAGCATGCTTGTCAAAAGAAAAGTTTCTTTCAAAATAAAAGACAAGTCCAACATGACAGACATTAAGTATTTATTTATTTATTTGGCCAGCTTTCCGCGACCCACCCAGTACAGGTCCTTGACCCACTTTTGGGTCCCGACCCACTAGTTGAGAATCCCTGTTATAAGTCACTTTGGACAAAAGCGTCTGATAACCAAACAGTCATGTTTCTGGATCGTGGGAAGAAGCCAGATTAAACCCACGCGAGCACGGGGAGAACATGCAAACTCCACAGAGAAATGACCCAAGTGTCCACAACAGGGCGTTGAACCCATGACCTTTTTGTGAGCCATGCACTCAGAAAACCCTGCAGTTAAAAACATGGAGAACATGCAAAGTCCGCACACAAAAAAGTCTGACAATGTGAAACAAACCCAGGATTATCAGTTGATCTTAAAAAGGTGACTTATTCTTATAATCAATATGCCATGAATAAAATATATTTGAACAGATTGAAATCAATAATTATTCTATGATGAATGTGTTCACCAATGACTTCAACACTTCAGTGTAACTGAGGCACTTCCTGCTTTGCTCACCAGGGGGGGTTCCAAACACATGTGGAGCTCAGCTCTTCACTTCAATATTAAACGATACTGTATCTACTTGCTCGTCCATAACACTTGCTGTCCCCATAGGACCTCTGCAAGCTCAGCAAAAACACCACCACAGTTTGAGAACAGCCACTAATACACACATGGATTCAGTCTGTTCCACTTTTTTTTTTTTTATACCCTGGCTAGAGTTTGGCTCAGACATCTCATCATGAATTATCTGCCTCAAGGACCCTGAAATGAATCAAAATTAAACAGCTTTGTAATGATGCAATATATTATTATTGACTGGGATAATTTCAGGGAGCAGTGGTGAGATTGGAACTATCTGTGGCCTCCACAGTGAGTGAATCTGGCAAAACTTTGGGTTTTAGACAAAGTTTGTTGCAAATTTTCCATTTAGCAATTGTAAAATAAAAAAAAAAAGAAAAGGAAAATAATCACGTCACAGCTACAATATGTATCTTATTCAAAGCTGCTGCCCACAATACCTTCTGATTATAGTGTATGCCACACAGATCAATGAATCAAACATTATTTACTCCAAAAAAAAAGGAAAAAGGTAGAAATTGCTGCCACAGTGTGTTTTAGTCTCTACTGTAAACACTCTTTTATTGACATTTTCTGCGCATTGCATTGTGGGATACGGAGTCCCGTATACGGATGGAAAGACGTGTCTTTTACCTCATTGAGAATTATCCTTGTGATATGATGGTTCATACTGCAAAAATGAAAAAAGTTACCAAAACTCAAAATAGCAAGGCAACTTGCTCCACTATATTTTTAAGTTTTGGGAAAATAGTTTTGAGATTAAATTGTATTTGTTTTGGTCAACTATTTATTATTTGTTCAGGCAATTTATCAATATTTATTGTGACTTTAATATTTGAGTTCTATTAACTAAAAAAATACAGAAAGTCAAAGTTCACCATTTTTGCTTCACAATAATACTTTGTGTATTGTGAATAATGTTTCAGAACTTACGGTTTTGAGTTTCACCAACTAAAAACTCCAAAAAAGAAGAGTCGTGCCAATTTATTACTTACTATTCAGATTATATATATTTCATATCTGAACAAACTATTTTAGTTTTTTTTAAACACATAAACCCAAAATTGTCCCAACTAATGTCCTGTTGTATGCAAGAAAAGACACAACCAAGTTAATCCAACCATGTATTTAAACAGTGTAAATGCTACATCAAAATGTCAAAATATTGAATAACTTCCTAATCATTTATGTAGAAATGCAGCACAATTTCACAGTTTACCCCTCTCATATAAGGCTCTCATGTTGTTGTTTTTTCCATTTCACAGTTGATGATATTTCCCTTTGGGTGAAGTTGAGGGCATAAATCTCACTAAACTGCTCTGTACGTGTCTATGAAGATAAAACAAGGTGAGACATCTGTTTAATCTAAAAAAAGAAAAAGTCAATTTTGATTTTGTATTTTGTCTCTGCACCACACAGAAAGTTACGGAAGCGGATTAGGGCCAATTTTAATAGAGAAAAGAATTTTGGACAAATCAAGAATAGAGTCGAAATGTCGAGATCAAATTTGAAAAGATCAGATTAAAGTCGAAGTTTTGAAAATGAACTCAAAATACAATAATATGATAAAAGTTGAAGGTTTGCTTATGAAATCAAATCTACGGAAGCTGACGAGGGCCAATTCACCATATGACAACAAGCAGTAGATTGTGATCATCTACAAAATAGCGTTTATTGATTAATGCGTTAAACTATACCTCAAAGTTGGGTTTAATAACAAAGAGATTCTTTCTCTTTTATGCAGCGTTCACACCTTCTGCAGCACCGGATGCATCTGCCGCACGAAACGTACCGCAAGACCCGCAGGATCAAAGAATGTCCCCAATTTGCTTCATACGCACGTCTGAAGCAAAGCCCCGCCCACCAGCGACACATCCAACTCGGTGAGTTTCACTGCCTGCTGAAGCGAGGAGACGTGCTCCTTTTTCTCCTCTCATAAACATAAACCACCAGTAAAAAAAGCTTCTGTGATTAGCGGCTAATGCTATCCTAGCTCAGTCCTACAGAGAGAACTTTTACCTGCTACTACCACCTCCTCGCTGATTCTCCTCCACACCAAATCCTTCCTGGTCCGTGTCATAAAGCTCCAGGTGGTCACGCACAGCTTCTACTCCATGGCTGAATGGGTGAACAGACCGGTGTCCGTGTTGACGGCCTGATGTCATCGTCAACAAAGACTGTGATTGGCTTTTGTCATGCGAAACAGTCGCAGGAGTTCAATATTTTCAACTGTTGCAAATGTGCGGATATGCGTAAAATTGGGAGCGCGCTCGCACGTCCAATGCACTTGATGTGCGGATCGGACCACACCGCTGCACAGGAAAGATTTCGCATCTGGGACGCATCTATCCATTGACTTAGTATGTAATCTGGACATACGGACATATCTCTTTAAGGACTTTGAAGATACATTGCCAACAACTCAACCTGTTCAGAAGGAAAAACCAGTTGAGTTTGGAAGAGGTGGAGCATTCAATCAGTCTGTGGCTA
The DNA here is from genome assembly GCF_900634775.1 of Gouania willdenowi. NCBI lineage: Eukaryota > Metazoa > Chordata > Actinopteri > Blenniiformes > Gobiesocidae > Gouania > Gouania willdenowi. The sequence goes on along the minus strand of NC_041061.1, from coordinate 20,394,254 downwards.
TTGAGGAGCTACGGAAACAGATAAGGCCAAATTTGATGGAGACTGCTCTCGTATATATGGTGAATTGGCCCTAGTCCACTTCCGCAGATATAAGTTTATAATCGCAAACCTTCGACTTTCAAAGCAAGATTGTATTTTGTGTTTTTTTCTCAAAATTTCAACTTTAATCACAATATTTTGACTTAAATCTTGATTTGCCCAAAATTATTTACTTCACCAAAACTGGCCCTAACCTAAAAGTAGCACATAAGTAGCAAAAATACGTTTCTTTCCATCACACCTACTCGGACTTTGAGATCAGGTGCATGCTGTGAGTTTTAATGCTGCTCAAAGATTACGTCTCCAATTCAGAGGCTGCTCAGTGGACAGTGGATGGAACGCGTGCAAGAGGGCGCCGCCACTCATGCGTGTCTGCTGTTGTGACAGAGAGACATGGCGGATCTCTCTTACATCAGTGGGAGGCCACCGGGTGCCAGATGAGAGAGAGAGACACACACACACACACACACACACACACACACACACACACACACACACACACACACACACACACACACACACACACACACACACACACACACACACACACACACACACACACACACACACACACACACACACACACACACACACACACACACACACACACACAAGTCAAGAGTGATGGATGGAGCAGGTCCCTCCCTCATCACTCACTTATACAGATAAAGAGAAAACAAGCAGCACGGACAGATAAAAGTCTAACAGGTATATAAGAAACAAGCAAACAATTTGTGTGAGAACTTTTGTGTATATACCCCTAATGACATAGACAGCCTCATCTTACTTAAATCTCTCCACACCTACAGACATTTGTCAAAATGAGCCCTCCGTGCACTTAGCTGTGACATTGATTCTATGTAAGATCGCTGCAGAAAAGTCAGTAACGCAGCAGGGCAGAAAGAAGCAGGATCGGGCTTTGATTGGGCACACACTGCAGCGGCTCAACCGAGCACGAACAACTTCAAACATGGAACAAGCCGCAATGAAGGAAGCCCGGGTTAATCTGAGAGCTTTAGGCCTCAAACGCTTATCGACTGCGCCGCAGAGGACAAATGTATTTCACACCGTCGATAGGACACATGCATGAGCAGGCGTGTCAGTACGTGTGTGTGTGTGTGTGTACTACATGCCTGGGGAAGCCCACTGTTGTTGTTTTTTTATGGCCGTAACTAAATGATGTTGGTGGTTTCATGTGTCAGCTACATCCACTGATCAATACTGTAGCGACTGCACTGAGGGAGTCTCATGGGACACTTTGCCTGATACAGTAAAGCCTCGCTCACACTATGGAAAAAAGTAAACGTAGACATAGAAGTGAAACCACATTTTACGCTTCATTATTCCCTTTACATCATCATCCCCCTTTTTCCTTTAGAAATGTGCTGTACATGTGAACAGATGATAATGTCTGAGGTCAAGAAAGGTAAACTAGTCCGTTTAGTCTGTTGTGACCTAGTAAAAGGTTAGAATAGAAAAATATTCTTGTGCAGATATTGAAAGAATGAGAACTTAACGCAACTCAGTTAGCGGTGTGGCTAATTAATAAAAAATATTATTATTTTACTTGTTTTAAAATTGTCATGACAAATTGTGAATGGTAAATTGGCAAAAATAAGCATGAAATATGATAAAAAAAAAGAGGTGAAAAGGGACATACTGTATGTGACAGTAGGTTGAAAAAGTAGTAAAAAAGGTTTATAAATGCAGTCTCTTGAAAGTGGAAAAAAATATGCAGAAAAGGTATTGAAATTTGAGTGGCAGAAATGAGAGTAATGTAGCAAAACTGCAATGAAAGGAGAAAAATATGTCAAGAAAAAGTAATGAAAATAGGTTAAAATATGGTAAGTTTGGTGTAGTTCCAGAAAAAGGGTAAAAATAAGCAAAACTGGGCTTAAAAAAAAAAAATCCTAGTTCCTTGACGGCATCTGGCAAACCTCTCCCAGTATCTCACGACCCCAAGGTTGAGAAGACCTGATTTAGCACTTTTTATGTAATGATTGGTGCCACTTTTAGACTTTTTGCTTAGTTAATATTAACAATATTATGTTACTATTGTTTTCATATCCAATGTAAATGCTGCACATTATTATTGCAGACTGCTACAATAACGTGGTTAGCACATACTGTTGCTATAGCACATTTTGTATATTTTGTTTAGTACAACAATATTGTTAGCGACCAGTTAAAAAAACCACACACAAATATGTTATATTTATGAGCAAAAACATGAATAGAAAGAATTTGTCAACCAGTTCTAGATTTTGTTTTTAAATTAACAGTATTAGAGCTGGGTTATATATATATATATATGAATAAAAAACCAAAACCTATTGTCTTAAAATATGCCATACTTATTGATATTTCTTCTTTATACGGTATTTAAAAAAGGATGATTCAGAGTGAAAATGCCATTCATGCAGGCATAGCCATCTGCACAATATCAACACTTTATGTTACGTTGGGACAGCACGTGTGAGTGAGTTTTGTAGCATGGGTAAGGTTTTTTTTTTCCAGCATTCTCTGCACCTTGAAAAATCTTAAAACACGATATACATACTGTATATAGAATGTGGCTTGGCACATTTTTACTCCTAATTGTCGTCATGTTTTTTAACGACTTTGGAAAATACTTCATCAATTCAGTTTATTAGCTTGTTCATCTCGGGGCAAGTGGTTTGTTTTTAATTGAATCCAAATCATGCTTTAATTGGGTATTTCAAAGTATTAAAGTGCATTAGGGGAAAAGTCAACTTTTGATTCCCAAATTACATCCGTCAACTGCCAAGCTCTAGTTCCAGCCTGGCTTGTACATCTAATCTCTACTTCACAATCCAATAAAAGAGAAAGTGTCATTAAAGTATCCGGTGAGGGGGGTTGGGGGAGGGGCTAGTTTAAAGGGACGCCTTGGTTCTAAAAGTATATTGGGTTGATTGTGGATTGGGAGCTGTTCTTTTTCATCTAAATAGCTTCAGTGGGGTTTTTTCCTTTACTGCTCTATCTGAGGCTCTGGTGCTGTCTGATAAATGACTGCTTAATAAAAATGTGATCGAAGGTTTCATCACAACAAAAAGCCCTGGGACTGTAGGACGAGGCAGAGTGAGAAAAATAAAAGCGTGCCGCTGTTTAGTGAATGATGAGCATTTAAGATAAGAATCAGCAGCAAAAGCACAAGCAAAAGCAACAACGTTAGCCTGACAAGAGCTTGTTGACCAGTAAAGCTGATTATCACGGGCAGAAAAAAAAACAACTTTTAATTGCAGGCAAACAGCTGACGTAGCATAATGAGTCTCTAAAGGTATAGCGTTGTTGGCACGAAAACATGAAGCCGTGATGTAATCTTGTCTATCTCCTAACCTTTGCTGTGGTAGACAAACCGACTTTGCACCAACGGTATACGGGGAAATTGAATTTAACAAGCTTTAAGTGAGAAACAACCTCTGACATTTAAAGCTACTTTGTCAAACCCAATATTTGCTGAGTGTGCTGGGCTGACACATAAAACCATCATCCTTCTGCTTGAATTGGACTTGGAAACGCACGCACGCACACACAAACGTGCACGACTGGTGGATGTTTCACTTGAAAACTATGGGGCACAACCCATACAGCTGAATGGCTAGGATTAAAAATGATCACTAAATAGGTATGTTTTTAAATATTTTAACTCAGGTCTATCTTAAGGTCTCATTTATTCAGACAACTGTTTTTCAGGAAATTTACTTGATCTCCTGACATGTTTCGACTGTCAACTGCCAGTCGCTTTGATGTTCCCTTTACTTCAGCGTAATAATTCCAGCAAGTTCTGTTTGAATAATATGTTATGGTTTCATACAGTCAGAAAACTGTTTTTCAGGAAATTTACTTTGATCTCCTGAAGAAAACAAAATGAACTTCCTGGAGTTATTATGGCTTTTTAGTCAGAAACTGGCGTTTTGTGTGAAACCTACCTTTATTCAACTGCTGATTACGGAAGAAAAAAACAAGCTAGAAACATTTTTTATTTTTTTTTTACTGTTGAAAGTAGAGAGTCTTGTTTCAGAATCTGGTTCCGGGTTTTACATAGTCATAGTACAAAATATTCTTTGGATCAATGTTCTAAAATGGCAGTGAGGGGGGTATCTGTTCTGAAAATGGCTGTCAGCCAATGAGTTAATGTAAACTGAAGTGTTGGTTGGATTTTATCCAAATAAAATGTGAATACATTTGACATTAAATGTTGTTTACTTGCTTGTTTATGTCCATAATGAATTTTTTGACAATTCCCTTACAAGAAACAACAGGAATCTATGAAACCTCACCTGCACTGTCCACTATCCATGTATTTATTTCACTCACACTGCTTGAATTATTATTTTGGCTAAAAATTTACTGAACTGATTTCAAGTCACTGAATCAATTCGGATCGTTCTAAATTAATCAATATCATCCATGAACTGACTTGGCAACAACAAATTGTAATTTGAATCGAACCGTTTGAATGAACAAATTGTTTCACCCCGAGTTTTCAGCCAAACCCCTGTCCCTATTTATGCTTCCAGGGATTTCTCCGGTGGGCCGGGCCATGAGAAAGACAAAAAGAAAGGATATTAAAGATACCTGTCAAGTATCCCATTTTGGCCGGGAAACTCCCGTATTTTACCCCTCTTTTCCGCCATTGCCCCATATTAGTATTTACCCGTAATGATCCCGTATTTTAATGTAATAATAATTAAAAGATAAATAAATGAAAACATTCCACTGCCTCTCCAAACTGAACGCTGTCACTCGCCTCGCGAGAACTGCCACTTGAAATGGCCTGGGTGGCAGTTCCACGAGATCAGTGCCGACAGCGGCAGCAAACCACGAAACAACTCAGAAAAGAGATGTTTGAATGTAAGAAGATGTTCTGGCAAAAAAAGGAAAAAACAAAGAAGTTAATATGTAAATATCTTGGAAAATGTGACAGAGAGTTTACCTTCCTAAACAGCAGTAGAATAGGACACAGTAACACGTTCTGTTAGATTAGTAACTGAGATTTTAGCGTCTACCACAGCGGAAGGAACGTGAAATAAACAGTACATATGCAATGTGTTTATTTAATGTACTTACAATTCATATACAAGTAAACAAATATGCTTCATATACCCATTTATGTTTTAATTTAGGCTGTATTATAATTTAGGAATTAGGGCTGGGCGATATATGGAGATTCAAGATGTATCGAGTTTTATATTTGGGCGATATAGAAAACTACAATATCGCATATATCGATATAAATAGTATTTTGTACAAAAGTACTTGTTTTCGGAGTCGCTGCTTTTACTTCTCAGAACAACATGTAAAGCTCAGTTAGATGAATTAATGAGTGCATTCTAACCCCGACATTCCCCATAACAAGTTACATTACAGATTTTACAGCTATTTTGGATTTCCTGTACACTTGTCTTTAAATACTGGATACTGAAGCTTGGTTGGGGTGGTGGGTCAGCCACATTTTATTGTATCAATTTGCATTAAAATTCACTACATGCTGTAAAATCACTTTATTTAATTATATATTACTGGAGGGTTCAAATTCATGATTGATATATGATTATGGTCCAAAGCAAGATCAAATGCAGTTTTTTTTAAATCCGTGTATCGTTCCTTTATTCGTTTTTCATTATTTAACAAAAAAAAAAAAAAAACGTTAAACGCCTTGTTTTTCAAATTCAAGCTCTTTTGCCTCCGTACAGAAAATGAAAAACAAACACCTTTATCCGTTTTCTCCATTACCGATTGGCCAAAGTACGTGACACGGAAGTGTACGCTCATCCGACGCTAACAGGCTATGCTAATGGCAGTTCGGCATGACAAGATCGCTGCTTCCAACTGTGCATCAGAAACGTGTCCTTTTCACTTTAGCTGGTGTTGGGCACAGAACCTCCTCACAGACATTTCAGAGGATTTAGAGACTCCTAAAAGTTGCAAAGCTAAAGATATCACGGAATGTGTAACGCTTCACTTCCAGGTCACGTACTTTGGCCAAATGGTAATAGAGAAAACGGATACAGGTGTTTGTTTTCCGTTTTTCGTTTTCTGTACCGAAGCAAAAGAGCTTGAATTTGTAAAACAATGCGTTTTCCGTTTTTTCATATCCAATAATGAGTGTTTCTTACATTTTTCATGTTTTTGTTACATAATGAAAAACGAATGAACGAATGACACACGGATTTTTTTTCATCCAGAGACATGAAACTCAGTCTGCCCATTCCACTACATTGAATTCCGAATGAGACACAATAAATAGACTCACGCAATATATGTAGTCGCAGATTCTGCCAAAAAATTCTGAATTTCCATGTTGTTCAGTAGCTGCGAGAAAATGTCCTTCAAGCAGATTCAGATTTAGGACACATTCACTATTGTAGGACATTTGGCCACCCCTAAATTATACTACACATATTTACTAAACCTGACCCTAACCTAATAAATCAGGTTTCAATGTGTACAATATATTGGTGGTAGGAGTGGATTGCCGTCTTTGTTCCTTTAATTAGGACATGTCTAATTAGGATGATTTTAGGTTTTTAACCTTCAAGTCAAACAAAAACCTACTGCAGAGTTGTTTTCGACTTTAAACTTTGTTCTCTATTTCTGGAAGATTTTTTTTTTTTTTTTACCTGTACCTGCTGTGTTCACCCCTCAGAAGTCCCTGCAGGTTTCTGTCCGACAAAGAGGAGAAAGAACTTTTTAGTACTTCAGGCAGAGCAAGAGGGGGTGGGGGGGTTAAGGGTTGGTGTCTTTGCCAACTTACTGACATTTAAAGGGACATCATAAGAAATACTGGAGTTCATCCAAGTCTGACGGTCTCACAGCATCAAGATAAAACACACACACACACACACACACACATGTATACCCGCGGACACAAGATATTCGAGTGCACAAACAGATTAAAAAACAAGATTTCTGTATAAAAGACACACAGTTCCTATTGGATGCACACGAGCAGAGGGCACACTCCGGAACAGCTGGAGAGGGTGAAGCAGAGGGAGGGGGGGTGTCCTCCCTCCTCACCTTGACTGCCAGGTCCTCGCTGTGCATTTGGGGATTTTCCAAAAAGAAACCAGTGATAGCTCGTCTTACCTCTACCTTTTCTTCCTCTCCCTGTATCCATCCTATTCCACCTCTCCTCTTCACTATGACCACGTGACCATCAGCAGAGGAAAAATGTGCTCATGTAGAGATGAAATGATGGGGTCGAGGAGCCAATAAGATGGAGAAAAAAAAGGGGAAAGGATGATGCAGTATGAAAAAAGAAAAATAGTTGCTGAGTGAGAAAGAACTGCACAAGCGTGATTCGATTGGACAGACGGGTGGAGAAGGTCAGAGAAGTGAAGTCAGAGGTGTGTGTGTGTGTGTGTGTGTGGGAGGCGGAGGGGGTCATTCTGTGGGCGTTGAATCACTAAGTTGACTAATTGCCCATTTGCCACCTGTGAGGTGCATCTGTTTGTGTTTTAGTGAATATGCTGCGTGTGCATTCTGCTTTTCTTATTAGTCATAGTTAACAAAAAAGTTCTGAGAAGATAGATTTATAATTGTAAAATAAAGACATGTTTAAGACTATCTAATAGTTTCTCTTAGTTAATCCCATGGAAGGTTCTTTAGTCATTCCCAACGCTGCTGGAGACCAAGACCTTATATCAGATAAATCCATAGTGGAAGCCTTCATTCTTACTGTGATTTGCGTAATTCATCAGCGATGACTTTCAGTCTGTAAAAACACCAAAAATGTTTTGAGAAGTTGACAGTTTTTGAGGCAAACTCAAAAAATCACAGTAAGAATTAAGTTAAAACAGCCGTGGTTCTCAAACTTTTTTTTGGCTCAAGTACCCCCTTTCTCTTATTTCGGAATCCAAGTACCCCCCTTTGTACAACTACAACATTTTGCTTATAATACTGTGAAAAAACAACTATAGAGCATAATCTATGAGTGATAACACACATTTTAAAGATTCTTATTTTGTAAATAAGTGTAATGAAACAGTATTTAATGCTTCCTGAATATATTTATTTCTACAGTTTTTATGATTTCCAGTCATCTCTCTCCTGGTGTGGGACCCAGACTGACCCTTGTATGTTCAGTTCAAGTTCTAATAAATATAATTTCCTTCATCATTATTATGATTATTTTTTTTAATGCTTTCGTTTGTTAATTTTCCCTCTCTCTTTTTTTAAATACCCCCTGTAGTGCTATTGCGTACCCCGAGGGGTGTACGTACCTCCATTTGAGAAGCACGAATAGACAGGACTCCACATCCCACAATGCAATGTGCAAAACTTTTCCGATAACGCCAAAGTGATTACGGTGGAGACTAAAACAAACTTTCGAGCATGTTTCAACTTTCTACATTGGTTTTTTTTTCAGGCAAATGATCTTCGATTGTTTCCTTCTACATTATGGATTTTATCTGATAAAGAATATTTTGACTACAGCAGCTTCAAGGTACATGGCTAACATGGCCAACAATAGACTTGTCTCAAGATAACGAGACTTTAAGTTAATTTAATTTGTTTTCCCAATATAATGGGATAATACATTAAACAATAGTGGAGTATAATAAATCATTGCAGGAAACATCATTCAGTAGGGATGTAACAATTAATCGTAAGGCAGTTAAAAATCGATTCATAGGTATGACGGTTCACATCGATGCTCTGAAAATTGAATTGCAGTACTTTTTTTAAACAGCAGAGGGGGCTATATATCCTTCTCATCTAAAAGTGTAGGCGGTGGGCGGAATCTGCTACTACTTTCTTTCTGGCCACCTTCTACTCTTAAACATGTTCACAAATGATTCCTTACCACTTTAGTACCGAAAGAATATCTGTAACATTACGTGAATATCTGTAAAAGTCACGTTTTTCTATTAGCTCTGTCTGCTAGCATAGATTCTCTTCTTTACTGCAAGGTAATCTGCATGCCAACCGACCACTGGGTTACCAGCGCCCTCTGCTGGTCCAAACAAATATCTGACGTAAATACAATGCAGACTTTTTTTTTTTTTCAAGTCCAATTGTTAAGGCACAAAACTTTTAAAAAGAAAAGGAACCATTATGTAGTTTTGCATTGTTTACTATAGAACCAGAATTTAAATTAAGAGGCTTCTTCTTCATTTGTATTATTCCTTTATTTATTTCATTCAAGATTTATTTTTAGTTAAATTGCATTGTTCTGAATAGTTTATCAAGGGATTCTTTTGACAATTAAATATAAAAGGAAAATAGTACAGTATTTTTTCCCCCCAAAAAATAAAGGAATATTTGTCTACATTCCCATTTTGTGAAATAAATCGTGAGAGAATCAAATCGTGAACCCAGTATCGTGAATCGAATCGCATCGGGAGTTGAGTGAATCATTACATCCCTATCATTCAGTGTAACAATGTCAGAGTAGCAGGAGTATATTTAGATCACCGCATTAGGTATCTTTTCAATCAAGGCCTGACACAGGCTGAAATAGCATTGTGCCTTGCCATTACAGATAATATACACATTAGTGTGCGTACTGTAAAGCTTCAGCTTTACCAGCCGCGCAATTTAAGTGCACCTGACGTTGTCCGTGAAGTTATAAAGACATGGCAGTGGCTATCCGTAAGGTTTCCATATCAATATACCGACATTCTATCCGTACGCAGCGTCCCTTTTTGGCCAATTTAGGTCACGTAACTAAGACTAAACCTTACCCTAAAATCTAACCCTGACTCTAAACCTAACCCTGACTCTAAACCTAACCCTGACTCTAAACCCAACCCTAACACTACGTACGTGTACGTGTTAACCGTATCAATAGCACCGGAGGTTGTCCGTATGGCAACCATACAATTAGACACGTTCTAAAGACATTGGCACATTCGGATTAATCAGTTAAAAAACTCACGATGAAAAAAGTGTTACAAGCACGAACTACACCTCAATCTACTCACTGTAAGACAGAGCATATACTACACAACTGTTTTCTTCAATTTAGCGTCCGTCTGCTGATCTGAAAGACTCAGAGCTGTCAAAGAGCTGCTGATCGAGAGCAGTGCGAGGAAGGACCATCTACAAAGTGCAATGCTGAAAAGCTAATTTAAACAATAAAATGTATTACTTTACAGTCTTGCCCCCCCCATCTGCAAATCGCGTGAAATGTTTAACAAGCCATCCTGATAATACTACAACAGCCATTAATGCAATAACACAAGAAAAAAAATAATTAACGATTTTTCTTTATTTTAACAATAGGTTATTGTATATTATTACCTCCACCAAGAGCGAAGCGCAGAAGCAAAGAGCGGTAAGGTTATGTTTTACCCTCCGTTTATCTGTCAATCTGTCATTCTGTTCGCAAGATAACTTGAAAAGTTATGAACGGATTTGGATGAAATTTTCAGGATAACCCTTTAGGGCTTCCGTAGAAGAGGCATCTGAAAGCAAAGCCAAAATAACTAAATGTGTATATTTATTCGTTTCACCTCTATCATTTTACATAAAAGATATATGAAGGGAAAAAAAACATATTTTTCAAAATAACAAATGTGTTTATGTATTGTGGAAAGGTTTGTCTGCCCTCACAAATCATTCATCCTGTTAAAGGTCGACATTGTTCTTGGCGGTGCTCTCCAAGGCGCTGATACTGATCAGAGAGGAAGCTGGCCACTTTCTGAGGCTGCTGCCAGCTGGAGCCAATTATTACCGTCACTTTTATAGAGCCACAGAGATTTAGAGAAGACAAAAAGGTGTTTTAGGTGAGCATTTAAGCTTTCTCTCTGTGCAGTTGATTGTTATTATAATGTTATTGTTTAAGGTCTTTAATCAGGATTGAAAAACTGAATAAAGTTCTACTTACGAGTCTAATTATGAACTCATGTTGAAGCGTACCGGTAGTGAGTGTGAAAACTCATACTTTAATTTAGAAAATGTACACACAATTTGTTTATTGTTAACATTAAACACAAATCTGTTGTAAATGTCCATTACAGGAACCCTTTATAAGAAGATTGTGCCATCCAAAATACAGATAATGAAACAATGCACTTTGTATCTCTACAGATTCATCATATATATATTTTTTGTTTTGTTTTGTAAAGCAGATTTATTAACGTCATATAGAAGCGTTAGTGAAACAGTAGCAATGTTGCTCAGCTCATTTTTTTTAACGTTTTATCAAAAAAAGGGTGACATCGTAAAAATATATGAGGCTTTATGGACCATGACAGGATAAATGTTAAATGTGTCATTTTCTTTGCTGTGATGCAAAAGCCAGCACACATTTCCACTGACCCAATCATTTTTGCCTAAAATACTGAATTAAAAAAAGTCTCCCAAAACAGATTTTCCCCCAACATTTCACATCAATAAGTCCTGGAATGCTTAAATATTCCACAATACATCCAATTTTTCTCATGTAATACATGTTCAGCTTTATGTCCACAGGAAACGCTCATTTGAAAGCCACAGTAAGTCCTAGAGTTAATAATAATAACAATAATAATATTAAGTCAAGCCCAGCAACCCTGAAAAACAGGAACAATCGGGTCAGAAAATAGGGGACAACAGGTGAAAAATAGCCTCCTTGGCTAATTCTGACCATGTGTTTAATTAATTTGCACTGTCCCCGATTGAAATACACTAAACTGAAACGGATGGATGGATAAGTCAAGCTAAATGAGAGAAGGTGTGGTATAACTATCTGTAATGCAGGATTCTGGAATGCTTGTTGCTTGATGCAAGTATGTTAAGTAACCTGTGTTCATAATTTTCTAACCCGAGATTTCAGATTCTAATGAACGCAGCATTCAATGCGAACCAGATAAAGGCAAAGTTTAACGCAGCACAAACTCGCAACCCTTGAGCATTCAGGAAGAAATTGCTCTAGGCTACTATTGTGTCATTACTCTAATGATTTGGGAACTCTGTCAAATAGAGCTAGTTTTTGAATTAAAATGCTCACAATGTAGCCAAGAGTCCATTCACACACACTGCAGCCTCTTCTTCTGAGTCGGATTCTGCAGAGGAAATAGCTGGATGCTTTTACAGAGCACAGTGGGATGATGGATGTGGACACTCTCTATATCACCAAAGAGCATCCATCCCAGTAAACTGCTTTTGTGAGAGTAGGAAGTAGAATAACACAGCAATAAGCATGCAAGGAAAAGTCCACTCAGAGGGATTCATTTACAGTAAAAAGCTACTGTTCTACCTTATTATGTTTGATGTCACATGAAAAACACAGTGCATGTGTTTGTGTGTTCCTATGTTTGTGCACGTATGTTTTAAGTTGTGGATGAACTTTCTTTCATTCCCAGTAACGTTTGATTTAACCTAACTTCCCAGTACTTTTCCTGGCAGTACGTCCAGTCACTAGTGTTTACAAGTTCTCGTTGATTTAGGTGGAGCATTTTCCAGTGTTTTTTATATAAACTAATTTTGTTTAAACTTCAACCAAATGAGTGGTCGTTCCATAAACTCCTTAAGTTTGCAGACAACATGACCCCCATTGGAACTACAGGTGGGAGATGGGCCATCTGGTGACGCCAGAAGAACCAGGAGCTGCTGATGCACGATATTATCAGCACGTTGTCGGTATTGGCTCATATTGGCTTTAAAAACTAATTATTGGATATCAGCCCGGCAATATAATTCACCAATAAAATAACAGAATTTGCTTCCTTGATTAACTAAGAATCATTCAGAGATATTACCGATCTTGAAACGGTTAGATTCTAGTCATCAAATATAAGAATGCTTGGATCTTATTAACTCATTGAGTGCCAATCACATTTATAGACGTTATTTGCTTTAGTAACGTGGAGTGCCATTCACGTCTAAAGACGTGAATTGTGTTTTTCGGCTGGGGTTGCTAGGAGACAGTGTGATGGAGCTCTCCGGTGAATATCTAACTTGTAAAATGATGTATTGACCAACTGGTGTCATGTAGGTGGCAGCAGCGCACCTTTGGTTGAGAGATCACCCGTGATGAGCAGACCTCAGAGGGAGAGGAAAAGAGTTTACGAAGCAGGAAATGGCGCTACAAGAGTTGATGCTGAAGCTCACAGCAGCTCACACTCGATCAGAGCATGTGTGGAACCTAAGTGGACTATTGAGAGTGTGGTGATGATAAGAAAACGATCAAAAAAACGGGGCAAGCGGTGAGACTCGGCATGTCCGAGAGGAGGAGGAAGTTACGTGTGTGGAGAATGACGGGGGGAGAGACTTGGAGACTTGGTCTCCGTGTTGTTTTTGTAGTTTTACAGAAGGAAACCAATGTTGGTGTCCCTAAAGCAAAAAAAAAAAATGCTTCAAAGTCACTAATAGATTTTTTCAGAAAAAAACGTTTTTCTCAGCTTTTTGTCACAAACTGGCGATTTGTGTGAAACTTGCCTCTATTCAACTACTGATTACGGAAGAACGAAACAAGCTAGAAACAAATAAATTTTTTTCTGATGAAATTAGTGAGTCTAATCTTTCGGAATCTGTTGTACTTCACCTACCCTATTATATTGGGCTGAATCACACACTACCGCTATCAGATCAAGAAGCTCCATGCCTACATGATGAGACAGTTGAGGGCTATAATGAACATATCCTGGAAGGACAAATTTACAAAAGTGTTCCGTCTACCATCTATGGAAGACATCTTTATTGAGAAGGACCTCAAATGGCTAGGCCACGTACACAGAATGGAAAATGAAAGACCTCCAAGACAACTGTTGTATTCTCAGCTCTGTGAAAGTAAACGTGACCAAGGGAGAACCATTCTTAGGTACAAGGATGTGATTAAAAGAAACATGTAATCATGAGGAACAAACTTAAACGGCGATGTATTGGGCAGCATGGAGAAACATCTTTAAACCCAAGCATACATCATAGCACAGTCCTTGTTGTGCTATGCAAGAGAAGGCTGCAAGCATCTTATACTTTTCTTTAAGTAAAATTTGACAATATGATGTTTCACAGAATATAAGTTGATTTATGTTGGTTTGTTTTATTGCACAATGTCAACTGATATATTTTCAGCTTTGTCTCATCTCTACGTTTGCCAGTGGGCCAACACGATGAAGACTATGCAGAAAAATTATTTATGTTAATTCCACTACAGAAAATAGATGATTCTCTGCAATTAGGTGCTGAGGGTTAAATAAAGTGAAGACTATGGAGAGTCCCTCTGCTTCCTAAGCTGTCTTATGTCCCAGGAACTCAAGTGGAAAAAGACCCAGCAAAGGATGCCACAAAAACAGCTTATTTCCCCCTGCAAAGACCCACTGCAACAGGCACAAGACCCCCATAGTCCCACCCTGAACTCACTCCTCCATATCACTAGCTTGGGTTTTTTTTTCCTCCATTTTTTTTTATTTTGGAATACAATGGTACACAAAGATAATACACGTATTGACCAAGGCCCTGAAACGAGGGTCAAACAACAAGAAGAGTAGAACAGTGTCCCTGGCAGTAATAATAAATACCATAAACGATAAATAGTAACAACAGGAAAATACATTAGACTAAATAAACCCAAATTAACTCTCAAGTAAGTGAGTAACTGTGACCTCTAGCACAGTGGGTTACATGAGTGTGGTAAAGGGACAACAGTGGCATTTGGAATGATGACATGAACAAATAATGCTAATAAAACAATAACAATAGAAATAAATGCAATCATAAATGTATTAAATAAAATGTTAATAAATTCAAAATAAGATCAAATAAATAAAAAATACTTAAATACATAATGTTAATTAAAATGAATAAAATCAAGGGGGTGGGGGGTGCGGTGGGTACTGGCAGCATGCAGGGGAGTCAGTCTGGAGCAAGGTTTTCAAAGAGTTAAAATAGTCCATGAACGGTTTCCATTTACATCGCTGGCTTTTCACTGCACATATAAAAATATTTTACTGCCCAATATTTGGATATTTGTTGTCCTTATGGCACCAAAACACCCACACAAATTCCCCGTATATGCAATCATACATGGCAATAAAAACTTTTCCTGATGCTGTGTTACTTCTTAAAAAGCAAGTTTAAAGCCGTTCTTGAGTCGTAAAGTCTGCCCCAGTTATGTTTTCCTGCCTCAGTCCAATAGCTCATACCTGGTCACATTTTCACATTTGTGGGGGAATTTAAGGGAGACTAAATTGCACGAGGTAGTCAAAGCATGCAAGTGTGTAAGTTATTACTTTGCTGCAAACCCTCCACCGTTCAGACCCCCCCTCCACACACACACACACACACACACACAACACATTAGCTGCAACCTCTACCCAGGAGGCTTTCCTGAGTTAATAAAGTGGGCCATGTCTGCAAGTGAGCACTATTTTTATCAAAGAGCAATTTTCAGCAGCTGCCCATAGGTAAGTGAGTCCCAGTCACCTCAGATAAAGGTTCCTTGACAAGGAGATTCCCCATTCCCAACATCATTAACCTCTGCTGAGCCACTCCAACATGCTCTGGTTTCTCCAGCCAACACGTGACAGCTTCCTGAACCCACAGCAGTGATGATACACAAACCAAACCAAACTCTTCTTCTTCTGCTAACTCAAAATTGAACCAGAGGTTTCTGCTTAAGTACTTGATTTCAATAGAAACTGGAAACTTTATTACTTGGGGGCAAAAGACTGATGGTTTGTTTATAATTCGCTCATATCTCATAATTATCAGTAAACTGCCTCTGGTTTAAAGCTACAATCTAAAGATTTTGTCATCATGAAACATGATATAATGGAAATAAACCTACTGCTGATGTAGTTTGCCAGTTTAGACACATACTCTCCAACATGCAGATACCAGTGGCATCGACCTTTCAATTGTAGTCAGTGTTGATCACTCCTCTGTTACCCATTACTTCCCCTAAACAACAACCTTATCCATTTACTGTATGGCTGCGTCCGAATAGTCCCTCCTATCTCCTTTACTATCCACTGTTCCTTAACCCCTGTTTAAGTGGTGGCCATGGTAAAGAATGTTCAAGTTCACTTCAAGCTGAGGAAAGGAGACTCAATTCTTCCTTTATAACCTCCTTAAGCCTAGGAAGCGCTGATGCATCCTTTATCAAAGGAGACGAGATAATGCTGACCCACAATTCCTTGCGGCGACAACATTTAAAGAGACACGTACACCTGAGCGCTTACGGATACTCACGATGACCGACAAGGCACGGAGATCATGTAAGTTACCAATGCAATAACATGCCTTGAACAACTTTGAATAATCTTAAACCCATATCTTATTATATGTAAGACGCATTATCAGATTATAACTGACATAAAAAAGAGCACTCTGTCATTCAAGAAAAAGAGATCAGAGACATTTTTAGCCACATTATGTCTTTTCATAAATAAATAATTCATATTTCTGAGTGGAAGGTGAGTGTGAGAGGTATTCTAAATGTGATGTTCTTTAAGTTTCACTTTTGTTCCTTGTAGTCTGGTAGCGTATTTTCCTTTGATTTACATTCAAACCTTTTGATTTTTGAGATTATATCAGTGGAAAGTGTTATAAATATACTTTAAGTAGTCCATTTTTGGAAATTTGGAGTTTTTTTCACCACGGTAGACGTCACTAACCTTCATTGCGTCACCTCGTGGAACTGCGTCTGATTGTCAAAAAAAAAATGATCGCCTTTTCTTAACTCCTTGCCTAATACCTTTCCTTAACCCTGTGACGTCCAGGGGGCTAAGTAAAAGTAGATAGGAAAGGAGATAAGAGAGACCACTCGGACGCAGCCCATATGTTCAGAACAAATCCTTTGCAGTACCACCGTAGTGGGTGTTGTCGCAAATCCTGTGATCCCATACAATGGTGGCTCCACAAAACCCACTGGAATCACCATGAGGTCAGTCATCTGTGTGTTACAACTTTGACGTGCAACATAATGGTGAGCATGTCTGTCAAAATGGCAGGTTTAATTAACTCCTGGCTGCTCTAAAAAGACTTTAAAAAAATAACTCCAAAAACCCAGTAGTATATGGTCATTGATTGAGTTTGCAATTGATACTCACTATAGATACTCTTTAAATTGGGGCCTGTTACTAATGTTGTAGTACTCAAGACCACATTTTAAAGGTCTTGGTCTCGTCTTGGACTCAAACGCATTCATATTCTGCCTACTCAGTCTGGGTCTTGACTCCCAAAATTCTTGGTCTTGTCGTGGTCTTGGACCATTCTGGTCTCAGGCAAGTCTTGGTCTTAGTTACTGTGGTCTTGAGTACAACACTACCTGTTACATTATTTATCAATGGATTCTGTTGTATTCATAAAGAGGGAGAAACAGTAGGCTAACATGGGAGACAATAAGCTGGATTAAAAGGCATTGGGTGGCACATAAAAACAGGGATATATCCATAAAGATCAGCTTTCCCAGGTGACAAAATGCCCTGGAGGAAGACATAAGCAATGGCTGAGAGAAAGGCAGAAGACAAGCCAACAGACAGCAATAGTTGAGAGGGAGCGAGACAGACTGACAGGCCAGTAAAATCTGTACAAGTGAGATGGGATGAGACGTAGTGTAGGAGAAGAGGGAAGACAGATGAGCATGGCAGTGGTTGTTTCTCTCAGAGGAGATGTAACGTTCAATCCAAGTCTGGGCCCGTCATGCCATCCCTCCTCCTCTCGTCCTACAGCACCCCCTTTCATCTTTCCAGGATCTTACTTCTTTGGACAGCTACAACAATCAGCCTGTTTGTTATTGCCGGTGCTGAGGACTACCTGTCTATACCCATCAAACTGCTCTCATGCTTCCTTTTTACACCACAACTCTCAGGATACTCTGCTTTTGACACGGAATCTCCTCCTTGGGACTTTAATTCACACTTGTATTTTTTTCCCTCCTTTCAAGAATAAAGATATTTTTATTAAAAAGATTAGCATTGGTCACTTTTCTTTCCTCACTTTCTTAATAATGTATTTTCTTTCCTCTTCAGGACAATTCAATTTTACCCTTGGGGTTAATCTGACCAAGGATATTTGCCTCAAGAAAATCATTTTCTGAAAATTGTTGACCAAGTTTTTGTTGAATACATTAATAACCCCTTGATAATGACCTTGACCTGTTCTCTAAAACCACAATCAAGCCAAACTTTAAAATTTGAAATAATTGATCTAAAAAGAATGAACAAATAATCTATTTGAATAGAATCATCCAAATCTTCTGATATTTACTGACAACATTAATGATCACAAGAGTTTGAACCCTATATTTTCTAATTTGTGATGCACATTCATGACTATCACATAATTAACCATATTGATTAATGTTGGTATTAGTTCTTATTGTCATGCATCAACTCAAAAGTATTAACTCTGCACCTGCAGATGTGGGGATGCAAGGTCACACGTGGTTTTACACAGCTAAAACAGCTTGTGGTCAAAATAACCCCAGAGGAACACCAATGCGTGCAATATGTATTCAGAATATTGAAAAAAAAAAAAAAAAACATCATAATGATCATTTTATGCTTAACTCATTGGCTGCCAGCCATTTTCAGAACAGAAACCCCCGCCATTTTGGAGCATTTTGACTGATTTTTAAATTTTGTACTATGACAATCTAAAGATCTGAAAGAATAGACTCTACTTTCATCAGAACAATTGTTTTTGTTTCTAGCTTGTTTCATTCATCCGTAATCAGCAGTTGAATATAGTTAAGTTTAACACGAAATGCCAGTTTCTGACAAAAAGCTGAGAAAATAGACTTTTCCTGAAAAAACCTGTCAGTGACTTTGACACATTTTTTTTTTTCTTTAGGAACACCTCAACATTGGTTTCCTTTTATAAAACAACCAAAACAACACTGAGTCCATGCTTTTGATGGGAAAATTATTATTTTGCTATATAGTTGTAAGGTTGCATTACTGTCTTTTGGCCTTCCTCCAAGTCTCCTCCTCCCCTCAGCTCTCACACACGCAACTTCCGCCTCCTCCCGACATGCTGAGTTGACTGTTTGGCTCGGATTGTTGATAGTTTTCTCTCACGATTGCGACACTAAATAGTCCACTTAGGTCCATACATGCTCTGCTTAAGTGTGCGCTGCTGTGAGCTTCACAATCTTCTCTCGTTGCACCATTTTCTCCCTGATCAACTCTTTTCTTCTTCTTCTAACCTCTGCCCATTACAGCTAATCTCTCATCCAAAGGTGAGCTGCTGCCAACTACATGGTACCAGTTGGTCACTGCATCATAGTACAAGGCTGAAAAACACAACTGCCGTACATATATGTCAATGGCAGTGAACGTTTGGATTTGAAATGACAAATATTTACGTCAATGGCAGTGAGTGAGTTAATCAATTATACCCATCAAATTAGGAAAAGTCATGAAATATGAAGCAACAAAAATAAAGTCAACTCTTATTTTTTTTGAATGATAAACATTGAATGGGGTGAAATTGAACCCAAGGATAATAGGAGGGCTAAACAATGTCCGACACTGGCCCACTGATACTATCAGACCGATAACAGCATAATAATGTAATATCAGTAATACCGATACCGGGTTTTCTAACATTAATGAAAAATTTATATATTAATTAGTTTTGTGTTCATTTTTTTCCCCCTATTGTCAGTATGTGTGTGTTTAGATTCCCTCCACAGGTTGGTCTCATCTGATTGCCTCCCTCGCTAATTAAAGGATTGCTTGAGGAGTGCATATGAATAGTGTTAACTTTTAACATTTAACTTCCTTAAGGACAAAAGTGAATAACTAATTGAATGTACTACACATGTTAACTATGCAACTTTGACTTTGCTTATTGACACCAGCAGTAGATATACAGTATACATCGATGTGCTCAGCGGTTCTATTATTAAATCATCATTAGAGACCCCAGTCTGCAAATTGCATTCCTACAAAAAGAAAATTACGGTGCCTCACTGAACAAGAACTCAAATCTATTACTCTGTCGCTCTCATAACTTATGATCTCATCATGGAGCAGAAGTTGGAGGATATTTCCTCCATGTGCTTCGCTAACATAGACTGAAAATTGCCTTTGGAACTGTGTCATCCTGTAATCCAGAAATGGGCCACATGTGGCTATCAATTTAAATGTGTGTGGCCTCCAAAGAAAATCCACAAAATAAACCTGAAAACATACAAAACAAAGAGAACAAAAATGCACAAAATGACTCCAAAAAGATACAAAACAACAATAAAAACACAAAACGGCAACAAAAACAAAAACTCCAACAACACACGAAAATACACAAAGGTCTCCATGAAACATATATTACAGAAAAATACACAAAACGACAACTTTAAAAAAAAAAACAAAATGTTGGAAAGAATGCACCAAAGTATGACCATAAAGTCATCTTTAAAAAATAAATGAAATGACAATAAACATGCAGTAAATGACTCCACAAAACATATTGCAGAAAAACAAACAGGATGTCAATAAAAACACACAAAACTACAATAAAAACACACAAACCCTTTGTTCTTTGCATAGAATTCTATTCTAAATGTTGACATGAATGTTGATAATGTGACCCACGGAAAACACAATCACATCTTGCACAAATTTAAGTAGAGGTCACAACAAATGTTTAAAGTTTTTAAAGTCATAAATCCATGACAACGGATGATTATGTATAAGTTTGAGCTTCATGATAATAATGAACTGTAGCATCAAAGTTGTTCTAAAAAAAGACGCCAACAAGCCAAACAGATAATACTGGGAAAATGACAATGCGGCTGTTCTTCCAGAAATTCTAATGATGCGACTAATAAATAAAGATAAATGATGAGGCAAAGGATGGCCAGGCTGGAAAACTATTTATCTGCGAGCCATTGCTGCCAAATGCACAGCTGGGAGGAGGCGCTTCATTTCCACATCCTTTTAAATAAGTGCTGTGATTATATACTCTTGTGTGTCTGCATAGGGGAACACACAGCCGGCCACGGAGGCACAAGAAAGATTAATGCTGAGTAGCCACTGGAACCTGCTGCCACCGATGTAAGCATTTGATTTTTGTAAAAACACCACGTTACAGGACTTCTCCCTCCTGCTACTGGGAAACACTCTGATTAAGTGCCAATATAGAGTGGCTAAGTGCATTGTTTGAGATGAAAACCAATCTTGGTTGAAAATAAAGAGGTTGGCACATTCAATACTTGTAATAACAAATAATGTCACTCATTGGAATACTTAACTGGTGAAAGTGGCCATGCAGAGAAACAGTCGTTTATCATCTGGAAACTAATTTTTACTGTTGCCAAAAACTTTCAACGGAATTGCATTCATTAATGTGTTGATTAAAGATGACATCATGCGTGAATTAGCAAATATGGGACATCTCTGTGTTGTTAGGCTAGCTAAACTCTGACATGAATGGCTGCTTAAAATAATTAGTTAATGATAAAGAACATTATCTCTCCTAAAATGTCGTTACATTATGGATGCATGCTCATGAGGATTTGTTGTTTTTTTCTTTAGAATTTTATAGTGCTACGAGATGACTGTTGTTGTAATTTCAGCTATATAAATAAAGATGCATTTAATTGAATTATGGTTGACTGTTACGGCACCCATTTTCAGAAATAAAACCATAGACATGATACTGTTACTTATTATGCAACACTGTGGCTACTAAAAACGTATTACATTAAACCAAGAGTCGGTTACTAAAATCAAGTAAAATAAATAAAGCTGATTAGTTCTCTAATTTACCAGATTTTGTAGAATATAAATACTTACTATTTTCATTTCAAATTGATAAAGCGACTTGTAAACCAGTGCGACCTATATGTAAAAATACAGGTAATGCTACGGTATACAACACTGCAGGATATCTCTTAGGTAGATTTATTATCCAGAAAATACAGCAAATGTTTCAACGTGTAGCAAGCACTAGATTTGTAATATTCTACATTAATTTTGATTTTGATTTGTAGTTTATTTTCTTTACTGCACTATAAAACCTGAATCACGCTGCTGCGTCATGTGATGCAGAGGTCGACCAACAAAAGTTCTGCATCAAGCGTCGCTCTGCAATTTACTGCACTGCCACGAGAGGGTTGTGATTAAGAGTGTGTGTGTGTGTGTGTGTGTGTGTGTGTGTGTGTGTGTGTGTGTGTGTGTGTGTGTGTGTGTGTGTGTGTGTGTGTGTGTCTGGTTGTAGAGGGACTTCAAAAGTCGGTCATTGTTTGCTGTTCACAAATCCCACGTTGTCTGTTTTTAATGAAACACACACACACACACTGCAGGTACAAAGACATGGCAGAGTAGCAGTAATAAAAAACAAAAAACATCTTTTGTCCGTGATAGGACTGTCTGTCACATGTGGTGCCGCCATGAAAGAAAATAATATAATGCTGGCAGACTCAGTTTTCTCTTCTACTTGATTTATTTTAGAAACAACACTCAACGCACCGTAAACAGTGGAAAAAGTGGCTGCGTTGATCGGAAAAAGCAATGACCGGGGATGAGGTTTGGAGCCGACCAATCAAAGCTCTTGCGATCTGCGTTATCGCGACACGTAATCAGGATATTTGGGAGGTGCTTTTTAGGTCACCGTGTCAATGCAGTGGGCTACGCGTGTCTACGCCGTCAACATGATTTAGGCTTAAGGGTAAAGCTTTCTGTAAAAGTAGTCACCACTGCAACAGGACCACTGACTAAGGCAAGGTTTAAAAAAGAATGGACAACAGAGGATTTTCAAAGTCCGCCACAGTGTTAAAGATTGGTCAGGCATCTTTTATGTGTAAGACTTTGTGAAAGGATCCTTATGGAAGTTTTCTCTCAGTCTTCAAATGTGAAGTTTTAAAAAGTTGTTTACTTTGGATAGGCGTGAAAATCGTGCCTCACGCCCATAGTTGGACGCTTGTGCTCATTGAATCAGACGCTGGTCACCAGCGTCGAAGACGCGCGTCCAAACAAGTTGGGAAGAGAGCGTGTTGAGCACATTTTGGGGAGGGGCTTCTCTGTTTCCGGTGGTGTTCATACAATGGATGATATTGTGGCGATCAGTTGTGCTCATAATTCACCCAGTGACTGTGAAGTAATGGGGAACATTATTGTGTTGAGAAGGCGGTGTTTCCGGTCAGATTTATTTTGATGTTATAGGGCTATAGAGAAGTGTGTTTGAATGATACTTGCTAAACACGCCGCCTCCGACTCCAGTTCATCAGCTCTACATTATTGAGAAAGTGGCTTGGCTTCTTTTGCGCCTCAACGCCGTTTCTGGATTCACCAGAGCTGCACTCGAACGAGAGTCGCTTTCAGCGCTACTTCAGTCTCTCCTGGGCCCAGTTTGACGACCTGCTGACCCGCATCGGCGCGCACATCCCCCACCAGGACACCAACTAGAACCTAGAAGCGCATCCACCATATATTGTCTATGTAAACCTGATGCTGTTGACACTTTGAATGTGTTTGGTGTAAACGTGCCATTAGTAGCAGGTGTTGTCAATATTTTCCTTTATATATTGCTTGATATTTTTCTAGAGAGTCAACGAGCAAACAGCCAACAGCTATAATCTCAAACAGTCCCTGCATGAATCTTTAAAGAACACACACATCAGAAGCACAACAGCGGGGCATTCCCTCCTTTCCCCACTGTGCAGTTTCCGCTGCAGACAGTGAAAGGAAATTTGTAACCGTAGTTCAAAAATGACATTTTTATTCCAACATGCTGAAATGAAAGTCTCATACTGAGGTTACTTGTGCCAGCGCTTCCTAAAATCCCCCCTACCCTTCAGGGGAGGACGCAGGGGCCTTGTTCTCAGCACATGCTAACGGTTACATAACAGGATGTCGAGGCTCTGCTCTGACTGTCGTCTTTCCCCAAGGCAGCAAGCACATGGCTTTGTCGTCTTTTTCGTCTTCTGTCTCTCCTCTTTCTCGTTCGGCTGCTCACATTCCCACAGAACAATGGCTGAGCAGGTAGTGTGAGGTGAAAGAAGAGGCTAAAAAAAAAAACCCCTTCTCTTTTGTCCTCTGTCCGTTCTCATTTGAGAGGGATTTTCTCAAACCTCCCCTCTTTTCCCCCTCATTCACTTTTGCTGAGGTTGTTTCTCTTAGTGAAAACGGGTCACCTTCCTTCTGTCAAGAAACTGCCTGGTAAGTGTAAAGTCGGTATCAGTATGTGTGTGTGGGTAGGAGATTTTAACTGTCTTTGGGGGGTTCAGTCCTTGGAAGAGTTATGCAAGGAAAAGAAAGATTTTTAGTTTTTTAAAAAGCATTAGCATGAACTATTACCTAGTATTATTACAGGTTAACTAGCATTTAAGTTTCATTTTAAATGGCTTAGTTTAGACAACAAATTTGGCTTCTTTGCAGATAATGTAAAACATGTTTAAAAATTCATAGATGGCAACGTTTCACAGAAAATCATGAATAATTGATCAGTTTACAATCCATTTCTTTAACCCTCTATGTTAGGGATGCGCAAGAGAACAAAAATTGTGCTAAGCGACTAACTGTCTTGTCTGACTAAGAAACACAAGAAATCACAGTGAGAATGAAGTAAAAACACTTTTTAAAGAAACTTTTCTGCTTTGGTGCTTTCTTTGCATTCTTTGACGGCATTCCAAATCCCACATTGAAATGCGCAAAACTTTTCCGAAGTTCAAGACACTTGAGCAATTGTCAACAAACCCATTGTTTATGGTGGAGTCGATTACAAATGTTTGTGCGGCAATTTTATCCTTTGAGTAAATTATCGTATTCTTCAGAAGAAATATCTTTATTTTATTAAACTATGAGTTTTATCCACTCGTGCTGCTTTTATATAAACTGGTTTTCAAAGGACTTTCATTATGTCCTTATCAACCTACTCACATCTCGCACGGCATATACAATACGATTATTTTTTTTTTTTTTTTAGCTGAGTTTGTGTTGTTTCTAAGGAATAGTTGTCTGAATATATGAAACTTTAACATATTATGAAAAAAGAATCTTGTTGGAATCATTATGCAGGAGTCAAGGAAACATCAAAGTGATCAGCAGATGCCTCTGACAAAGACTGGCAGTTGACAGTCGAAATGTGTCAGGAGATCAAGGTGGATTTCCTCAGGAACAGTTGTCTGAATAAATAAAACCTTGACACATTATTCAAGAAAATCCCTTTCAGAAATGCTTCTTACATTAGCGATCAAGAAAGAAGGAAGTTGGAATAAGTTTAGATAAAAGCAAATCTGTTCACCCCACTAGAGACACACAGCAGAAGTCTTGTACCTTCTCTTCTCTCTCTCTAGTACTGGGAGCCAAGGAAAAGTTAAATGTTCTTTGAAGTAAGCAAACCATGAACTTCAAACAAGATCTCACTCACTTCGTGCCAGGACGGATGACAAAAAGACTGAACAAGGACATTTCTCTGCCACTGCCATTGATCACACTCTGATCATCTGTTCTTATGTCTACCTCCCACATCTGTGGCTCTGTTCGGCTGCAACTCCTTTCCATTCATCGATAAGAAACAACTTCACAGATAACACAAACTGTGACACAAACTATGTCTTTTGTTTGTTTTCTTCAATGGAAATGAAGGATGCATCACTGCAATAACACGCTACTATTCTCCAATTTTCTCCGCTGAGTGGACACTTTAATTTCACACCTTCGCTGAGGAATTACTTTTTGGGGGGTAGGGTGGAAATAAAAGAAATTTCCACCTATCTGGCTTGATGTAAAATAGGTAACTGATGTTCTCTATAATTCACAAGTCAGAAAAAAAAAGAAGAAAACTAAAGGTCAAAGTTACTTTGTAAGTAGATTCAGTTTGCATTGAGTTAGCTTTCTATTTATCTTTTACATTTTTTATACGACACAAACAGCAAAACTTGACATTTACATGAAGTAGCTACAGTCAAACGCAGAGTTTGTGGGGGTGCAGAGGGAGCATTGCCCCCACCCCCTCCCCCTTCCAGTGGTCAAACACTATCTGCTGTGAAACTGTTGAAATTATTTATTTTTTTGATGTATAACATAGTTTTCTGCTGCTTTAATTCCAACATATTACTGTTAGTTTCATGTCATAGAAGTTAGTTCTACCTCAGGTGTGTAGTATAAGTTTTCAGTGAAATGGTCCCAAACTTTTGAGACTTTAGGTTGGTTCTTCTGTTGTGCAATTCTTCCTCAACATGTAAATGGTGATGCGACACTGCACCCAGCAGTTCATGTATGGTACTGCAGCAAAAATTATGCTGAAAGCGGCCACCGGCCTATTTTCATCTTTAATTTACAACATTAAATGACGTATCGATGCAAATTTTTGGGGTCAACATTATCAATTATGCTACTCGTCATTTTTGTATCATTGTATATGTTACACACATTGTGGTTGCCGCGAATCTCGAGAATCTCAAACTGCACCTATGGCGACAGTGCTCAATACTTGGATAATAAACCTCAATCAGAAAGATGATTAATCCATTCTTCTCCCAATTATCAATACTAACCTTAAACAGGGTTGCACAACAATGTGTACACAACAAAAGGTGAAAAATTGCACTTTTTCAACAGTTTCCCATGTTATTATTTGAATTTATAGACTTATTTTCAGCATAAATTAATAATAATAAAAACTAAACCAAAAAACTACCAAACAAGAGTTCAAACTATACCACAAATTAAATAAAAAATATATCTTGGCTCTAGATTAGCAGAATGCTTTTGCAGCCATGACTTTAATCTTAACCACCATAGGAGTAATTCAGCGATGGCGGATGTTGACCGTACCGAAGTGTAGAGGTAGCCCTCGCTGTTCATGGCGACGTAAAGTCCTGTCTTGGTGCTCTGGATGGCCACTATCCTTAAGCCCACAGGAATCAAGTTGAACTGCACTGGAAAGCACACAGACAGAGAGGACACCATTATATGAGAGCTTTATGACAATAAAAAAAAAAACAGCTTCCAAACTCTCTCCTACTTTTATCCTCCCAGTTGTTCAGTTTATCTGTCACAAGTGAAAAGTGTGGTCAAACGAGTGAAGGATTTAGGAAAGGGGATTTAGGAGGAATAAAGTCAGATTGTGGCATCGTAGAGGTCACAGACACCTGAGAATGACAAGCTGTAGAAAATGTGTGGCTGAAGAAAGCGCTGGGAGAAATAAAGTAGAGGGTGACATCTGCATGAAGTAACAAACTAAACAGAAAGGTGAAAATATTTCTTTTTTTATTGTTCTTTATTTATAGTTTGTAATACAGTCTCATTTTCCATTTCTTATAGCAAGCATTTTTAGAAAATATTGGTTTTTAACTTGACAATTTGTTGATTGCACATCAGAAAAAACATCCATGTCAGCTCTAGATTACAACCTCTGTCATTAAGCCAAAATGTAAGGAAAACATGAATAGATTAATTATATTAGTTAATGTGTTTTCTAATGATCAATATGCCTTACCTACTCATTTTATAATTTCTTTTTTTTTCATATAAGGTCCATGTGGGCAACAGATTACTTATAAATACGTCATGAACTACCAAGGGCAAAATGGTCAAACAGAAACACACGTTTCGTGAGAACTGAATGATCAACCATTTTATTCATTGATATATACTGTAGTTCTGTTTTCTAAAGAAAATATTTTCTTGCCACGTGGCAGTAAATTGGATTCACTACATGACGAGTGAACAAAACCGTTTCATCAACCATAGTTTAAAACCTAACAAACGCACAATCCTGTGGCTGAAACGCACCAATCATAGTCGTTCTCTGTCATAACCCAACGAGCATCACTTGAGAAGTAATAGGCCAACAAAAACCAAAAAAAAAGAAGAAAAATACAGTAAGAGAGCGAAACAAGCATGGAAAGCAGAAAGAAGTCAATCGAGTTTTATTTTAAGCGAGAAAAGCACAGTGGAGCAGGTAAGAATATATATTCCTCTTCCTTAGCCTGTATAAAGCTGTGCCTTTGGTTTGATAGCACAATTAGCAGTTAGCTTGCTGACAGTTGAAATTTACTCACAAAAAAAACAGAATAATTCTACTTTATTTTTTTTATTGACACGTACAGAAATGACGCCTCATAACGAGTTTACATTATACGAGAACACACAGCAGAAGAGGAAACATATGCAATACACAAATTACATACTGTATACACACACATACACACATAATATATTATACATACAAACAATAATAAAAAACATACAAAACAAAAAAATTATATAAAAAATCATTAATACCCAAGTTATAATATTTTTATTCCCATTATTTCTGTCATTGCTACTACATATCATTCAAGTTGCATTGCAGTATATTAAAGTAATGTTTTATTTCAAAGTGAAATAATGTAATTTTAGGTTTTGGTTAGGCTGTTTTGGCCCATTTAGATTTATAAATATAATATCTGCCCGACATGATAATATCAACATATATGCTAGTTCAACGATTCTCAACTGGTGGGTCGGGACCCAAAAGTGGGATTTAATGACTATGGCAAAATGTGGGTCTCAGGGTGAGACTAGTTGAGAACCCCTGTTCTAGTTTACTATAGTATAATAAAGTTGTGCCCTTCTTATCTATCCTTATTTTGTCACACTGGAGGTTTTTATTAAATATATTTTCAGCATGAATTAAAAAAAACAAACATTCAAAGAAGAGTTACGGATTCTGGGAACAAGTTACAAAAGGTGCAGATAACCTCGGCCTCAGAGGTGAATCTTTTTACATACAGGTCGGTTGGAGAATAATTATACTTTACCAAAACCGTTTGGTGTATAAAGGTCAAGTTATCCACATATTTTATTTACCCAAATTGTATCATTCATTATTTACCAAATAAAGGTATAGTTATAATTGTGTGAAATCAACTTGTTTAAAGTGGTCTACACCAAGGGTTCTCAACCTTGCGGTTGCGAGACAGTGGTAGGGGGTCGCCAGACGCCAATTTGAGCTAATTTTTGCTTATTTTTACCCTTTTTCTGAAACTACACCAAACTTGCCAAATTTCAAACTATTTTCATCACTTTTTCATGCCATTTTTTGCTCCTTTTAATGCATGTT
Organism: Gouania willdenowi; assembly: GCF_900634775.1. Classification (NCBI taxonomy): domain Eukaryota; kingdom Metazoa; phylum Chordata; class Actinopteri; order Blenniiformes; family Gobiesocidae; genus Gouania; species Gouania willdenowi. The sequence goes on along the minus strand of NC_041061.1, from coordinate 20,365,265 downwards.
TGCGACATTACCGCCATCTCTGCCACCTCTCCATCAAATTTCAATGCTTTTTATGCACATTTTCCACTTTCAAGCATTTGCACCATTTATAAACCCTTTCCACCACTTTTTTCACCGACTGTCACATATGTTGACCCATTATTGTCACTTTTAACCTCGTTTCAACATATTTCATGCTTCTTTAGCCAATTCAACCACATTCACCATTTGTCATGCCCATTATTTGCCAGTTTAAACTAATTGTTCCAATACTGACACTTTGAAGCGTTTTATTTTTACCACTTTTTTTGTCTGTTTTTGCCCATTCTAATTTGCAACTTTTAACCAATTTCAGTGGTTTTTGAAATCCCATTTCACCACCTTTTCCACCATTTTTGGTCACTTTTAATCCACATTATTTCTGATTAGGACTTACATCTTTAAGATGATTATATACTACGAGTACAGTGCCCGTCGGAAGTATAAGGAGTATATTTGTGGGTGCAAAATATGGGTGCAATTCTCCTGGTTTAATTCTATGGGACATGTGCATGACTTCATCACTTTTATATTTTTTTTGTATGGTGTATTTTTCTGTAACATGTTTTTTGGAGTCATGTGTATTTGTGTATCTTTCTGTTGTCTTTTTGTGCATAAATGTTTGCTGTTTTTTATTTAAATTTTTTTGTTACGTATGTTTTTTTTGAGTCATGTGTATTTTTGTATAATTATTGCTTTTGTTGCTATTGTAGTGTGATTCAGGAGTATGTTATGGCAAAATTATTAGTTATGCTTAATAATATATTTACTCATATATTTTTGATCCTTAAGCCTTGGGTTGTAACTTTCCATTGTGTTATTCTCATGTCTTCATCTTTGCTTCCAGCACTGGGTCAGGCCACCCTTTCCAAAGCACATGATATCTCCCCAAAACAATAATCACACAAGGACGCGTAGGCACTCTGTGTGCGCACTCACGTCACACATACACACCCCATACACACACAAACACATAAACGCACACACCTCCACTCCCATGACAATCAGCAGATACCAAGAGAACTGGCTGTTTTGAACAAGAAGAAACTGTCTTTTTTCTTCACCCTCTGTCCTCACCTCCTCCCTTTCTCTATCTATCTTTATCTCCTGAGGGGGAGGAGGGAGGGGGGACTGAGGGGGGATATACGTGGGGAGTTAAAACTGTGTTTCACTCTGCCTTCGAACGTCCGGCCGGACGGTCACTAATTTTTGTTCCACTTTGTTCCATCTTTGTACTTTTTTTTACTTAGTTTTATAATAAACCTTTTTTATAAAATCATCAATGCTTCGCCTGGACTCCATCACTCAACCAGAGCAATAAATCATGTCTCCAAATGAGGTCAACCGCAAATTTTGCCGTAACAAGTAATTTTGTGTATTTTTTGTATAAATATTTAGTTTTGTGTATTTTGAGCCATTTTCATATTTTTGTTGTATTTTTCTGTAAATGTATGTTTTTTTGAAGTCGAGTACAGTGCCCGTCGGAAGTATGTACTCATATAATGGGAGCTTAAGAAGAGTTGTCAATTATGGGCATAATAATAACAACATACTCTGTAGCATTATAAAGGGGTATATTTGCATGTGCAAAGTAAAATAGCGTGTGCAATTTCCCTGGTTTAATTCTATGAGACATCCGCACGATAAATGTATTGTTTTTTTTTTGTTTTTTTTAACTAATTTTTATATTTTTTCGTTTGGTGTTTTTTTCTGTAATGTACAGTACCTGTCGGAAGTATGTATTCATGTGGGATTATAAGTATTTAGTTTAGTGTATTTTGAGTCATTTTCATGTTTTTGTTGTCGTTTAGTGTATTTTTCTGTGTTGTCTTTTGTGTAATTTTTGTATAAATATTTAGTTTTGTGTATTTTGAGTCATTTTCATATTTTTTGTTGTCGTTTAGTGTGTGTGTGCCTGCCTAACTTTCACTAAACGTATCTATTTTCAGTAGTTAGATGTAGCGGCAAGGTGTGTCGTGAGTGAAGCTGCAGTAAACATCAGGCGGGCTTCACTATGTAGCACCATTTACTGATCTGACTCAACACTACAGTCACTACCACCCAATGGACGGGTGTGGTGACACAGACTGTAACCCGACTAAATGGTGGTCCGTTACACACGTAGACGGTGATCGATAGTGAAGCGCACTTGATCGGTGTGTGTGTGTGTGTGTGTGTGTGTGTGAGACTCTACCTTGGTACAAATCTCCTCCATTGGTTCTCTCACACACACGCGCGCACTGCTGAGAAATGTGCAGCTTTCAACACAGCAGCCATTGCCGTCAATAACTTCTGGGTGAGGTCTGTCCGGTCTAAATACCGTACGGTCAAACTAACATGAAAATAAACGTTTTGAAATGTCATCACCAAATAAAGAACAGTAAAAAAAGTATTTTTCCTCAAAAGAGAAAAGAGAACTCCACGGGAGCTCATGCACGCACCGGAAGTGAGCTGTGCAGTGAAATAAATATAGATGGTGCTCTAGCGCCCCCTCACACCCTGAGGTCAAAAGCTGAATAGGTTTCATTTCGGGGCCATCCAGAAGTGAAATAAAATTAAAATAAACATTTTTTAAATGACCGAATTACTCCAAAATAACAAATACACACATTTGGGGTATTTGGAACTCGTTGACCGAGTTTCAGGTCGAACTTGCGTCAGGGAGACATTTGCTCCACAGATAAATAAATAAATGTGGTTATCACAGATTCATAGAACAATGGACCATCATTATGGATGGACCCCAAAAAGCTCTGCCCTTTATTCCCCCTTATAGATGGCCATGTCTCTACTTGTCAGTTCTTCAATGCTCATGTCTGTGTTCAACCACCTTCAGCTACAGTGGGGGTCCCCAGTCTCTGGCACCTTAATTTTGGGGGTCGCGGGCTGAAAAGGTTTAGAACCACTTGTCTACACATTAGTAGTTCGAGCCAGATACAGTATGTACAAAGCACAAAACATGTAACATGTTTTCTTTTTGTAGGTTTTACTCAATCATTCGTCATTTACTTAACACTAGAAGTCCCAGGGATTTCTATATCCCCCCAGAAGTCCCAGAGCAGGGTCAAATGAACTCTAGGACCAAACTGACGACTCTGATGGCTACAATTTGCATCTATTCATTTGTAAATGAATCACCTGAGAAATCAGCAGGGGGGAGAGCCTGACTCTAACAATGGAAGTCTGGAATGTTAGGGGGAAGTGCCCTGGAAGCTAAAGTCACAATGCCCCGTTTATTAACTCGTTCTGCTTGATGCTGGGGGAGAACAAACACAGACTACAAACATTGAAAGAAACAGAGTCACCTCTTCCAACACACCTGATTCAAATGATTATCAGGCTTCTGCAGAGCTGGATGATCATTTGAATAAGGTGTGCTGATTAGTGGCCCTCGAGGACCGGAATTGGACACCACTGGAATACCATGTTGTCATGCAGCCTTTTGTGCTGTGGGGAATAAATAGCTGGCTGCTTCCACCTGCTGACACTCCACACTTATTCTACTCAAAATGCAGAGAAGGTTTACCACTCAAGAAGCGTTGGAATTGATCCTGAACAATGCAAACCCTTGTGACTCAGATGGGGAGGACATAAACCTTCAGCCAAATTCGGATTCGGACTCTGAGCTGTCTTCAGGTTAGATTTCCCAAACATCCTATTTTCATTTCCTGACTTTATTTTTATTTAAAACCGAAGAAAAGAATAATTTGAATTTGTTCACATTGCAGATGACGCGACTGCTGCTCATCTGGAAAAGAGAGCTCGGTTGGAGAGTGAGCCCACAGAGACGGCGAAAGAGGGCACAGTGTGGCATGAAGAACATGTGGGTACAATTCTCCGTTTCACTCCAATGGAACCGTACGCTGCAGATGGAGAGCCAACAGCAAAGGCCAGAAGAAGAATCAGGAGTCGCCTTCAGAGCTTCCTCTGTTTCATTACTGTTGGCATGCTCCGTCCCATTCAAGAATGGACTATTCAGCATGCACGGCAAACGGAGCAGACGGACTGGTTCATGATCCTCCATGAACTAATGGCATTTATTTCTGTTATTATTTTGAGGGGGGTGACCAAGGTTCCATCTCTGCGTGACAGCTGGTCAGCATGCCTGGGAAACCCACTTATCACTGGAATTATGTCACGAAACCGTTTCCAAGACATCATGCGTCACCTACGATTTGATGACATGTTTACGCGCAGTGAGCGAGTGCAGACAGATAAGTTTGCTGCAATTTCGGATGTGTGGGGATCGTTTGTTACCAACTGCATCACATGCTACAACCCTGGTCGACACATCACAATTGATGAACAGCTTTTCCCATCGAAGACTCGCTGCTGTTTCCTGCAGTACATTGCAACAAAACCCGACAAATTTGGCATAAAGTTTTGGGTGGCTTGTGATTTGAAAACAAAGTACATCTGCAATGTCCTCCCATATCTTGGAAAGGACCCCAGTCGTCCCAGTGAGGAGAGACTTCTGAGAGTGTGGTGATGAAGCTGATGGAACCATTTATGGACAAAGGCAGGACGGTCACCACGAACAATTTCTTTACATCACTGACACTTGCACGACGACTGCTCAGCCGGAAAACCACCATCCTCGGGACAGTCAACAAGATTCGCCGGGAAATTCCTCAGTCAACTAGAAAGATGGACCGCAAGGAATTCACCACTCAGGTATGTTGTTGGTCTTTTTTATTCCATCAACACCTCTGAGTGTGTCATTGTGTTTAAAACCGCTATAATAACAACAATTTCTTCTTTTTTAGGTGTTTTCCACCACTGGTGCCACGCTGACGGTGTATGCGCCCAAACGAAAAAAGACCGTCTACATTCTCAGCAGCATGCACAGCGTGGTTGAGACTGAGGAAACCATCAAAAGGAAGCCAAACACCATCACCCAATACAACACCACAAAGTGCGGAGTGGATGTGATGGACCAGATGGTGCGGGAGTACAGTGTGCGCACAGGAACACGGCGATGGCCAGTCGCCGTGTTCTACAACATGATCGACATGGCGGCACTCAATGCACATCTGCTTTATCAAGCATGCACCGGGGTGCAGGAGAGACGGGTGGACTTCCTGGTTCAGCTAGCAAGAGAGTTGGCTAACTCTCATGTGAGTGAAAAGAAGGCACTCAAAGAGCAACTGCGCCAACAACAACCGCCTACACCTGGCCCTGGGAAAAGGGCTAAGTGTCAGATCAACCATTGCTGCAAGAGCAATCGCGCAACTGTGCGATGTGTTCATTGCCACAAATACACATGTGGCAAATGTAGGAGAGAGATACCGTGGCAGTGCCAAGTATGTCACGAGTCTCAATAAGAGGATGAAGGAGATTCTTCTAAATAAAAACCATTGAAAACAAATCACAGTTGTTCTTTTGCACATTTCTCACACCACACTGTCATTAAAAATAAATAATTTTTGTGTTCTCTTTGGGTCAAATGACACCTCTCTGGGTTTTATAGGTAAAAAGTTCATTTGACACCTCTGTGGGACTTCTAGTGTTAAAGAAAACCAATGACGCAGCAGACAAAGCCTAAGATTGCACATTTCAAGTGTATAGGCTCTACTTCACAGTGTGGATAGAGATGTGTTTTGTCTTAAAGGCACAAAAGAGAAGTAAAAAAAAAAAAAAAAATTGAAATTAGAAATACACAACGTGCCTCCTCCACCCTCCCTCTCTCTCTCTCTCTCTCTCTCCCCTCAGGGCCTGCTTCCGTTTGCACGATCGATCGCTGCATCTCAAACAGTTTCACAAATGAACAATGTGTCACCAAAGAGTGCAGGTGGGATGACAGAGTACAACACACAAACGCATGCACACACACACCATCTCCCAGATTACCTGTACCACTATTTCCTTTGACTTCTTCACACACACATTAGTAGCCCTGATATGGGCTTAGTGACCTCAGGCAACCTGCTGCACCCACATACCGCAAGAACTACATGCATGGTGTGTTTAATTTCATTTCGTTTAATTCAACCTCACCCTGAGTCTGTCGGTGAGAAAATGATATTCAGCAGCTGTAACGTTCCATCAAATAATTTATTTTATTTAAGACACACCCAGTCTATACTATACAATCTCCAAAGATCTATGCTATGCTAATTAGCTACTCCATAATTACTATACCTCACAATTCTCTTCAATCCCACTCACCACAGATTGCAGAGCCCACAAGTGCTAGTTTTTATAGGATGGGCCAACAGTGGTGGTTAATGATGTAAGAAGCCACCAAAACTTCATCGGCCTCCATCTCAGCCAATAGCAAGATTTGATTGTAAAAACAGGGTTTCAACCCCGAGAGGGCAGTCACTCTAAACGTTTTGGGGTGAAGTTGGTTCGATAATGAAGGAATGGCGTTTACCTGATGACAAATGTATTACTGTTTAATTAGAGTTGGGCGGTGTATCAAGATCCAAGACATAATGCGTTTTCTATTTTGGATATATAAAATTACAATATCACCTACATCAATACATATACTGTATATATGCATTTTACAGCTAATTGTGATCATTTTCAATGACGGCCACTCAAAAACAGTTTTTTTCTGTTACTATCCAACCAAAAGTCACATTAGTAAAATTAAAAACACATTTCTAAGGTTCTGGACCTCAGGGATTCTAAATATGATGCTTATTTGACAGTAACCTTGACATATTGGAAAATCCAATAAGGCCACCTGTGAATATTTAACATTGAACATTTATGACCAAAGATGTCTTTATTTTACAAGATAAAAGCATGACATCCCAGATCAAGGTATCCGTAAATGATCAACCAAATATGTTTGTTAATGTGCCTGTGTGGCATTCTGCATCAGGTAATTTAACCCTGAATTGTCTTTCTGGTTGGACATCATTTGAATTAACAAATAACAAAAAGCTTGAACAGCTTCAACCACTGAGGGATGAGTCAACTACAATGTTATAGTTTATTACAGTGAACCCCAAAACAATAGAGGAAACTGTTCAGCAGCTGAATCCATCAACATGTTGCCTTGACACAATACCCTCAAACTTCTTTAAAACTGTTGTAAAATCAATTGTCACTGATTTGTGTCAGATAATTAACTGCTCATTCCAATCAGGCATCGTACCAAAATCCCTGAAAGTAGCTGCTGTGAAACCTCTGTTAAGAAAGAAGACACTGGATGTCTCTATACTGGCTAACTATAGACCAATCAGCAACCTTCCATTCATGGCCAAGATCATTGAGAAGGTGGTCTTCAACCAACTGAGTCAATTCTTAACATTCAACAAAATATTTGATACATTTCAGTCAGGTTTTTGTTCTCATCACAGCACAAAAACTGCTCTGATCAAAGTGATCAATGACATAAGGTTGAACACTGATTCAGGAAAAGTATCTGTTCTCATTCTGTTGGATCTAAGTGCTGCATTTGACACTGTAGATCATACAATTTTGTTGCACAGATTGCAAACATGGGTTGGACTAAATGGAAAAGTAATGCAATGGTTTAAGTCCTACTTGGAGGAGCGAAGTTATTTTGTAAGCATTGGAAACTTTAAATCTGACAGATTATCAATGTCCTGTGGGGTTCCTCAGGGCTCTGTTCTTGGACCCCTTCTGTTTAACCTTTACATGCTTCCTTTAGGACAAATTTTACAGAACTGTAAGGTTGATTATCAGAGCTTCACAGATGACACACAACTATATCTATCACTGAACCCAGATGACAATGGTCCCATAGAGGTGTTGTGTGACTGCTTAGAAAAAGTAAACTGCTGGATGAGTGAAAACATCCTTCAACTAAATCATGACAAAGATGGAGGTGATTGTCTTTGGTAACAAGGAAAAGAGGACTGCTGTCAGCGAGTATCTTGAGTCTCGATCTTTAAAAGCTAAAGACCAAGTCAAAAACCTTGGTGTTCTGATTGACTCAGATCTTACATTCAGCAGTCAGATCAAATCTATCACAAAAACACCCTTTTACCACCTAAAGAACATCTCCAGAGTGAAAGGTTTAATGACTCAGAAAGATCAGGAGAAACTGGTCCATGCTTTTATCTCCAGCAGACTGGACTATTGTAATGGTCTTCTGACAGGAATCCCCCCAAAAGAGCATCAAACAGCTACAGCTGGTTCAGAACGCTGCAGCTCAGGTCTTAACCAGAACAAAGAGATCAGAACACATTACTCCAGTTTTAAAGTCTTTACACTGGCTCCCAGTCAGCCTCAGAATAGACTTTAAAGTTCTGCTGCTGGTGTATAAATCTGTGAATGTGGTCCAGAATACATCAGTGACATGTTAGTCAGGTATGAACCCAGCAGGTCTCTCAGATCTATGGACACATAGTGGAGCCCAGAGCTCACAGTAAACATGGTGATGCTGCTTTTAGTTGTTATGCTGCAAAGAAGTGGCACAAACTGCCAGCAGAGCTGATGTCAGCATCTAATGTGAACATTTTTAAATCAAAGTTAAAGGCACTTTTTTTCTCTACTGCGTATGATTGAGAGGGAGATTTTTGGTCATGTTGTTGTTGTTGAGATAATGTGTTTTTTGATGATTTTAAATGTTTTCAATGATTATTTTATGATGTTTTTTGCTGCCTATTTTAATGTTCTTATTGATTTTAAGCTGTTGAATGTTTTCTGTTGCACTTTTTGATCATGTAAAGCACACTGAGTTGCCTTGTGTATGAAATGCACTAAACAAATACATTTGCCTTGCCTTAAAATTATCGAGATTTATATCGTATATCGCTATTTTGAGGAAATACATTGAGATATGTTTGTTTATATTGCCCAGCCCTATGTTTAATAATCAATATTATTATTAATTATACGTGGACTGTTTCTCAAGAACTCTATTGAAGATTTGGAAAATGTGGAAATAAATCTCAACAGAAAGATTCAGGCCTGATGACAAATCCTGGTCTGATAAAGGTTGGAATAAGAAACAAGACTAAACTAAAGAAAAGCATAAATCAAGGCTCTTACAAGACTCTTACATTTTTCAATGATTAACACTACTTCAAACTGCAAAAACATTTGTTTCAAAAAAATAATTTTAGGGTTTAGTTACAATTTAAGGAATGTATGAACACTGAGTGAGTGCTGCTGCTACGTACAATGTCTCTGGATCATCATTACCCACATGGTCATGACTGTGAGCTCCGGTTTTCCCAGTCAGTTGGTTAGTTTCTATCCTTGTTTGTTTGCTTATTTATTTATTTATTTATTCAATCATTAACTTATTTATTCATTAATTTACTTATTTGCACAAAAAACTGCTGTCTTTATCTTACTCCAATGAATTATTACCTCACTTCTTTGACAAACCCAAATTGATTGGATTCAAACATTTAACAATAAGAAATAACATTTGTCCCATTTTAGCTTTTTGTCACTGATTTTAAACTGATTTTGCATGTCTGTTTGCATTGATAATGGATAGATCCCATTTCACTTTCACCCTGCATCAACCTGTCTTTGTTTGTCCTCACAGTAGCGCCACACTTTCTTTCCCACATCACAGAGGAGACCGCTAGATTAATCAAGTCTTTGGAGAGAGGGAAACAGGGGAGGAAATGAAAGAAAGGTTGTTGCCAAATCAATCCCACAAGTCAATTTTGAGGCTTGAGATGATCTAGACAATAAATAAACAAGGAAAGAGTGCAGTGGGATGGGGTGGGGGGCTATTAGGACACAGTGTTAAGCTGTGCAGAGGGCACAGCTTTGCAATGCTGCTCTGCAGTGGTAGATTGTGCAGCACAGTTCGTCTCTGCTGGAATGAGAAGAGGATTAGGGTCCTCAGTGGGAAGTCACACAGAGTTCAGACTTCAGGACTGTCACAGGCTCCGTTTCCCCTGGTTGCTGTCTGACTGACTGAAGAGGATTGGATGAGGGAAAAGTGAGTCATTTGAGAGAAGAAAAAAAAGATCATCTTATTTGACATTTCTAATATTTCATGATGTATATGAGGTTCTCAATTATTACATTGAAAACATTCATATATTCATCAAATACATAATGCACATGTTAATTATATTTCTTTCAGAAATTGCACACTAGTTTAGGCAACGTAATTAGTTTATTATACCCACTTTGTCCTATAACAAGGGTAAACATTACTTTGGATTTCTGCAGTTGTTGAAGTAACTCATATTTATGAATGCTATTCTAATTTTGAGTGAATTTGCATTAATTAGGTATCTTGTGATGCTGTCCGTCTAACGTCATGACATCTGAACCTTCTATAGAATTTCTCCAAAAAAAAAATTATCTAGACAAAAATCTGATTTTATGTTTGGTTTTATATTTTCTTTCAACATAAAATTGTAATTTTAGTCACTAAGCAAACTATATTTTCATTACTAAAAAGGTGATTGCTGTGGTGGTTTGGATGAATGAGATGGAGTCAAGCTTTAGGGTTGCTGGTCAGATGTGGACAAAGGGTTTATTTGGTCAAATATTTTGAGGAACAGATCAGTCTGAGATTCGGAGGTAAACAGGCTTTCAGTGCTCAGTGCTGCTGCTGTTCAGTGCTCTCAGTGTTGTGTGTTATGATAGTGGGAGTCATAACATAGCGGAGCCTCCTCAGGCAGAGACCTTGGTGAATGCCATCAGTGTATGATGGGATCTCGCCTGCTTAGGGCAGTCTGACCAGGAGAGAATTATGTAATTACATTAAAGTGATTTTCATTAAACCATAGTATTGGGTTACAAGTCGCTGGTTCAAACCCCAAAATAGGCCATTGCTATGTGCCCTTGAGCAAGGACCTTTTCCCTTAGTGCTGCAGTCTCAAGGGTGCATAATAATAATAATAATAATAATACATTTATTGATAGAGCGCTTTCAATCAAAGTGCTGTACATCAAATAGATCAGCCATTAAACAGATAAAAATAAAATGAAAGACAGGGATTTTAGGACTTATACGTCAGAGTCTGCAAATAGGCTTTTAGCTTTGCCATAAAATTAAGGAAAGGAAAGAAAAATATTTGATCAGGTAAAAAAAAGGATCAGTATTTTACTTTTGGGGTTATTCAAAGTATTGAACTGAAAAAAACAGAAAACCTTAAGTTGACTTGCCTTCATTTTAAGTTGGACTAATGCAAAACATTGAAAACAATTAAATTGTTAAGTCATTTCAAACAATTCAATTCATTTGGTCCAACTATTTTTGTTTTTCAGTATACTAAGAAAAAAAATCCCACACACACAAGCACAGGGACACTGTGGATGAGAAACTCTCCGATTTTGAGCTAAAAGTGCTGCCGTAAAAACTCACACAGTTAGAGGAAAAAAATCCAACAAACAGCCATGTGGCACCTGCTCTGTGATGAAGATGTAGAAAACAAGCGGATTTGCATCAGGAACAAGTGACTCATCTCCTCTCTTTAAAGATATTCTCATTTGTACAACAGCATTGAGCTTTAAGGGCTCAATAGTTCATCAAATGACAGAGCTGAGCATCAAGTGTGATTTCCCTAGTGGTCAATGGCTCTGATGACAAGACAACTACCTTCCCTCTGTTGTTATTTAACATCCATCATGTCCCTCAGGCTTTCCTCTTCGTACCTGATCCATCCTCCCATTTCATCTCCTCTGTTATCTGCTGCTTTCCATTCTTTTGAAGTACCCAAATTAATTTCCCCATTTTCTTTTCCAACTCTCTTCTTTTCCCTCCCGGCCATGCCGTCATTCTCTGCATCGTGTGAAACGCACACTTTACCAGCCTTGCCCATTCATCTTTGTCTTATTTTTTTTTTTTTTTTTTTTTTTTTTACCTTAAAGCCTTTTCTCCTCTTTTTTGCTTCCCTCTACCTCGTTTGTTATTCTTTCAGCTTATCTTCTCTTCCTCTAGAGATCACTCTGCGACCATTTTACTTTCCTCCTCATCTAGACTCATGCGTTCAGTCTTCTGCTTTCTCATCTGCCTTTTCATTGAGTTTCCTTTTATGTCCCATCTCTGACCTGGATGAAGGAGCCTTATCAAGCACTGGGGGAAGTTATACAGAGAAATAGAGCCGACTTGTTCCGGAGATCAGTAGAAGTTTGCTCAAACAGTGAGAAATGGCAATTACAAGGGATAAAAGTCACGGAATCAACCTCCTCTGTATGTCTTTTTGATGTACATGCTGACAGCCAATAGCTTTCATCCCTCAATGTGTAATTTCCTGCTCTTCCTATAGCTTTTGTTTGTCAAACTGTCTGTTTAGAACCATATAGTGGGATTGTATATCTTACCCTTCACCACAGAATGAACACTTTAGCAGATAAACTGCAGTATTTTTTCATCTCCATCCAACTTCCTATGCTGTCCTTTTTATTATCCTTTAGCTCTTCTGGAAGCAGACACTGCTGCACTACTATTCACACTGTTGGAAAATCTTGACCCAAATGATTTTGTGTATTTAATATTCCTTGAAAGAAAATTGGTATCAACAACAATCATAGATAAAAAAAAAAAAAATATTGAATAGCTTTAGTTATCCTTGATTTTTACTGAATCATCTTCAGCAGAGGTTCTCAACGTGTGAGTTGGGACCCAGAAGATGGTGGCAGTCCAATTTATCAGTGTATGTTAGTGTGCTCTTATTTTGAAAGGGATTTATTTATGCATGTAGTGTGACGACTTTGTATAAGTATTATAGGTATCTTTTTTTGCCACAGCACAATACCATTGTACATCATGACTATTATTGATAATCAAAATATAAGTATTATTTCTATACTTCTCTTATCATTAAGATGTTATTTATACACATTGTTATTTGATTTGTGCATTAAACACTATTGTATTTCTAAGATGCAATTTTCAGTTCTTTTTTAACACCATTCATTAAGGTAAAAAACAAACTGGTTTTTAGGTTTACTGTATAATAAGCCTATTTATTTATTTCTTTTTTTTTAATATTACAAGATCATAATTTTATTTAGAAGACGCTTTTATCCAAAGCAACGTACAACACAAGCAGTTAGTTTTGTTATTAAAGTGTCAAAATATCATGTGGTGCAACTGTCCGGCCACGACCATCGTTTCTAAAACAGCTTAAAATCACTCTAAATCTATTCAAATTTATTTTCTGTTTTGTAGTTATGTATACAAGTAAAGGAAAAAGTATTTTTCTTTTCATTTTTATACTAACTAGTACAGTGCCCGTCGGAAGTATGCATTTATGTGGGAGCATAAGGATTATATTTGCGGGTGCAAAATGTGGGTGCAATTTTCCTGGTTTAATTCTATGGGATATGAGCATGATAAGAGTGTTTGTTGTTTTGTTTTTTTTTTACTCACTTTTATATTTTTTTGTTTGGTGTATTTTTCTGCATTGTATGTTTTTTGGAGTCATTATGTGTATTTTTGTATCTTTCTGTTGTGCATTTTTTGTATAATTATTGTTTTTGTTGCCATTGTAGTGATTCTGTTGTCATTTTCTGTACTTTTTGTATAAATATTGTTTAGTTTTTTGTTTTATTTTACTCATTTAGTATATTTTTATTATAAATACTGTGTGTGTGTCTCTCTCTACATCCATCGAGTATAGTGGGAGCATAAGTACAGTTGTCATTTATGGCCAAATGAGAATGTGTTTGAAGGATGGATGTACAAAGAGGTGTACATATTCTGTAGTGTTATAAAGGGGTTTATTTGCAGGTGCAAAGTAAAATAGTGTGTGCAATTTCCCTGTTTTAATTTTATGGGACATGTGCATGACAAATGTGTTTGTTGTTTTTTTATACTCATTTTTATATTTTTTTGTGTTTGATGTATTTTTCTGTAATATATGTTTTTGGAGTCATTGTGTATTTTTGTATCTTTCTGTTTTTCTTTTTGTGCATTTTTTGTATAATTATTGTTTTTTGTTGCCAATGTAGTGGTTCTGGAATCATTTTGTGTGTTTTTGTACCTTTTTTAGTGTAGTTTTGTGCATTTCTATTGTTATTTTGTGTATTTTTGTATAAATATTTAGTTTTGTGTATTATGAGTCATTTTCATATGTTTGTTGTTGTTTGGTGTTTTTTCTGTAATATGTTTTTTTTTTGGTATATTTTTATGCATTTCTGTCATTTTCTGTACTTTTTGTATAAATATTTTTAGTTTTTTAGTTTATGTGTGTTCCCGTGAATGTTTGAGACGCTGATAACAAAACCCCATAAACATTGTTGCGCAAAACAAAACATTAAGCTCCAAACTACATGAGTGAGTAAGTAAATTAAAGTATTATGTACAATTCGGCTTTTTTTAAAAAAAAAAATAATAATAATAATTTATTACCTTTGAACCGAGTGGTCAGAGCTTAGCTTCCATGCAGATTTCCAGATGGAGAATTGAACGGGTTGGGAAACGTGTCTGTAAAAGACTCACCAGTGGCTGATGGTTTCAAACAATCTATTCAGAGCTCCGTGTCTCGGTCTAAACTATCTTCTTCTCTATCGCTCGTGTGTTTACAGCTGCTTGGCTGTGTGCGCAGCGATTGGCTCTGGCCGCACACGTGACTCTAGTAGTGAAATAGATATAGATGGTGCGCTAGCGCCCCCTCACACCCTGAGGTCAAAAGCTGAATAGGTTTCATTTCGGGGCCGTCCAGAAGTGAAATAAAATTAAAATAAAGACTTTGAAATGACCAAATTACTCCAAAATAACAGATACACGCACTCGGGCTATTTTGAACCCGTCGAGCGAGTTTCAGGTCGAACTGGCACCGCGTCCGGGAGATATTTGCTCCACACACACACAGAACACACACATCCACACAACCACACAGACCTCCCTTGAATTATAGTGTAGATAATGCAAATTTTGTCAGATTATTCTAATTTATGAGATATGTGATGAAAATCCTTATATGCCATTGACCCATTTATATTATTGCATATATACGCTCAACTTAGCTTCAGAGAGCCACACAAAGAGCACCTACTGTATGTAAAACAATGGGATGGCAGCACTTTTGACCTCCCACCAGTGGAGGGAGACTGTGTTCCTCCCTCCCTGTTTAATGTGACTATTTTCTTTCCTTTGAGAAAGAAGCCCATGGAAAATGAACTGTAAAAATGAGTCATTAAAGTATTTCAAGCATGGACAAAAGCCACTCCTGTCATCTATGTTGTGTTCTGCTCAGTGTTGTGCCTTTCTGGAAGGTTTCAGTTCAGTGTGTGGTCAAGGGTGACAGTGGAGTTAAAGACAGCTGCTGTGAAGCCAATGATCTCAAGGTGGAAAAGGAACAAAAGGGAGCCAGACCACATGTTAGGTCTTCACTCTTTATACCCAGGTCACTGGTTCAGGGTCAGAGCAGCAGATCTCCAGATGTGCCTGGAATGGTTCCTTCCCATTCAAAATTGATACATCAAATGTGAGCCATTTCAATCAAATATCAAACCCATCCTTTTTTTTCTGTCAATGTAAAATCATGTCTGTAAAATCATTCATCCAAGGTTGTGTGATGCAGGTGCATGATAGTCAAAGAGATTCTACTTTAGATATGATTATAAGTGCAATTTCAGGTCTGAAAGTAAAGCTAGAAGTTAGCGAGGGGCTAATCAGTAAAAAAGACAAATGGTTTTGCATTTTCCATTCAGTTTTAGTCAAAAACCCCAATGGCTAATGTTACATCTGTTCCGGTGACGTGCAGTCAGGGTAGGCAAGGTCGGATGTGCTGCCGTCTATGGAGGATATATTGAATAATTGTTTTTCTTGAATGGTGTTTTACAATGCTGATTTTGTTAGATTAACACTTGCCAGCAAAAAAATATGAAATTGTCATTGATGTTGACATTGGTGGTCTCGATTTGCAATGCCCTGCCTGTCCAACCCTAGTGCTCACGACACGTCACTGATCTGTACATAGGACTTGATCAAAGGTCCAGTATTATGCCATTTTTCACCCATTTCCAATTGTTCTAAGAACTCCAACAACGTAGTATTTGAGGTTTATTTTCCCCAAATCGCCTGTTTTCTGGAGCTTGAGCCCACTGAAAAGTCCCTTTCAGACCGCTTCTAAAAACAAGCTGTTTTGGGGCCTTCATGCAAATGCATGAGTAGGCGTGTCTGTAGACGCTCTTCGAGAGGTCTTGGCTTGCACAAATGTTATACTTCTTCTGTGTTTGTTGTGTGGGATTCCAACAGTTGATTACCATAGCGGTTGTCTTTTGCTATCCACACACTGCACATTACAGTGAAACACATGGCTATTTAGGCGGCTATTGTGATTGTGAGTCCGACAAATGCTACTTCAGGGTGTGTGTGCGGCAGCAGCAGTGGAGTATCTGAGTCAACTGTTTCAAACACTCACCAGATTGTTAAGCTGCTAAGTCACTTTCTTGTCATCCTCACCACTTCTAACCACAGATCATTTGTTTTATCCAAATGCTGCGTCGCATTGGGTCACAGACACATCAGATCATGTCAAACGCGATACAAGGTGGTATAACGGCTGCTAAATATGAAACTGATAGTGAGCGCTCGCGCCGCGCTTCGGATTATCTACATACTGAATAATCTATTAACTGAATGTAAATATATTGACTGTGGATAAAGGGCAGTGGGGCCTCGTGGTTAAGGGAGCGGGCATGTAATCGGAGGGTCACTGGTTTGAATCTCCGAGGGCCATCACTGTGGGATGTTGAACAAGGAGCACACATTGTTATGTAAGGTAGGGGGAGCTCACATTCTTATAGGCTAGGAGGAGCGAGCATTGTCAGGGGAGGAGTTTCTGCACTACGATGTCACAACGCGAGAAAAAACAAACTTACCGGTTTGGAGCTGACTTTTTACAAAATGTGGAATAGCAAGGGAGGGAGGCATAAGAATGTTCTCAACTGGCTAAAAAAAATAATACCACTGTAGCAAAACCATTATAAAGTTTTTTTTTCCATAATACTGCCCCTTTAATATTCAACACAATAAAGCCTCTTTATTTTAGATATTTATCATGTATTTATTCTGCTGGAAGTGGCACTCATAACCAGGACATAGTAGCAACTCTGGAAATCCAATGAAAATCCCAAACCACACGGAAAAGCTCAACCGATTTATCACTAAAGCTGCTATTCAGGTGAAAAATCTGTGTTTGTTGTATGTGACCACATTATAACAAAATACAAAGTTTGGATTGACGATAGTACCAAGGGGAGGATGTGGGCTTTTTTGGAGGCAATGTGAATCCCAAAAAAATACAATTTTTTCCAAGCAGGCCCAAAGCTGAGGTCTTCACTCCTGGTGCTCAGGAGGCACTGCCCTGTTTGTTTGAATAAGTAGCTTATTATAAATTGACTACTCAGAGCTGGATGATCAGGTGCGTTTGTGTATGATGAAGTCTTAAAATTGCAGAACTGAAGCTCTCCCAAAAACAAAAACAAAAATCTATTTCGGAGAAGACAACATAAAAAAAACAGCTTTAAAATGAATGATTTCTACACACATACACGTACACACACACACAGTCAGTAGCCATTTACTGCTCCAGCTAAAGAATTGTACTTTGGCTAGTGACTTGAAAAGTTGTCAGTCACTATGGAAGCCTGAATGTATAAATAATTGGACCAGCATAAAAAGGCCACGCTTTACGTTTTTTTACAAGCCTTACCTGTCAGCCCGATGCCCCAAACACTTGCTGTGCCCTGAATGCAAAATGCCTGACATTGCTTCCAACTGCATTCAGGGTTTGATGGGATTACATTCCTCTAAACTAAACTGTAAGTCAGAGCAGCATGAACACTGAGGGGTGACCTCCTCTCACTGATGTCTAATACCCCGACACACCAGGATCGTTGTTACGCAACAGCAGTCTCCTCCACTTTGGGAAAGGAACCCTGTTCGCCTCCAAACATGTCCCTGTGGTATTACTTAATGAATATTTCAGATCAGACAGGAGAATGTTTAAAGTTCAATGTGGCTATGTTTGCTTGTGCGTGGTTACGAAAGAGGCCTAATCAGTCATTGTGGGTATTTCCTGGAGCTTCTATAAATCAGGAACCACAAGTGTCAAAGTTTAAAACAAGGGTCACCGACATGGCGTCCGTGCCCTCGAAGAATTATACACTGCTGCATTATACAATATTCCTCATTAAATTAACCATCTTTTAAAAAATAAAGGAAAATCAATTAGAAGTGACAAATGTGTTTAAGTGTCACAGATAGGATTTAGTTAAAAATGCTGAAGATTTGGTGTATGGTTTGCTTTTGTTTTTGGTTTTTTAATCAACGGATTTTTGTTAACCTTGCCTGCAAGATGGATTCACAAACACCAGAATCGATTTGGTTTAAATAGTAAAATCAAGTGGTTATGTGGTGGAATCAGGACTTCTATTATTAAACAATACAAGAGAAGAACAATAGTTCCTTCATCAGATCCATCTGAACGGTTAACTTACAAAAGGAGCTGCTTTCGTCCTTTGTGCCTTCCATGGTGCCATCCGGCAGCATCTGGAGGTAGAAACCATGTCTGCAGTAGAGCCGCGTGACGATGCCCTTCAGCTGAGGCTCTGCAGAGCAAACACAGTGTTAAGCACATGTTAGCGCCCAGCAACACACATACACCCTTTAAGGTGGCATATATTAAAGAGTTTGCTTATGTATGAGAGACTACACAGAAGGCAGGTGCTAATATTGACCCTGTCAAATGATCAAACAGCTAAGACTGTTAGCTTGTTCAAGTGTGTGCATTAGATGCCTCGGCTTTGAAGAGGATGGATGGGACCAGAAACATTTATATTCTCCATTCTATAACTGGAACTTTGGTGTACAGGTTTTCTGTGGGAGCATTTATCCCTGAAATATGCTCAAGCTAAAGTAACGGAGTATGCTAGGATGGTACCATTTGAAAGCGTAATAGATAACTGATAAATGAATGGTGCGACTACACTGGTACAGAATGTGCCCTGAATATAGATCTGTTTTCTAGCAAAAACAGAATCACGATAACAGAGATATTGATGCTAGGCTAAGAGCTAACCCCCAACGCAAATGTCTCTTTGCATAGTTTTCTTGGGGTGATTGTTTTAAATGTCAGAATCAGAATCAGCTTTATTTGTCAATGCACACGTTACAG
Source organism: Gouania willdenowi (assembly GCF_900634775.1). Classification (NCBI taxonomy): domain Eukaryota; kingdom Metazoa; phylum Chordata; class Actinopteri; order Blenniiformes; family Gobiesocidae; genus Gouania; species Gouania willdenowi. The sequence goes on along the minus strand of NC_041061.1, from coordinate 20,346,213 downwards.
AGCAACAAAATTTCATTTCAGTTTCATCCCGTCCAAGAAAAGCATGAAAAGACAATCACATATATAACACTTAGAACGTGGGGAGACAGGAGCGGGAGAACTGAGGATGGCCACAAGAGTGGCACCCCATATTATGATGAAAAAAGGTGCGACAACAGAAGCCGCTGGTAAAATATTTCCTATAAAACACTTGTGACATGTGAATGAACTCAAATATAACATAAGCAATAAATAAACAGAGACCGTGTCTAATGCTCAAGTCAGTATAAGTTCCTCTACTATGGTGTGATTTTTTTTTTACTTTGAGCAATCTGGTATGCTACCTTTTATCATATGATGCTTACAGTGCTCCCTGGTTAACTTAAGTAGCAATGACAAAGCGGGATGATTGTTGGCAATATTCAACGTGTTTTCGCGCTCAGCGCCTCTCGGCCTCCCCCGTCAACAGACGAGCTCACTGCGGGCTCGCTCACGGGCAATGCACCGCAGGCCGTAGGGCTGAGCAGGCACCGCCTCCAGCCAGGCTGCGGCTCGGTTTGTCGTCTGTCGCTCGGAAACAAAACCCTACTCTGCGGATGGCGGTCTCGCTCTATTCGTCACCCCGTCCGACGCGCCCCCCCGGGTACAGAGCAGAGAGGCAGATTCAATGTCTCTCGAGCGCACGCGTTACCCTCGTATCGAGGACAAAGAAAATACAAATTGGGTGTCGCAAGCTGAAAAGTTTGGGAACCCCTGCTCTATGGTCTCTGAGCGCACAATCAGGCACATGAGAGCGCCACTGCCCCCTACAGTAGTGGATGTGCAATTACAAAAAAAAAGCATGTTCCCCCGGCATCGCACCGCACCCACCCACTATTTCAGAAGGGCTGCATAGCCAAACATGCTTGATGCCCTTTGCCACCATGTACTTGTGTCAAATTGGATTTTTCAGCTTTGAAAAACATGAAAACAAAATACAGAAAAAAATACTTTGTGTGGAGAGCAATTGAAGACTCAGACTCTCTCAAATTCAGCCACACATTGCAGAGTTCTGTGCATTCTCTCAACCTCACCTTTCTCATTAATGTAGTAGTGACTTGTATTTCACAGTTTCAGAGTGATAAATATGTTGTATTACAGCTAGATGACCAATTAACAAATGTTTGGTAGATTTCTTTTTCCAAAATAAAATACATTGTTTCTCACTGAAGATGCCAGTAGGCTAATTATTTAAATGAATCAAGTGATAATACTGGATAAGATGTTTTGTTGTGCTTACGGATTATTATTCTTTTTTTTTATTACATAATATTCCTCAACAGGATAGGTAGAATTCAGATACAAATTTCACTGTAGGGCTACATTGTACATGCCATTACATTATTATGTTTTTTAAGTGTGCAGGAGTAGGGGGGTACATGACTTTAGGTTAAATGTCTGAAGGGGTACGGGACTGTGAGAAGTTTGGGAATCACTGCTATAGATATTGATCTAGTGCAGAATCACTCATTGTTAGCATTGCTAGACTAACTGTTTACCTACCCTTTGTGCAAGTCTGAACCTTTATATAACTTTCAACAGGTGGATTTTGGAGATTCTGTTAGATTTTTCACGAGACTTTATCTGGCAACACTACTCATTGCTACGATGTTGGCATCTGCTGGTCAGTGATGCGTAGATGTTTCTGTGGTGTTCTGATTAATATTCAACAGTTTTGCTAAATTTTTTACAAAGATTGTTCAGTAATATAGTTTCCCACTACACATATCTTGCTTGAAAAAAAATGTCATTCAGGCCCAAATCGTCCAACTTTAGAGAACAATTAAAGAGTCGGTGTTAATGTGTGATCAGTTGGAGATGGGCATTCCCCTGTTTTGTTTTAGTTTTCCTTTCGAGATGAGTTAAGAACGCTAAAACCCTTGCGTGCCAAGAAAACAAGCACAACTTCACTCACTCGCTAAATTTTTCAAAGCACCATCTCCGATTGTCTTTTCCTTCTTATCGCAAGTACTAGTTCACTGTTTTGGAGCATCTGCCGTAATCTTTTCAGAGGCCGTTTGTCTCCATGATCCAGTCAGGCATCTCCATCTGCCACTATTCCACACTTAGGTTGTCATAATCTAACCTTGCGTTGTGTTTCTCTCCTTAAGGCAGCTCACGCATGACTGAGGAGGCTCTTTCCCTCCAAAGTGCTGTGGATGACTAAACAGTGGATCAGGAGGAAAGTCTGAACGCTAAAGTGTTTCCACAATCCACTTTTAATGAGACAATTCAAATATGAATGAGGACAGACGACCGTTGGGGCAGCTGGCAGTTGTCCCATGGTTGACAGCGGGTCTGTGTGCATGTGGGAGAGATTTACAGAAACCATCTAATTGAAAAGGTCCTTAAAGTTCAGAGAAAACAATAAAGTCTTTGTTATTCCTTAAAAAAGGTCATGTCCTTTTTCTTAAATAGTCATTGATTTAGGGACAACGGGTAATACAATGCACGAGTAAACATCTAGGTTTGGACTTTCATTGCAGAAAATGGAGAATATTTCAGTTTTCCAACATATTCCAACAAAGTCAGTGTACTTTTATTGAAAATATAAATTTGCATTCATTCAGGGATTGTTTGTCATTTTACAAACTGTCACAACAAACAGATGATACCGACATTCAGGTGGGAAAGAGAAGAGGTCAAATGTAGAGAAACTGTAGAAAATTTCCGTTTTACCCAGACTTTCCTTCAAGTGTCTCTCGGAAAAACACCAAGTGAGTCTATGATTAGAAAGACGATCTGAGAGGTGACAAAATTACCTTTTCATATACAGTACTTTGAAGCCCTGACTTAATTCTAAAGTGACTGACAATACCACCAGGTATTTGGGCTGTAGAGAGCACAGAGTTTTTAGAGATTTTATTAAGAGTGTATTTCAAACTTTTTCAGACCAATATCCACTCAAACAATGTACACACAAAGACAATCAGACTGATTTTGTCCTGATTTCCATTTTCTCGACCCAGAATGTCAAATGCCGGATAATCTTATGTCTTATAAGATTATCCTGTGCTCTGAGGTGTGTTAAGATTAAGAGTTAATATTTTCTAATAACCGTAATTTAACTCCTCGTGGGGAAAGCAGACATCTCAGGACTCATAATTCATAATTATATAAATAAAATACACTCAAATGACTGTCTTTAAATGCTGTTTGAGTTTAAAAGGTTCCATATTAGTACAAAACAGTGTGATTTGGGGTCTTCCTCACCCCCCAGTCCAAAAGAATCCCAATTTGATGTCGTCGCTGTTTTATTTTCTCCTCCCTTTAGCGCTGGTTTTTCTTTGTTCATGCTGCGTTTTACAACTTTAAGCCAGACTGTACGTAACTCTGAGGCGGTGTCGTAAAGTAACACGATAATGGCCCTCATTGCTGACACAATCTTAAATTTGATAGAATTTTGATTGTTTTGTACTTAATTGTGAACATTTTAAGAAACACTGTTAATTTAGAAATATTACATTAGTTAGAACCCAATAACTGAATGAACTTTGAGGATTGAATCGAGGATCTACTTTAGATAACTGTTCCTAACAGTTATGATGTAACAGCAATATAATGGATGCAGACACTGGAAGCAAGAGGACACGATGTAATAAGTGAATGTAAGCAGAATGTATGACTACTTTAAAGGTTATATTTGTTCTCCTCTAGTTCCTTTGTTTGACTCCGCTCTACAAACAAATGCCTTTGGAATACAGTTGGGGATCAGATTTTAAAATAAAATTTAAAATAGCATCACAATACAACAATACTGTTAAATAAAACTATTTATTGTGATTTAATCTATGGATAATACAGTTTATTGGTCAGTTTTAAAGCCAAACAAGACTTTCAAGTAAAACAAAAAAAAAAAAAATGGAAAAAAAAGAGATTTGTTGGATTTTCCAGGTTTTAAAATTGGTGATAACATTACCAATTTGAAAATGGAGATTTGAAATGTTAAGGCAACTGCGTGGTCTACCAATTGGACTATAGTCTACGAGGACAAAACAAGAGACTATAGAAACAATTGGCAGTATTAATGCTGCATAAGATCAATATTTATCTCAAAATTGTGATATAGTATGTATTAATATCAATTTATTTTCTCAAAGTTTGAGCAGAAAGATGAGTTAGGGTCAAACTAAATGGTGCAAAATGCCACACAAACACTTATTCACAGCCAACTGTACACTTTTGGCTTTTTCTCATAAGGGACAGCATGTGTGAGTGAGTTCTGTAGCATGTATTGTGTATATGAATCATATTGTCTAATTCTAAATCCTGCAAAAAAAATCTTAATGTTTATTGCCCAGCTCTAAGACAAAATGTAAGGAAGTCTCCATATGTAGCTTGATTACTAGTTGCTAAAAAACCAGTGATCAAGCTTGGTTGTCGAAGTTTTAACCTACGTAATTGCTCAACTAAGTCTCTGTTTGTGTCTTTTGTTATTGTATTAATACAGTGTAAATATATTACTTTATTATTTCCAAGAATAAAACATGCATAGCTGACACAAAAAGTGGCACTTTGTCGTGTTTACCTGTAACAACAGACATTATAAAGACTAAATAAAACAAAGGTGTTAAAAAAGATTAGTATTTTCATTATTAAAATATATTATTAATGTAAAAATAAAAAATAGTACAAAAAACAAAGCTTCCATAATCCAAAAAATGGCAAGTTTTAAAGGTATGAATGTAAATAACTGTAATCTTGAACTGGAAGAAATACCATACCTGATACGTACGTAATATCTATATTGTTGTGTCTACAACAAGATAGCCGCTCATCCGCACGTCATCGGCTGACGAGTTCACATAAGGTCAAATGTGGAGTGTCGTAATCTGTAACATCAGGAGCGTTAATCCCAAATCAAGCCTTAGACCACACACCATAACATGTGCTGTTGCTGACAGATGTCACAAAGCAAAGCGACACAAACAGAAGGCTGACAAAGAACTTTCAAGAAAACTCCACCACCACACAGCCACGTTTGGCCATGGTGACGGTGATCCAAAAGCAATGGGAACACTGGAGGATACCGGAAGACTCCTGGTGATTTATAAATGTCCACTGATCTAAAAGCCTAACAAGGAGGGATACAACTTTATATTTTAGAGTTCAAAGGTTACAAAAAGTCATCCTGGAAAACTCTTTATGCTCTTTGGTCCTTAGTCATGTCTGTGAAAAATAGGGCGATGTGTTTTATAAAGAAATCACTTCTTGGTAGAAGACTTGTCAGGTAATTAATGTCAGGAAATCCTTGCTAATACAGATCAAGAAAGGCTTCAGCAGTCTGTGAGTTTACAGTGACAGTGACCTTTTTTAACAAGACCAGCTCCATCTAATGTGTGAAATATGGAGGAAATATCAAAAGGTCTTCAAGAGTAAGACAACCAGAGAAACATTATGATTTGCCTTGATCTGACCATTACACGCTTATTTAACAAACTGTCATAAAAGATCAGTGCTCAAGACTTCTTTGGTTAACCAACAAGACATCATTGATCTGTTTAGACAAGGTTAAGTTATATCTTTTATTTCGGAATGCATTCTTTTATTGTATGTGTGCCTTCCTCTTAGAGCTTTTGGAAGTTTTCAACTTGGCAGTGAGTAAAAGCTTCTTAAATCGTATTAAGGCTGTGAAACTAAATACAATTTAAAGCTTGTGTGTAAAGAAAGATCACACACTCAGATTTGGATGGAAACTGGGAAGATCACAGCTCTTGGACACTAGATACTGGACTCTGAATTATTTTGTGCAACACAAGAGCAACGGCTCATGTGTGTTTGCGTGCACGAGGAGGATTTGTGCTTGAAATCCTGTAGAGATTCAACACCAATTATGGAGTGACCTTAATAAAGAATTGGATAAGTTATACTTATCAAGAATTTTAACCATTGAAGGACAGAACAGCTATTTATGCGAGTCTGTCATCTCTAGTCACACACACCCACACGCACACACACACGCGTGCGCACGCACGCACGCACGCACGCACGCACGCACACACTTTACTTCTCACTCTTGTAGTTTTGGGAGGCAAACACGGAGAAATCACGAAAAGAATGAAGTAAAAGCACTTCTAAGCATTTTTCCACTTTTCCGACAATGTCAATAAACTAATTTTTTACAGCGAAAAACAAAACAAACTTTCGAGCAGCAATTTCAACCCTTTCCATTTTTTTTCAAGCAAATGATCTTCAATTGATTGATCTATGAGGCCCACACTATGACTTTGTTCAAAATGTCACACTAAGGTACTACTCGTACTAAGTCTGACGTTAAAATGAGTATGTATTGCGTTCATATTAGAGAGTATGGAAAGATAAAGTACGCACGACATACCAAGATGCACAGTATACTGTATCGGGTAAGTATGTATGCACGGTGGGCACACTAGTCATACTCAACCTCCCCATGATGCATTGCGAGCAGAATGTAAAATGGTCCTGGGACCATCTTCAAGCTAAAAGTCAAACATCCCCTTTTCAAAACAAAAGCATCTCTTCTTCTCTTCCATTACTTTTTTAACGCTTTTGTAAATAGTAGCTCTTGTTTTGAAGTTACCCGGAAGTTTTGTTTATAGCACAATAGCGGGTCTCCCAAATGTCGGCATGAAATGTGTTTCCGTGAGTTTTATGGATCAAATGAGCACATGTTGGTATCCTACTTGGTCACTTTCTCGCTCAAAATGCTTTCAGAACTTTCAAAGGTGGCGAATCAACAGAGAAATATAGCCTCAGTGCGCTTTAGGTTTTTGTCATCGTAGGTTGAAAATACAGACCCTTTCCAAAAAATTAGAATATCATGGAAAAGTTGTTTTATTTCCATACATTTTTGTGGGTTTTATAAGCTGGAAGACCAAATTATGTAATAATAAGCAAATAAATACTTGAAATTGTTCCAATTGTGGGCCCTGAATCTATAATCTATGAAAGCTCAATTTATTGAATGAAATTATGGAAATTGAACAACTTTTCCATGATATTCTAATTTTTTGGAAAGGGTCTGTACATCTTGGGAAACTTGGAAGTATGCTTCAGTGGGAAGGGTCACCATCCTAATTATACTTGAGTTTGTAGTGTATAGTACGGAGTGTGCCATTTTAACACACAGCCTGTGATCTGATAAATACTTATTGTCTCCAACACTTTTAAAAGGACGCTCCTAACACTTTCTCTGAGTTCTTGAATGAGGGTTTTGCACAATTTGTACAATTTTGTTCACTGTTGCATTACTCTACACATGAGCTCAAATAACCAGAAACTAAATCACTTCACATACAGCAAGTATATTTTCCCGTGTGGGCAATCGTGGTTTGAATCTTTGACAACTTTTTTCCATTATTGTACAGCTTGGTTTCAGTAGATTGTCACTGCTGTTTACTGTAACTTGGGGCAGTGTGCAATGTAGTCCCCTGATGACACATTCAGAATTGTAATCCACCGCTTCGGTCTGGTAGAAATGTGAGCTTCATCGCAATGTAAAAACACAATCCCGCTGGAAGTATGAAATGACTGGGCCTTAAGGCGCTACCACTCATTATACACTTCACGCTACGGTACATCGACTTTCTGTTTCTTTTTGCATCTATTTTACCCTTTTGCATTCCCCTCCCCACAAAAAAAAAGGATGCATACCTAATCTGCACAGAAGTCCTTCGTTTTGATCTTTTTAAATACCAAACGGCTGGCGCATTGGGAAACGCTGAAGTTGGAGCGGCACTGAACGGAAACAGATGACACTGAATGACGGATTGTCACTCAGAGGACGAGAGATGGTAGGAGAGGAAAGCAGACACGGGGAGAGATGAAAAGAGAATGTCTATGATTCCACCAGCGAGCACTTAAATGTGTTTCCACAGGTACTTCATTTCAGCAGCACTGGGACACACTGACGGCTTACTACTGATGTTTTATTTAGCAGACAGCGGTAATTCATTCGATTCAGGCACTAAAGTCTGTCACACCACTTGGTGCTGACGGGCCCAGCGAAGATTTCTGATTATTAAACTTCCATCTGTTTGTCACGACATCTTAAATGCTTTCAGTTCTTTCTGCATCGGCAGCGACGCAGTCAGACTCCTGGGAGCACATATGTGCAACATCACTGAAGAATTATGGACTTTGTAGCTCTCCGACTGTTTCTGGCCTCAGTAAGATTTTTAAAAAGTGATTTAGAAAAAAACGTCTGATCGCTGTCGGAGGACCAAGTGTTTGGAAGTCGAAGGCTTCTTTTTACCCCCAATCGATCAAACACACCATCACATTGTTATACATGAACTGTATCTCTTCTATCGTCTTTTGTTAATGTTTTAAAGCAGGGATGTCAAACTCGTTTCACTTCAGGGGTGAGAAAACTAGCAAATTCAACATGAATATCCCCTAGTTAGCATTTCGACGTATAAATGATATATGTAATGTTGAAATTGGACCTCGCCTACAGTTGATCATTTAAAAACTCTTTTAAAAACCCATTAATATGCTGTGGCTTTTAAACCGGGCTGAGAACTGGCATTTTTGCTTCTGTATTTATTTTGCATTTTATCTCATATTTTTTACTTGTGTAAACTGTATAACCTCTGAACAGCACTTTGGTCAACGTCCGTTGTTTTGAAATGCGCTATATGGATAAAATTGACTTAACTTGACTATGACGTTTGTGAGGCACCGATAACAAGATATCAGATATAAAGCTTAATTTATTTTGTAACCAATTTTTATTCAATGTAGGGAAATGAGAAATAATTTGAGGAAGATGGCAAGATTTAGAAATATATATATATATATATATATATATATATATATATATATATATATATATTTTGTTTTTAACAATTAGAGTTTTAAAATCTCTGTCATCATACAACATAAACATGGAAAAACTGTTGAGATACCTACAACTGAGTTTATTGGTAATTTACACAATAATGTGTGTTATTACTGACATACATTTTGTGTTTTCTCTGTCAATTTTACTTTTACCTGCAGTCCGGATTGGTTGCCTGGCCGTTAGTTTGACATATATGTAAGGTATTCGCACTATGGTCCTTCCTCTATAGAATGATCAATATTACGTACATTTTTCCACGGATAACTGCAAGTTTAATGAGTATTGATGAATTGGTTATTGATTATTCACTGTTATACTGACTCCGAGGCGGTATTGCTGAGGGGAATACCTTTGTGGCATCAAAGGACATTAAAACAAAATTTTATTGTTTGTCTTTGCGTGACAATGTCAGAATACAGCATTCTCACTTGCATTTTCTCTGTAAACGTAGTTTTTGCGATTGTTAATTTCTATTATCCATTCCTTTTTCACATTATCCACGAATCATTAAGTTCAATGTTGTTACTACCTGCACCCACAACCCCTGCACTGCCCCCAAAGTATGTTAACCTAAATAAACTATAGGTGGTATAGGCCCAACACTTCTTGATCATTGGTACAACTTCCCGTGTGATAAATAAATGACTTCCTTTGTTATGTTTCTTTAGGGACCAGACACACAATTAAGTGTTACAGACACACGGCTCCAGATATATCATCATCAAATATAGTCTACGTTTACATCAGAAAACAAACAAACAGGATAAGCTACAATCGATGGAAATGTGTTTATCTGATCCGACCAAATTGAAATCAAACTACGACTGAACTGGAATGAATTTAACGCCTTTGTTTTAAAGCAAGAGGAAAGCATAGGCTGCTGGAGAACCTGCTGACTTCAGAGTTCTGTCATCACAGCTTAAGCCACTTAGACTAAAGTAGAGTCAGTTAGTGATATCATTATTTAACAATAAAAGAAATCTATCACAAGGTCAGGCTGTAGTTGTTTTTTTTCCCACTTTTTTTCCAAGTGCAAAAGTGAGAAACATTGGCAGGTTGAAACACTGTGTGTAGTGCATGTTCTATTACAAACAGAGGAAGAGGACATGGATACACGCTAAAAAAAGGAATGTTTCTATAGCTCAGTGGTTCTCAACCCATGACCCCCAAAATAAAGGTGCCAGAGACTAGGGAGGTGGTTGAACACAGACATGAACAGGGCCATCTATGAAGTCAGCAAAATCAATCTGTGATAACCACATTTATTTATTTATTTATTTACCTGAATAATATCCACTGTTATTTAGGAAGTTTAACATTATTTGTGCCCAAGTATATAGTCATCTTTTAAAGAATTAAATCCTTGTTTTCATCAGAAATAAAATGGGTTGAATGTGACCAAAAATGGTGGAAGGGGTGGTGAAATAGGATTTTAAAAACCACAGAAATTGGTTAAAAGTTGCAAATTAAAGTGACGGACAGGAAAAGAAAAAAAAAGGTTTTAAAGTGTCAATATTAGAACAATTAGTTTAAACTGGCAAATAATGGGCATGACAAATCGTGAATGTGGTTAAATTGGCAAGAATACGCATGAAATACGGTGAAAAGAGGTTAAAAGTAACAATAATGGGTCAACATTTGTGACATTAGGTGGGAAAAGCAGAAATGGGAGGAATGTAGCAAAAATGCATTAAAAAGAGCAAAAATATGACAATAAAAAGTGATAAATATAGGTTAAAATATGGCAAGATTGGTGTAGTTGCAGAAAAAGGGTAAAAAAATGGGCTCAAATTGTCGAGAATATTCTTAGTTTCTTCAAGGAATCTGGTGACCCCCTCTCAGTGTCTCACAACCTCAAATGGGGTCCCGACCGCGAGGTTGAGGACCCCTGCTATAGCTGATATTCTAATACATCTGAATGAAAAGAACAATAAAATAAAATAAATCTTGCTGGAATTGAAGCTTAGCTCATTTGTTGCAGCATGTTTTGCTCAGAATCTATGAATATATTTCTATAACTAAAGCTGATAATGAAGAACTTCAAATGACCCCCACTCTTCATACAATTCACCAAAACAATCAATAGCCTTTTCAGCATGTGCACGTAACTTCTACTGCATCCACTCCCACCTATAATTCGGTGTTTCTTTCGGAGGTGGCTAAAGGTCTTCTTCTTGTCTTTCATCACACACACAAACAGATTCATGGACCCACTTGTGTCTGCACACTGACACCTAACATGCAATGTGTCTGCACACTGGACCCTGAAACACTCCTCAGCTTCCTCTGCAGTTAATAAGCTTGTTACTCCCCACTGACTATAATATTGTCTCTCTCACCACTTGCATGAGAGCCCCAAGCTATTAATATGCGGATATATGGATTTTACAACTGCTTGTATTTCATCTTTTAGCATTTTATTCCAGCCGATTGGTGAAACGTGGGCACGGAAGCAATAACATATCCTCTATTGAAATGAGAACAAGTGGAATATGATGTATAGATTTTTAGTTACATTATAATTAAAAAAACAAAAACAGAAAATCTACATTGAGCCTTTATGCTCGTTGAAAAAGGGCGGCACCAATACTAGCGCGTGTTTTCACATTTAGCGTAGCGCTAAATTGCATGAAATTAGGGGCACACGGCGACAGTGAAAAATGGGAATAATGGCAGGGACTGCCTCTATGGTAATGACCATATTTACAAGGAACATCAATCATCTGTAAACCGCCAGCAGCCTCATCATCCCTCATAGGACGCAGACAGAGAAAGGGGCGGGACACTTGGAAACAAACTGCTGCTTCACTTCTCACTTCAACTCTCTCTAACACACACACACACACGCACACACGCACACACACACAGTTCAGACTAACTCCAGCTTTTAATAAAATCACTGCTGACAAGTGATAAAGAATGAGCTTGCCGAAAGTTTACTGCACTTTACACTTTTGAATGTGTTTTTGGTGGTGATTTTAAGGGAAAAACACGTAGTAACTAGGGATGTAACGACTAATCGTAAGGCAGTTAAAAATTGATTCATAGGTATCACGGTTGATATCAATTTTCTGAACATTGCACCGCAGTACTTTTTTTCTATCCAGAAGTGTAGGCGATAGGCGGAATCTGCAACTACTTTCTTTCTGGCTACCTTCTACTCTTAAACATGTTTATAAATGATTCCTTACCCCTTTAGCACCGAAAGAATATCTGTAATATTACGTGAATATCTGTAATAGTCATGTTTTTCTATTAGCTCTGTCTGCTAGCATAGCATCTCTTCTTCACTGCACAGATTAGCTGCATGCCAACCGACCACTGGGTTACCAGCGCCCTCTGCTGGTCCAAACAAATATCTGACGTAAATACAATGCAGACTGGTTTCTTTTTTAAAGTCCAATTGTTAAGGCACAAAATACATTTTCAGTTGCACTTTTAAAAAGAAAAATAACTATTATGCAGTTTTGCATTGTTTACTATAGAACCAGAATTTAAATTAATTCATTTGTATTATTCCTTTATTTATTTAGATTTAGATTTATTTTTAGTTAAATGGCATTGTTCTGAATAGTTTATCAAGAAATTCTTTTGACAATGAAAAATAAAAGGAAAATAGTACAGTATAAAAAAAATAAAGGAATATTTTTCAATCATTATTTGTCTACAGTCCCATTTTGTAAAATAAATAGTGAGAGAAATGTATCGTGAACCCAGTATCGTGAATTGAATCGTATCGGGAGTTGAGTGAATCGCTACATCCCTAGAAGTAACCAGTAGAGGCATTAAAAAAAAATACATTAAAAAGGAAGCCAAATACAAGTTAGCTTTGCTGGCAGAAGTAGTGCTCTGTAAGGGGACCAGTGTCGGCGTCATGGGGGGTATTCGTGGGCCGTGCCCCCCAAGCTGACCTACTGTGCCCCCCCACCCCTCTCTTCGCACTACAGGGGAAGCTTTTTATTAATCAAAGATATCTGATTGGCTATCACAACTGACTGTGTCCATTCACAGGAGTTTGCTTCATAGACATAACATACTGTGGTGTAATTATTTTACATTTGTGCTATTGAACGTACCCTAGAGCTGCTGTTAGGATCAGCCAAAAGAATGTGTCTATGGCCTGCTCTGTTGATTCACGTGACGTCACTCATATTGCTGCATCGCAACAAAGCAAGAGCAAAAAAATCAGACGGAGGGCAGGAAGTGAAGCTTGAGAATCTGCCATCTGAAATAATCAAAATGCCCATGTTTTGAGTAGCTTACGGCTGCTCCAATCGTTGTAACTGAGAAAAGGAAGAGATTTTATAGAGTACTGAAGATTGTCGCTCACTAAGGTGAGAAATGTAAAAAGCTGACAGAACGCCGCCGTAAAAAGTGGATTTTAAAGCTACGTCTACGGTCGGGAGGAGCAGAGTCTGCTGATGCCCATGTCTGTAGCTACCACTTCGTCAAAAGCATGTTAGCAGGGGTTGCAGAGCGTTTTTGTGCCCCCCCGCAGTTTTCTTAATGCCCCCCCCATTTAATACTGCCTGGCGCTGGGAAGATTCCAACATGCATTTTTAGGTCATTTCTTCACATTCTAGTCTAATGAAGGGATAACTTACAGAGAAGAGTTTTTGTTTGATCAAATATATCATTTGGCATCTCCATTTATCATACACGTGCACCGACTAAAAGATGTTATACCTAGAATTTCAAATGATTTATCTAAGAAGCACCACACTTAAAATGTGCAATTACGCACTAAAATGTATTGACTCAAGCAGATTTCAGCTTTCAAAAACATTTAAACAAGTTGAAATTTGGATGTTCCCAATGTCTCTTGGGTTTGTTGAATTTTTAAGATGACTGACCATGATCATGGGATGGTGACATGTAACAGTTGTGACTGTTTTGATCAAGATCAGATGTACATTCACCAACATAGCTGAATGATCAGCCTGAAATTCCACCCCCGACACCAAAATGGGGCATTTTCTGCTTGAGGTTTCCCTTCAATGTCTTGCGGGGGAAAATCCGGAGCAAACTTACATTTAGTTATAACCTAATGGAATTCCCAGTTAACAAGTGTAAACTGACTGGGATTAATTAGAAAAACAACGGATGAACTTTCTCGATCTGTACTCAAACACTTAATGATTTAAAGCCTAAATTAATAGCCTCGCGATGAAGTCGTAAAAACAGAGAAAGAGTGGGAGGGAGCGGCTGTCTGAGTGAATGAGTGAGGGAGGGAGAAGACACAGAGACCAAGATAAGAAAAAGGGATAAAAGAGAGATGGAAAATGGGATGAGGGAAAGAAAGAAAGCTCAGACAATGGGAATAAATCAAGGAGCATAGAGGAGAGAGGAAGCAGTGGAGCATTTGCATTAGAATAGACAATGATCTGGAGAGCATGAGATAACCAAAATAGAGTTTGGAAATAAATAAAAAAAATAGATTAAGGGTTGGAATCATCACTGCGTGTAGGTAAAATGTAATAAGATGTGTGTGCACAGGCACTCAGTTGATGTAAACTTTCCTTTTCAAATACCAGTATGTCAGAATATAATGAAACATAAAAGTTAAATATATATTATATATGTTCTCTGACTATTAATTCTAAGCCTCAGGTAAGTTGCATTATCATTCACTGGGCCCTGTTAACATGAAAACCAATATTCCCACCAGAGACACTCAATAATAAAGCGTTGCAATGCATTAATAAGCCACAGGTGTTTCTGAGTACTCCTTGGGTCTTTTAGGGGCTCCCATTTTCTGTTTTAAAATTTCCCCAAATTTGTTTTCTCTTTTGCCCCATCCATCTTATTTCAATTCAATTGCGTTTAAGGTTTTAGCCTGAAACACGTCACTTGCTCATCGCTTTGTACTTTTCCGTCTCATCATCTTCCCCTGTTTAAGGTAAGTTCTCTGAATATGAAACTTCCCGAAATCGTTCCAATAATGCTTCAACTGATTTACCAAAACGGGAGGGTTACAGTAAGATTATGCCAAATAATGTTTTAAGAGTTTAACACTTAGTCTCCAGTTTAACAGGTAAATTATCATGGAAATGTATGACATGATACCAAAATAATATTTGTGAAGCCTTTAGTTACCGCCAACCCGTAAATCACCCTCAAGTTTTGCACGAAACCCAGCACAGCCGCGTGATCTGATTCAAGTGTCACCAGGTAAAATGATCACCAGTTCAGCTAATACACCAAAAGTTAAACTTGTCTTTGTACAGAGCCTTTTCCGATTTGAATGCAGTCCAAATACCCTGAACCACTTGTTCATCACAACAGATTAAAAACACATAGCAGGAGATTTTGATATGGTCGGAATTTGACTTATTCATCAGTTTGTCACAGATTCTAGACCTTCAGGCACCAGTTTTCCTTAGAAAAATAGCGTGTAAATGGCCATGTTTACATGAGAGCTTTTATTCCCCTTTAATCCAGAATAAAAATTAAATCTTCTTTAAACTGACCTCGTAAACACCTAATTCCGAATGAAAATGGCCATTTTGAATTAAACTTAAATCCAAATCAAGTGACTGGTTAATTCCGATTGGAATAATTCCTATACGTTTAAAATAGCTTAAAATTAATTCCGCTGTTCTGCGTATGCTCATCTTGTCGCAATGACGCGCAGGTGACGACAATCCAAGATGGCCACCCGGACGGTCTCGAGCAAAGACTATTTATCTAATAAGAGTCTTAGAAGACATGGATATAATGGAAAGTGTCACGCTGGACCAGACAGGAAAGGACTCAAATCAGGAATCAAAAACAGGCAGAGTCAGAATAATACTAGGAAGAACGCGGAATCACTGGTCAGGAATTAACACGGACAATATGGCAAACAGAAACTGAAGGAGCTGAACTAAATAGACTGACTAACAACTGATTAGTGGCAGCTGGTAACTCAGGGGAAACTGATGGGGCAGGCTGAACAGAGGGTGAAGCAGCCTGGAATGACAAAGAAATAAGAAACCAAAATAGGAACTGTCAAAATAAAACAGGAAAACAAACCGTGGGTGTGACAGAAAGAGTGGATGGACGGAAGCATAAACATGCGGATATTCACAATGACTCACTTACAGTATTACACACAGTGCACACGGACATTGGCAAACAAAACAGGCTCCATCGGACACCAGTTCTCCTTTCACTCAAAATCCTGTATAGTGGAGGCAAAGCAGCTGTTGCACTAACCACTAGTTTTGATTGGTCAAAGTATGACTGTCCACCTCCCTTCTGCGCTACTAGGGGAGTGGTGGCCTCGTGGTTAAGGATGCTGGGCTTGTAATCGGAGGGTAGCCCATTCAAGTCTCAACTGGGCCAACACTGTGAGCAAGTCCGCCAAAACCCAACTGCTCCCTAGGGATGGGTCAAATGCAGATAACACATTTTGTATATGTACCTGTATATATATGACAATAAAAGGCTAATTATTATTATTTAATTATCTATAGCCCTTCTCGTCCATGGTACAAAAGTGAAACAGAATGTTATTATCAAGCTGCTACTTCAAAGCTTCCATCAAAACAAAAATGAAAACAGTTATTATATGGTCTTCTATTGTTGTAACCAAAAAGAAAAGGTCTGTTTTTCTCGATAGATGTGATATGTCACATTTGCCTTCTATCTGATCAGAGCTCTTACTGGAATTGAATAAAGCCGAATAAACCTGTTTTCCATGTAAACACAAAGCACAACACTTAAATTTGGAATAATTACTTCTGAATTAAATAACATCATGTAACTGTAGTCAATGCGTGATAATGTTCCAAAACATGCATGTGAGGAATTTCCATATCCTGTTGGGGCCTGATTGTAAACAAAGAGAGAGAGAAAAAGAAGGGGGAAAAACTGTTCAGATTGCTTTTTTCGCTTCAGAACATAAATTCAGTTTTTTTTCATCCATTTTCCACAATCTCTGAAAATTGGTGGCCCTACACTCTGCATAATTAAAAGGGTTTGCAATGCTTACTTTACAAACACAGCATTCCTTCTGAGGAGTTGTCAACCTTGACAAGCAGTTATCGGCAAAGAGACACAGGGTCTACAGAGCCAGTCAAGAAGAGTAGTTATAAAGGCCATTAGTCAATACCTCGGACCACTAAGAAGACAAGCAGATGTAAACACTAAGGTATGGATAACAGCTGAAAAGACGTACAAGAGACTTTAAAACATTCTGAAAGTTGTCGGTCAATCCTAACCATATCGAGCCCAAAAACCAGCAACGACGCACTCAAGTTAGGGGTGAGAAAAGCACAAATTGGACAGACGTGGGTCAATCTTTCGTTGCCCTCCTACACTGCAGCACTGAGGACAGTGTCCCAGGACCCTCAGGTACTGATGTTAGTGAGAATAATAATCAGCTGGGACATTCAGCCCACACAGTGCAGACGCAGGCCAAGGACCTTAAGTTGTCAGAGAAGGATTGAGGAAAGACTCTGAGAGGGAAAGTAAAAAGAACACATGGTGAAAGATAAAGCCAAAGAAAAAGAGGAAAAATGTGTGAAGTAAAAGTTCAAACTTTTGCGAAGGAGGAATGAAGGCTAGCATGAGGACAAAGGATAACGACCATGGAGATAAAAGCGGTAGGAAGCTACTAGAAAACACATTCCATGGCTGGGTACCAAACTTTCCACCTCCACCACTTATTTTTTCTCTCATCTCACACATCTTCTTTTTCTCTCCCCAGAAAACCTTCGCCTCAAATTCCTTTTGTCCTTTGTTTATTGCACCTTCTCTCCTCGATCTCTTAACAACACTTTACGCCCTCCGCCTTTAACAGGGAGCCATATTTCTACTCTTCCTGGTAAGTGCTGACCTATCCTGAGATAAATAGAAATATTCCCTTAGGAGCCATTAGCTGCAAATACAAGCCAATTTTCTGTCTATAGGGATTCTCTAGATGGCACTAAAAGCATATTATGCCATAACTCAGTGTAATACACAACAGGAGGGAAATAAATATGGAACAGCAAGATGTACAAGGGACACCCTGATAAACATTTTTGGAAAAGCTCTTCAATTTCATAACTTGTTCTGCTGAATGTGGAATATGTCAATTGAAAGTCTGCAAAAATAAAGTGATGACATTTTTTGAACAACTCCCGATGTATGCCTATTTCTCACAATAGGGAAGAAAAACTTGACACATCCATCCATCCATATTCCGACCCGCTTCTTCCTTTTATCAGGGTCTTGAGGACAACTTGGGGGGTCCTAGGAGAACCAATAAACACTAGACGCACTTTTAGAAAGGGAAGGAAACCAACTTTCCTGCTACTAAACATCCTAAAATACATGCACCAGAGAAAAAACACGCAAAAAAAACACTTTCTCTTTGGGTTAAGTGGTTTAGTAAATATACAGCACCAGTCATTGAGGTCGATTCAAAGAGAGCTTGTAAATTGCAAGACAAGAGGTTCTTACTCCACTTGTGAGAGTCTCTCAATAGCTTTGTGCATGTCGATGGAATTATACTAACTGGGATTAAGGGGTGCACACGCCCTCTCTCTTTTAGAGAAAACTATAGAAATATTCAGAGGTTTGCTCAAACCTAACAGATAAAATCATGTAGAACAAGAGAACTCGGAGAGCGTAAACCTCCGCCAAAGCACCAAATATCCTCTTTGCCGGGTATTGGTAGTTATCGAGATCAGTGATCCTGATCATAGTACCATGATCATTCACACTTCAAAGGCTTGGAAGGAATGTATATCCCCATTAAAGACCATACAGTAGGTCCAAATGTATGGGCAAAGCCATTTTTTCCAAATACGTAATGAAATGCTCAATCTGGACCGATCTGGATGAAACTTGGTGGAGTAAAGAACAACATAGTAAAAATTTCATAACAATCCATCAATTACAAACTGATACATTTATGTATTTATTAATTTATTATCTTCCTGTTGAAGGGAATAAACTGGTATACCTACAGGCTTAAATTAACTCCTGATGAAACAGTACTTTCATAAATTCTGGTAAAATAAATATGACTTCACTATGGGTAACATTGATGGTACAAAAGACGTTTGCTGCACATGCAGTGTGTTTATTGGGGTAAATGAGGATTGTGATTAAGAAAGGAAAATTAGACTCTACCATTGTTGAAGAATTAGTTACAGTGCTCAAACATTCTCTCCTGGCATGTCTCATCGATGCTCATGTCATTTGTTTTCCAATGTGCTTGAATGTAGGAGATACACATGGCAAAAAAAAGGTAATGACAAATATGCCCTAATTTGTGTGTCGTTACCTTAAGTGGGAACGAAACACATAAGACAGTGGCACCAGATGTTTGTGTTTCTCCAATCATTAGCAATTGAGAGCCTCTTTGACACATGAGCTGTCTAGAAATCCACCTGAGATCGCTGCTGCATATGCTCGAGTGTGTGTCTTTGGCCAGGCCTATGACTAGATAGATGAGGCAAAGTCAATGCTGCAAAGAACTGGTGTGCATTTGTGTCAGTGACCTCTGACCTCTGAGGCTGTTGGGGTGAATACATGCTCCTACTTTGCATAAATTAATGAGCTATTGTCATTTTCCTGGAAAAAAAATTATTAAAAGAATGCACACACTGTGCACACACAAATGCACAGGTGAGTTTGTTATCAAATGGCAACAGTAGAAGCAGATGGGTAATGGGCTGCAGGGAAGGGTGAATTGACAATGACTTGACAAATTTAAACAACCTGAAAGGACTCTTTGCTCAGTTCTTCAGTTGGACTTCATCCAAAGTCGCTAAGAGAAAGAGGACAAATCAATTTGCTTTCCCATTATTATGAGAGGGACCTCGCAGCTGTACGTGGGCTGGTTTTAAACGTGATGGTATCATTAGCAAATTAACTCTGAAGACACAATGTAAGGGTCAGGCTAGTGCAGATTCTCCACTCAACAGAAAATCTCAAGAAAGATACTTTGAGTGGAAAAAGGAAGACATTGATAATCAACAGCAATCAGGCCCTAGAGCTTTACCGTCTCTATTAAAACTCCATCAGAGAACCGTTCTGTTGCTCATTATGATAAAGACTCAATATGTAATCTTGGGGTTGCACGTGGGGGGCGTGTGCATGTCACTCCCGCACAGTAAATACACTCTGCTGCAGCGTTTGCACCCCCTTGTTTCAGCATTGACTCTAATCAAGAGCAGTTAAGTGAAAGGAAGTGACAATTTTTCAAATAAAATGACCAGAACATACATTAAATTTTTTTTTTTGTCAAACTTGATTATCTTTCTTAGTGGTAAATTAGCAAATGGTGCACGAACCAGTATCAGTATATGAAGCAAAAATGAGTTTAAAGTGTAAAGCTGTGACCATTTTAAATGGTGACTGACTCATTGGTACAACGCAATCTGTAACGTTATGGTTGATTGATGAACAACAAAGAACCTTTCGAATTTCACAAGTCTGTTTTTACATCTTGTGGGTATTAGTAAACTACTACTATATATCAAAAACTAACAATAACATAACTTTGAAATCTGTTTTCTTTACAACAAAAAGCCAACTTTGATTAAACTTTTGCCAGTTTTGGTCACATAAACCAAAGCTGATGATAGACACTTCATAAGAATAAACCAACATATAAAAATAAACCAACCCCCCAGTCTTTCTGCGGCCACCAAGGTTAATGCACATGACATGGCAGAAAAATACACACAAAACAGCAAAAGTCTGTAAAGTTCAGCAGGAATACACACAAAATCCAGTAAAAAATATGCAAAATGACTCCAAAAACACACAAAACCGCACAAATACACAAAACCTAGTAAAAATAAACAAAATGACTTCAAAAACACACAAATGTACAAAGTCACAAAAAAATATGCATAAGAAAAATACAAAATTACTTAAAAACACACAAAAACGACTACAAATAAATAATTGAAAAATATACAAAACAACACATTTTACAGATAAAAATATACAGAATGAACAAAAGATATTCAAAATGACAGCAAAATACACAAATGGAGTATAAAAATACATACAAATTGGCTCACGAAACACAAAACCGCAAAAATATAGAGAATGACAGATATACAAAACGACAACAAAAATGCACAAAAGTACTTAAAAAACACACAAAACTACAAATAAATAATTGAAAAAATATCCAAAATGACTAACACAAACAAAACAACAAAAACACACAAAATAACAACAAAAACATACAGAATGACTAAATAGCTTATTTGATTAAAAAAAAAAAAAAAACACTGGATCAGTTTGTAGGAACGTTGCATGCAATGGCATGATTTGTAGAAGTAGCTTACACCAATAAGAATTGGATTTTGAATCTTGTTGAACGACCATCCTTTGCTCACATCTGCAGGACTTATTGCGAAACATTACTAAATTAAAACTACGGAGGATATTGGGGGATGAAAAGCAGAAAAGGACCAAAAACACATTCTCAAAGTTAATTGCTTCTCCTTTTTACTCTTTTTCTTTCTACTCATTCATGTTCAAGCATATGGAACAGACACCTCACCTCTTTTCTTCCTGCCAACTCTTTCTTCTCTCTGTGTTGGCATATCGCTGAGGCAGCACTTGTGCTCTTTCGTCCATCTCACCTCTCTCTCTCTCTCTCTTTGAGCCACAGCAGTGGAACAAGGGGCACAATGCTAATCAGGCTCCTTAACCCTCACACACACACACGAGAAAGAAAGCCACCTCTAATGAGGGACAGCACTCATAAAGAATTATGACTTTCAGTTTAATGGCATTAACGAACAAGAAGGATTATATTTAGGACTTCTACCATGTATACAAACTTATATTTGATATGCAAGCTGTAGGGTAACGGAAGATGCTGGACATTATTTAGAAATAAAATATAATTTTATGAAGATTTTTTTTAAAAGAAGAGTTAATTGGCATTAGGTTTGCAAAGAGGCAGAAGATTTTCTATGGGAATTTAAGCTTAGGAATTTGGTGAATAATCAAAAATATAAACTTTTCATGGGAATTATTCATTGGAATTTACAGGAAATTGGGAGTAACTTTTAAATAACCGATGCTTTAGTTCAGACGTCAAACACCAAGTAGTTCGATCTTAAGTGGGCTGCAAATTTTAAGCAGCAATTTCAACATTAATATCCCCAAGTTTGTACTTTATGTATAATTTATATGCCGTGTAAAGTATTTAAGGCACCAACAATATTCAGGCAATAAGTGACAGTTATCAGTCCCTGCAGGACTTTCTTTTTTATAGGGCCTACAGTATATCATGCAAAATCAATAACAATGTTAATTCCTTATCAAAAACACCCCCCAAAGTATTACTGGCCTTCCTTCCTGTATCTCTGAGCAATCCTCACTAATCCTGCTGCTGCTCTGCCCTCTTCTGAAAAACGAGCGGTGCAGACCCCAGTGACATCACCAAAGTCTGAACCGCCCCCCTCCAGGAAGTGCCTAATGCCGGCCGCGCCTCCACAGTGAACATACACGCCCACTCTCTCGGAGCAAAAGGCATGCGAGCTACATACACGAAATGTGTTCTCTGCATTTAACGCCTCCCTGAGGAGCAGTGGGCAACAACGGTGGAGCACCAAGGGAGCAGTTCCATTTTTAGTATCCGTTATATCGCCTCGTATCGCCTTTGACTTGATCTGACGTGTCTGTGACAATGCGACGCATTGGTTGGACAAAACTAATGATTATCACCTTAAATACACTATTCCTGTAGTTAATAGAGATAAGAGGGATAATGAAATGACTTAGCAGCTTAACACTTCAGTGTTTGCAGCAGCTGATCTCTGCAGCTGCTGCTGCTGCAATAAACACAGCCTGAAGCGCAGAGACGGACTCACAATCACAATAGCCGCTTAAATAGCCGTGTTCTTAATATTCACAAATTTCCCAAGGTTAATTTCCTGTAGAACTTTACTAGAAATATTGTGCCCCTTTGAAATCCTAATGGGAATCAAACCAGATGCTAAGGATGAACACATGAGATCTTATTATATGAATTTTGCATTACCTCGTTCCTCACTTTATACATCTATATCAAAGTGAACATCCATAGTAATGCAAATGCATATGAGTCATATTTTAAAAAGCTGTTACAAACACTGTAGCTGAAACATGATTGACTCATTGATTTGAATATAAACCAGCCATGCAGCAAATGCCTTTTATTCCATGACATTAAAAGAGTCGCCTCAGGTGCTGGAGTAGTGCACATGGGAGTCGGTGCACAAACACACTGGACATGTGTCTGCGTGCATGTCTTCCAGCAGTGATGTTGAGTTTCTACACCAGATTCTGTACGACACTACTAATTAGTCTCTCAATAACAGACAGGCACACGGGGGGGTGGGCTGACTCAGGAGAAACTTTGATGGCAAAACCACAAAACCATGTGAGGATGGGGACTGGTACCATTCGGAATAATGAACAATAGTCGGCGGACGAGGACATTTTTGGTTCTCACCCCAACCCCAAAACTCTCAGAACCAATCACTCCTCGTTTTTAACCCTCTTTTCAGCCCGGTTTTACTTTTCCAATCTGTGTTTCTCTCACTGTGTAATCATATCCTTTACACCATAGGCTCCCAATCTAATCTCATGCATCGGTAATCTTTAATTACACTGATTTGCAGAGACTCTCCTCCAGTTTGTCCTCAATTCATTCATGGCTCCATTTCACAATGTACAAACACACATACAAGAATTCCTCACTCCCTTTTGATTTTTGTTGGCAGAGCCGCAATCAAACGAAATGCCACGAGTTGGCAAAATGTTGTTTCTAATTATTTCCTGATCTCATTTAAGCAACTGTTCTCCATCTTGACCATCACTCTTTGATTGGTGACATAGAACAGTGACAGCTGCAGAAGAATGTCCCCAAATGACAGCTAAACAGAAAGAGGGGGCAACTGTGAATATGAGTGGCCGTTTATTCCTGCAGTTCGTTTGTCAGATGAAACGTAAGCAGCTTGATGGGGTTATCGTCAGAGTCTCATTTGCAGCACAAACAGTCGACTGTTTAGATTTTCCCCCCCATTAGTTGACCTGTTTATACCTTCCTTTTATTCTCTCACCATTACCAGTCTTTGGAGGGATTCAATTTTCCTGCAGCCAGTAAACTGTGCTGTAGTTATACAAGCTGCTTTACTGAACTGGGCAGAGATAATTCCCTTTATGCGTATAAAGACAGGCCCGCACTCTTTAAAAGCCACCTGGGCAACCCCATCAGCACCATTTGGCTCAGTGATCTCTCCCACGTTGGTCCATCTGCTCACCTGTCGCCTCTATTTTCCCAGTCGTCACCTTCAGTGACTCATTTCCTTTCTGCCTTGCCTGCGGTTTAACCAGTCTGGCTCGTGATTCATTCTTTGTCGTCATGTTTCCAGCATAGTGTAGCAGAAATGGAGAAATACCTGGCTGACATAACAATTTTTCTTTTACTATTTTGTATTCTTTGTTGAGAAAAGGTACTTGTATTGAACTTTCATTGCAAGCCCCATAAAAAATTCATGTATATTACTCGAGGTTCAGAGAGATAAAGTTTGTCATTTTTGTTAAGCCACAGGTGCTAAGTAATATACTGTACATTCTTTAACAAGGCACAGTTGCGTTTTTTTCTGATTAAAGGTGCAGTCCATAACTCTTATAAAAGTGACTGTCATATTTGCTGAAGCTGTCACTATGTAAGGCCAGCTTTACATGACACTAGTAGTTTGTGTGAAAAAAAGACCCATTGAGCCAGCCTGTTGCTCCTGCAGCCTTTGGCAGGTTGCCAGAATGCACAGTGACCGAGGAAAAATAACCAATCAGAGCCAGGATTGTGTTTGAAGGGCTGTCTGACAGCTGTTGCTCACAGTCCCCGCCCCATTCCAGGGGCTAGAGCGCCGTCTTTTTTACAGTGTATGGTCTGGAAGAGTAGAAGATGGAATTAGCAACTTCTCTGCTTGAAAGGTAATTACTGCTGCTTGATTTACATTATGTTTGATTTGTAATTGTTACACTAGAACTCTGCGGTGCATGTGTTGTTCATGTGCGCGCAGCAGCCTCCTAGTGGGCTGCTGTAAGTGACACTGTGTTGTTGCTGTTGCTGCTGAGGTGTGTGCACATTGAGAGAGAGCGAAGCACTGCAGATGTTTTTAACAGAACATGTTATATTACCGTCATAATGCTGTTGGACTAACGTTAGCTTGTTAGCTCCTCTGAGGGAGGGACTTTGGGAAGTTTGGAGGCAGGGTAAGAGAGCATCGGGAAGGGAGGGGGAGAGAGGGATCTGAGAGTTGCGGACTGCACCTTTAAGGAGTGACTTAAATCTCGTAGAGGCTCGTAGAACGTAAAATGCTTGTAGTTTCTTCTGCCTCGTCTTTTCAACGTCAGGTCATGTGACTCCTGACACCACCGCCTGCCTAAATGAAAAACATGGATATTTTGTATATCACCTTCTTTCAAGGTAGATTGTGGCTTTAGAATTGTTTTGACAACATTTCTAGTGAGAAATGTACACTGTTCACTTTTTGTTTCATTGCATTTGCTAAAATCAAAAAAGTCAATTTTATTTCTCATTAATATACACTCAGCACCCCATCTTGACAGAAAAAAACCAGAAATGTAGAAAGTTTTGCAAATTTATAAAAAAATTATTCTAAAAAACAAATTTTTTTTAAAACGAAAGTCATGTCGAAATACGTTTTTTAGTTTATTAAAAATGGAAATATTTACTTTTTACTATCATGATTATTTATATTCATTCAAATCTGAATATATTTCCACACTTCGTGGCTGAAGTGTAATTTAAAACAGTTTGAAACCTTGTAATGATTAAATAATGAAAATAAAGTTGTTGTTTTTTTCTTTAAAAAAAACTGTGTTGTGCTTTCACTTAAAATCAATGACTATATTTAGATTTCTAAAATAAGAAAAATAAATAAATAAAGCTTTAAATGTCACTTATTTCTGTTAAAAATTCAAGGAGTTATACATATTTGCCATCATGTGCATGAACACAATCAAATAACATCTCCTTCTTAAAAAATAAATAGAGTAAAGACTAAGCGTATAAATAAAAATAGAAAAACAAAATAAAATAGGAAAACACCATCCATCCATTAATTTATTTTCCGACCCGCTTGGATCTGTTTTCAGGGGGACGGGGGTCTGCTGGTGCCTATCTCCAGCTCTCATTGGGCGTTAAACAGGGGTACACCCTGTACAGGGCACCAGTCTAAAAAAAACACCACTTGTTTAAAAAGAATAAACACAAATATAATAAAAATATACAATAATATACAAAATCTATATAACTCCTGCAGCAGCAGCAGCATTAAATAATTGAAAACAATGTTTAGATTATTTGGACAAGATATTTGTGTTTTCCAAACGCTCAAAAGGCTAAAGAAAATAATTTCAAATAATAAGTAATATTGACCTGTGTGATGATTCCTCACATCAAGTGTCTATTATTGATTTGAGTAACAGTTTTTTTTTTTTTTTTGTGATATTACCTGTGGGACTATTTGTGTCTTTTTCTTTTTTTTTTTTTTTTTTTTTACATGCAATCACAAAAAATGTTTTAGGTTTCATTACAAGATTGGGTTTTGGGTCAGGATTATGTTTGGGGGTTAGTATGAATAAAAATAAAGATTATTTGTTTATCTCAATATTATTTTTGGTATTTTTTTAATCCCTAACTGTATGGATAAAGATAAGAAACTGTTAGCCTTTTACGTTCTACAAGCCTGAAACGTAAAATACTTACGTATGTGGACTCTGCAGACTGTGGCGAGTAGGTCGGATTGCAAGAATTGTGAATAGAGAGGTATAGTGAGTATTAAGATGCTAGTTAGCATAGCATAGATAGTTCGTTGGAGATTTCATAGTCAAGACAGGGCGTGTCTTAAGTTCTTTAGGAGCCTGGCCGATAATAAAGGTATTTTTTTCCATTTTTCATTTCCAGCCTAGATGCAGATCAGCCCAAACCCCAGGGTTTAGGTACTATATTAACAGTATTTGATCTAGAATTTTTCAACAACATTCTGGAGTTTTTTGAGTCTTACTTAAAGATGAAGAACTTAACTGTTTGTCAGGTGCTAGTCCCAAGAGGTACCGACAAATCCTCCCGTCAATGAACTCCATTTCAAGGGATGGTTTGTGGATAACATATCCATGCAGACTTAATGTAGATGTAACGTAGACTTCCAAACAGTTCGCTATGAGTTCATTAATTTACAACAAAAAGACTCAATGTCAGTTCTTACGACAGAGTGCTGCCCACATCGGTACCACGTCATGTAGCTACTGTACTTTGGAGCTGATGTCAAGTACATCTCTGGCAATATTTTCTTCCTGGGAAACACTATAATGTGATGATTCACTGTCCTTACAAGCATTGTCCCTTCTCTGGCTCAAAAAGACACTGTAGCTATTTATACACCTTTCATCACAGTCACTAGCCATTAGCAGTGTGCATTGCCATGTCTGACAATACTATTCACAATTTGCATGTCTACAATATATTTAGATACATCCCGGTGCTAAACAATACAATATATTGTGATATATATATATTTTTAAACTTGCGAGAACATGTAAATGGTAACTAAATCAAAAACAAGTGGTATATTTATTAAACTGTCAAATCACATTTTTCAAAAAAAGTTTAACTTTTGCTTCTACAACAGAATCTGAATATGTGAAGTTGTTAAATTATTATTATTTTTTTGAAAGTAACCACATACATGAATAAGAGTGCCCAGTATGTTGTATGAAAATTAAGTCAATCATCTTTCAAGCTAAAATGCATTGAGGAGTGAGGTAGTTTAACAAGGTCTGATGTGGTTCAGTGACACCTAGTGACCAGACCATTACATGCTATGCATAGTGTTAGCACAATGAAATGTTTTTTTTTTTTTTTTTAAAAAAACACTAAAACATCGATTTGGACATTTTTAGGATCGATGTGATAATCGTGCAGTGAACTATTGTGATATATAGCCGAATTGATTTAGGCTTTTACTAAAGTCCTTTAAAGGTATTTCTTGTACTGAATGATTTTTTTCATTGATAAATCATGAAAATGACTAGTACAGGCACTCTGAGTACACCCCTACTGTATAATCAGGGAGTGGCTTAAAAAAAAACTGATAAATGTCTCATGGATTCATTTGAGAATACACCAATTAATGCTATGATGGCAGAAGTTTAAACACACACAGAGGCCACTTCTTAGACTACTGTCACTCGATCTCTGGAGAACCCTTAAGGAAATCACTTTAAGTAAATCTATGAGATGTAAGCAGCACAGCTTTGCTTCATCCTAAGATCATCTAAGAGCCTTTACTGGACAACTCATTTACTGAGTTAAGGTTGAGGGGGTTTCCTCTCATCAATTCACACCAACAAGCAAAGCCTTATTGATTATTGCCAATGCAATTATTACTTGGACCCAACTGGGAAGAGAAAACCAAAGTAATCACTAGAGTTTTGGTCAAGAGTGATTTGCACAAATGACGCCTTGAGGAGCAGTTCCAGAGAACAGAAGAAAGGACAGAGAGGCAGCTTTTCAATACGGTGATCAGTTTCTAGGTTTTTCTTCACACAAACTCATTTTCTCTCTGTGTTTGGTTTCATTGGAAGACAGGTGTGGCGGTGCAGGAGGCAATCGTCACTCATGTCGGCCATCTAATTGCTATAGGTGTGGGAGTCGACTTTTTGTAATTACATTTAAGTCAAAAGCCCTTCAGGCTGCAGGAGGATTGAGAGCAAAGAAGCTAGAAGATTGGACGGATATGAAATACCTCAGTTTAAAAAGAACAGAGGGCCAAACGCTTGTTGATAAAGTGTAAAATGGCCACCAACTGTGGTCTGTCATTTCAAACACAATATAAACACATATACACACACATGCATAGTTAAGAACCACCTACTGCTTAATTACTGCATTGTTAATTGTGTTTAAACTGGAAACAAGTTATTTGCTCCTACACCAATGACATGAGTAGCTTCTCATTTGTTAAATAACCATATGGAAAGAAAGACGCATGTGGTTGTGATGAAGAAGTTAATCTGTTTAAAAACATCTAAGGAGATGTTGAACTTGCAACAATCCAGTAAAAAACTGTCCAACGTATCATTAATTTGATTTAGATAATAATAATAAGAATATAATAAAGTAATACTGCTTTATTACACATTCTGCAAAGCAAAAATATGGGAATAATACATTTGTACATGGTTGGAGACTGAAAACAACAAGCTTTTTTCTACACACTCAAATTTTTAAAATCATATAGAGGTGAATTTGAAAACAGCTCAAATCTGCAGGAGTACAGGGATATAGAGGAGGTCGGGTTGAATGTAAAACTGATGTTTTTTTGTTGGATGTGTAACAAATATAGTTCAACTTCTAAAGACTTTAGATTATTCCTTAATACACAGCATTACACGCACACACGCACACGCACACAAAAAAGCTTAGTAATACATTTTTTTGCTAGTTTCAGGTGCAGATAAGTCTCGGTATTTTTTTTAACCCAAAAGTGAAATATTTGCAGGAATTTCCAATATTACTCCTCACATAAATGCTATTTTTATTTACTGGGAAGACGATCTGAAGAAGTGGTCAATTGTTCACCTATAAATGTATCTAGTTTATTGATTGCTTGGCAGTGGCTACTAATGGTGTTACCATGTACAATCTGAAAAACTCTGAGTCTATTTGTTTCTTTTAAAGCCATTAGTGCAGTCATTTTACCCAATGGGTTCGTTTAGTCAGTCCATGATAAACTAGTTTAAATTTAGATTAATTACAATTACAATGTTAAATTTTAATAAAAAAAAATATTTATGTATAAAAGTATAAAAGTTGAAATGAAAAATGTTTTGAACTTAGCAAACAATCAGCCCAGGCTTACGTGTGTGTCAGAATATAATATATCTATGTTTTATAGAAATCATATTTAAATTTTTCAATTATAAAGGGTTCAGTGAATGCTTTGATGAAGTTTGCAGAACTAAGAACCACCACTTTTGGTTAATATTGTAAATGTCACAATATTCGAGAGATAGTGAGGAAATATCTTTCAGGAAGGAATGTGGTTGGAAAAATTGTTTTGGCAAGATTCAATTGTAGACAAACTGGACTTTCTCATCCCAGGTGCTATATCAGAATTCATTGGGCTCAATTGGCAAAAGAATGAACATGAGAAATCATTTTCATACATGGTTTAATTTTTTAATCTCTAAAAATTAATACAACTAATGGTCAACTGAAGTAGGAAAGATATTTATCTGATAAATCACATTATGGAACTTAAACAAGTTCTAATCTGTTTGAACAGACCTACAGTGCATTTCAGTTTGTTTCTAAAGCAAATATGGTGCTCATTGAATTCATCACCATCAAATGTTCATTTATCCAACCACGCTGGGCACCAAACGGAAATATTTGAAAGATTTCAGTAATATGATGTAATCTAAAAGGCCAGTGTGAAGGTAATGCGTCTAGTTTTTGAAGTCTGAGCTGCTCAGAGGAAAGACGTTAAACTGATAACCCAGACTAGAGTTAAAACCGACGTGTCTATAAACCACAACCAAATCGACAGAGACAAACTTTCACGTTTCCGGCTTCTTCATTGCACGCAACCCTGGTCCCATTGCTGCACTTACATGACTTCACACAATCAGTACAGACACACACATGCACACTTGCATTTTCTGCGTCACCGCCCACTCTGACATAAGCGCTCCCCTGCTCCTGGACAGACATGAATCTTACATTCATACTTCCGCTGAAAGCACCACATTGCGCAACGCAGACCTCCTCTGGGCCTGGTTAGTAGCTGGATGGGAGACCACTGAGAATTCCAGGTGCCACAGTGGGGTGGCAGTCACCCAGTGGTATCTGTCATTGTACCCTTGGGCAAGGCACTTCACCTACATTGCCTCGTATGAATGTAGTGTGTGAGTGAGTGTTGGTGGTGGTCGGAGGGGCCGATGGCGCACTATGGCAGCCTCGCTTCCGTCAGTCTGCCCCAGGGCAGCTGTGGCTACAATAGTAGTTTACCACCACTAAGTGTGGAGTGAAAGAATAATGCCTTAATTCTGTAAAGCGACTTTGAGTGTCTATGATAAAGCGCTATATAAAAGTGATGCATTATTATTATTATAGGGTAAGGTGGTTAATATTTAGGTTTGAGTGTTCCTTCTACTTTACATGTATGTGGTGGAGGGAATAAGGCTTGTTTGTATTAAATTACACACAGCTTATGCTGTCTGTGTTGCCAGACACAGCTCGTTTATATAACACCAAAGAAAAAGCCCCCAAACAGCTATTCACCAGCTGTGACGACTCTTGCTCATAAAGGAAAATTCAAAGCTGCCCAAAAGGCAGGTAAACTGCCCATCTGTCAATCTTCTTGTTGTTCACACGTTTACTTATCTCCAGGTCCAACAAAGACCGTTTGTGTTCTCTTTTATTAGACTTAAGTCATGCTGATCGATGCACGTCAAAACATCAAAGGGAATAGATAAACTTGTTTAAGAAGTGCCACATCAAGCACAAAACTGTTAGCATTAAAGCAGAAGTATGAATATTTCATATATAACTTTTGCGGTACCAAGTGGTCCATGGGCCGATAATGGTATAGTTTTTTCACACAACTGATTAGGGCTGGGACTTTAACATATTAATTGTGATTAATTAATTCCATGGAAAAATAACGCACTAAAAAAATAATTGCACTACAAACACGTGGAACCTCTCATTTCAAGAGTTCCTGGTAAACCCATAATACGTATGCACAGACTACAATACAAGACGTGACACTGCTGAGCTTTGTTGGCCCTAATTTTGGCTTTTGAAAACACAGAATGGAAAACAGAAACCCAGTACTGTGCAAATTGTACACGAAAAATTTTGCCAATCACCAGAGCTTTGCAGTCTCCGCTACCACCTCAATGCTAAACATGTAGCGGCGAGACACTCGACAGTGCTAGCCATAGACATTATATACGTAGACGCTGCATCGACTGTGGAGGGACACGTCAACAGCACCGCCATCTTGGACCGGTGGTGGTGGAGGCAGAGGACACATATGCATTACGACAGAAAGAGATATTTCTCAATCTCCAAGTAGAATTATTCGTTGAATTTTGAACTGATTTCCAAAAATTTTTCATTTTTTTTTTTTTTAAATGTCACATGTGGCTATGATACAAGGTGCTTGTATATATTTAAAATGCTGGTTTTACTACTCAACACTTAATCTCCACACCTTGAATAATTAATGATGATGATATAATAGTAATAGTAATAATAGTAATGGTTATAATAAAAATAATAATAATAACAATGATGGTAATGGTTATAATAAAAATAATAATAATAATAACTATTATTATGATAACAATAATAATACAATGACAATACTATTAACTATAATATAAAATATTGATAATAAAATAATAATACAATAATATGAGAAGATAATGATATTTATATGAATAACAATAACAATAAAACAGTAGTAGTACAATTATACAATATTTATAATAATTGTCAAATGCAATGTATCGCCTTAAACAATGAGCACATCTGAACGTTTTCAGGGTTTCTTTTGTTGTTTATCTATCTATCTATCTATCTATCTATCTATCTATCTATAGCAGAGATGCTGTGTCAGCGTGGGGGCAAGGGCATCACTAAAAGCCCTTTTCATGCAAATGGTGCGGATATAACAGTGAGGGAGTGTGTGTGTGTGTGTGTGTGTGAGAGAGAGAGAGAGGCAGGACTAACCACAGAATAATTACTTATCTCAGCCAGCAGATACACTTGATACAGAAAATGAGAAATGTGCAGGTTATGTCTCCCTTTATTACATGTTCATCCACCTCTCTCTCTTACATCAAGTACTCATTAACAAATGTATAAATGGCCTCTTGTGCCTGCTTATCATCTCTGAAAACACCAACACTGCCCTGACACTTATCCCAACACACGCGCACGCGCACACACGCACGCACGCACGCACGCACGCACGCACGCACGCACGCACACAAAATAAAATAATTTGTTGTATGAAATGATCTGATCAGGGTCCTCTGAGACAGAGTCGTGTATGGACTTCTGGTTGGTTCTTACTTCAGACTTCCCCTCTTTTTATCTTCATAATGATCTTCTTTATCTTATCACTTTTCCTTCCATTTCTTCTGAATATCTTCTTTCATTATTTTTCTGTCCATCGCCTCTTTCTCTCCCTCCTTCCTTCCTCTGTATCTTCAGCTCCATCTTTCTCCAGACCACTTTTTCAAACACCTTCTCTTCCCTATCCCTCTTTCTCTTTATCGTGCCATCTCTTCCTCACCATTTTAGTGCTTGCTTTCTTTTTCTTATCTACCCATCTCTCTCTGGCTGTCCAAGATATATGAGTGCGCTCACTGCCTTCTTGCCACCTTAGCCTATTCATCTCTTTCGCTCCTATAGAATTGTTGATCCATATTTTAGTCTAAGAGAAGAACTTCTAAGAGTTGTGTATATAGTTTTGCTTTCCATCATATGAAAGCTCATCCTGGTAAGGTCTACGTAGATTCTCTCAGGTGGCCAATTTGTGCAAGTCATTAATAAAATCTTATATGGTAATTAGCTAGTTCTATCTAAAAGTGTACAGGTGCAGTGTAAATACATCTACTGTATAGGAAGTGAACCAGAGTAGGTTAATGAAAACATACCAGACCAGGCCAGACCAAGTCTGCCTCAACGAGTCGGAATTAATAAAACAAAAAGGTTCTTGGAAAAAAGCCAAATACTGTATGTCTCATCTTAAAACATTACATTGGCTCAATAACAGATGGCACATTACATTTTGACAGTCATCACCAGTAAACTCCAACCCACATTTCCACACACCCATGCCTATGGCACTAGTCTACGGTACAGCCTACATCTGTCAACCCCAACCCCTTTTATTCCCCCCCACCAGACACCTTTTAACTTTCACCAGTTTAGCTCAGCTGCAGCAGCAGCAACAGACCAACAGACTTATTCCACCAAAATGAAAGGGAACATAAGCTATTTTTCACCCATCTCTATTTGTTCTAAGAACCCCAACAACATAGTATTTAAGGTTCATTTTCCCAAACACAAAGCCTGTTTTCCAGAGTTTTAGCCCTCTGAAAAGTCACTTTCTGACTAATTCTAAAACCAGACTGTTTTTAGTGGGCGTGTCTATAGACTTCACATGACTCCACACAATAACGCAACTTTCTTTTGCTATTCACACACTGTTCTTGTTGTTTTCAGCCAAAAATCTGCACATTACAGTAAAACACATGCCTATTTAAACAGAGATTGTGATTGTGAGTCATAAAAACACTGTTTGATGGTGTATCCGTCGTGCAGCAACAGCAGCTTAAAAAAAAAAAAAAAATCAAAAGTCAATTTCTCATTTGTTTGCGAGTCAAATATTACGACAGATTATGGTACCAAATCATTGGCACATAATATATAAATGGTGCCCATTACCCCGTACTTGTCATGAGGGCACCAGAGGGACCCCGGGGGGCCCATTTTTCAAATGACTACTACTCCATTAGTTCTTGTTAGATCTGAATGCAGTTTGGTAAGAACACTCTATGAATTAATATGATTAGGTGTTTTTTTTTTTTTTTTTATGTTTTAATGAGGGACCCACCTCCACTTTTTAGGTAATTTCCACTAAAGTAATTTATTTGTGAGTCAAATATTGCGACAGTTGTGGTACCGAATCATTGAGCCTCTTGGAAACCCTTTTCGGGTAATTTCTAAATTTATCGGAACAAAGTCGTGTAATATTACGTTTCAAAGGCAATTCAAAGTAAATTACGGTTTTACGTCACACAATTTTATTTGTTTTACTCGGTGGAAGCGAGTCATTTCACTAAATTCTCGGGAACGTGGTACGTGCTATTCGGCACAAAGACGTTCCGCGGGCTCGATCGAAGATCATCGGAACTTGTTACAACAAAATAAGCTAAAGCTAGAAAGTTGTTAGTAAGTTTGAGGATGCAAAGTTGAACAAAGACCCCATGGGGTATGCGTACTTATTGCACCCCTGGTGACAATTCTGCACCACATTCAGTACATTTCTTTTCTGTGCATAAACACAAGCAGACCCACAATTCCTTAATCTGATTCATCTGGATATTGCATCATTAATACTCTTCTTACTTATACTTGTTGACTTGTGACCTCCCACAAACATCTATCACTTTATCTTAGTCTTCTCCGTTCCTCTGGTTACCTTTGACTGGAGGTCAGACTTCAGTCTGTCCTTGTCTGCTCTAATCACACCATCTTTCAATCACCTTTGAGTCGAGTGATAGCGAGGGGAGTAAAGGCTTCACTTCATTTGCCACGTTCATAAGGAAACACAAAGCTGTGGCTATTTTAGAGAAACCTGAAGAAGGAACAAACACAGGTGAGTTTGTCCCTCACGTGTACGACCCGCCTTCTTCTGAAACTTTTACTTTTGCCAGTGATGTGCAGATGAGTTGACTGAAAGTGTTCTAACCAAATTGAATAAATGGATAAACATAAAAAACCTAAACTTTTGGATAGTAGAACACCTGCTGTGAAATAATTTATTATACGTTAGATAATAAAAATATATGTG
Organism: Gouania willdenowi; assembly: GCF_900634775.1. Classification (NCBI taxonomy): domain Eukaryota; kingdom Metazoa; phylum Chordata; class Actinopteri; order Blenniiformes; family Gobiesocidae; genus Gouania; species Gouania willdenowi. Next base: position 20,310,750 of record NC_041061.1, on the reverse strand, counting down.
GCTATTGCAGGATCTCATTCTGCTTAATGAAAACATAATATTTTACCTTCCTCGTGATGACTGTTGAAATTCAGTCATCAGAGAGAATTCTTTCAATCCATCAATTTAAGTGCCAGATCTTTGTCAAGTCATTGGTTCTCACACTGCGGTGCACGCAATGGGAGGATGGATTAAAAGGGGACATAAAAGTAGATCCTTACGTGATGTGAAATGGCATGAGGAATAAATCCATTAGTGATTAAAGAACTGTGGTATACAATCCACTGGAATGGATAAAATAAAAGATAAAACGAAAGAAAGAACGGGTGGGGGAATGATTCACCTGTTTAACTCATTTATTCAACTGAGGGAAAATAAGACAATGGTGATTTTTACGATAGATTACAGTGAGGTAATTAACTTTGTGAGATAAGATTTATTTTTGTCATTTAAAAAGAGATGAACTTCTTTAGGACTAGTTGTTTTCCTGACTTGTAGCACTTGTGTTTGAGAGTCATCTTTACTATGGTTATTACTTTTCCATCTTTTTAGCAGTGCTGTAGAAGCAAAGGTGGATCGTTTATTGTCAAAGAGAAAACAGTCACGTCATTTACTTCTAGTTGTCCCTTTGATTCTCATGAGAACATTTTAGACAGTATACTTTAATTCCAAATTATTGATTTCCGAATAATTAATTCCGAATTAAAAAACATGAAACAGCAGCCAGTGTGGGATTTGGAGTCCTATAGAAGAATGCGAAGACGGTCTTGTTTTTACTTTATTCTTAAAGTAATTCACTTTGTTTCTTGACGCTTGACGTCATTTTTATTTCCAGGGTTCTTTAATCGTGCTCCCCGTAATTTCCGGGCTATAAAGCGCACTGTTTTATTGGCCGCATTACAATAATTGAGCAATTTTCTAAGAAAAATCCACACAAATGCTGCAGCCTAACATAGGCCGCACTCTATTGGCTGATGAGGGTGCCTTTCAGACAACTCGGCCAATCAGAACGGGCAGGTAGGCGGGCTGCTGTACGGAAATGTCCGTGTTTCAACTGACACGTTTCCTTTACCACATTAAGTCTCCACCTCACTGCCCCACGTCGACATATCAGTGATCAGAAGTAAGAACAATTTAATGTTAACAATTTCATTGTTCCACATGGTCTAATGTGACGGAGCTCAATTTTGTGGCGACATGAAGCTTATAAAACCGGGAAAAATCCACAATTTAGCCGCGTCACTGTTTAAGCCGCAGGGTTCAAAGCATGAGAAAAAAGTAGCGGCTTATAGTCCGGAAATTACGGTATTCAGATTTTTCATGAAGGCATTTACGATAGCACTCGCATCTTACAATATGAAAATACAAACTCCTATGTCACATTCTTTACTTTGGTTCTGCTGTATTCAAATGATACTCTGTGTTTCACAGTAGATTTTTATGATCCTCTGTGATTGGATCAGGTATTGTCGATGCCTCTGTCTCTCCCTCTGGCTGTCGGTGGCGATCTAATATTTATCTCCATATCAGAGTGCTACTGTGGCACTCTGCCACCAAGTCCATGTCCTCTGGAGCGAGAAGCCAAGTCGATGGCTGGAGCCAGTTGGGCTCGACGTGAGAAAGTGCCTCTCATTTTATTGGTAAAGTTTGCACGCATAACTGGAAATTTGTGTGACTTTAATTCGCTGCTTGCAGGAAGGCGAGATGTGACCGGAACATACAAGTGAGTCGTGCTCCTCGCACACCTTTATGAAGCTGTGATGGGCCTGTCAGATGGTGATTCAGCGCTCAGACTCCAGCTTGCTCTCCGTCACATCCAATTTCAGGCACTCAGAGCATCGCTGTCATCTCATTATTACTGCGCTTACATTCCTTCGGCTAATCCTGTCATGCTTCTATATGGGATGATGGTTCTTCTGATTGGGATTCAATCACACAGTCTGCATGTACATTTAAACCCTGATGTGAGCGGTGTCTGAGGTCACAGTTACAGTCAATCTTCTGCGGTAAGACACGCTCAAACGATGAGCGCTGATTTACGCGTGCGTCGTGAATCTGTGATGAAATCCGAGTTGAATAAGTTATACTGTCTGGTTTCATTATACGGATTTAATGCTTCTGCCTTCCATATGAGCGCATTTAGATGGATTACATGAAACCCCGTGAACATGAATACATATGTTAATTTATCCGTTTATGCATGGAGCTCGGATTAAAGGAGAGAGCAATAGATGCACCCGATCACCGCTCTATCCTGTCACTTGGCACTTCAAAATGCCTGGTAGAGCTGAAAGGGTTTAAAAATAATGATGATAACTATCTGTGAATGGCTGTCCTTCATGGCCCAACGGCCTCAAAAGGATTACGTTGCCTCAACTTGCAACGATTACAAACCGTGCTCCCTTCGGTCTCTGTCTCTCCATTGCCCTTTAGCTACCTGGAGCTGATTTGACACAAATCCATTAAGAAACAGAGGGATTCCTAACTTGGGTTCAATGAGAGAGAATTGTTTAAACCAACTCTATTCACTTTGAAAGATTTCTTGATGATAAATGGCCTTTTTTGGATTGCATATACTTTGCCACCATTGTTAGACTTTAATGCTTAAATGCTCTTCTGGCTGCTGCACTGTATCCATCACGGGTTCAAAAAAGGGAAAATACATCTTAGATGTACATTATTCTTCCTCTAAAGCAGTGACGGGCAACTTTTTTCACAGTGAGGGCTACAAAAATTCAGTATTCACTTAGAATAATGAACAATCTAAGCGTCAATACAGGACAAACTAAAGGGTTTCTGCATACTTTTTTGTCATTTGTGCGCTTTTGGTTTTTTTTGTGTGTGTTTCTGGAGTCATTTTGTATGTTTTTGTTTCTAATGTTACATTAATTTAGGTTTTTGTTGTCATTTTGTGTGATTTTGGAGTCATTTTTGTAAATTTGTGTGATTTTGGAGTAATTGAATACATTTTTGTTTTGTGTAATTTTCTATTTAGTAGAATAGAATAGAGTTTATTGCCATATGTACACGTTAAAAAGAACAGGTACAGTGGAATTCTTGTGCATGTCTAAGAGTCAGATTCAAAAAAATTACAAACACCAACAAATCAGCCAAGACAGTATAAGTAAAGGTGCAAAATTGTGTGTCTGGAGTAATTTTGTGTATTTTTTGGAGTTATTTAGTTTGTTTTTGGTCGTTTGCGTGTTTTGTTCTTGAATTTTAATCATATACGTGAATTTTTAGTATAATTTAGTCTATTTTTAATTCATTATTTTGTAGATTAGTAGTCATCTTGTGTGTTTCTGTAATTTTGTATATTTTTGCTGTTTCCCTCATTTTGTGTGGTTTTGGAATCATATTGCGTCTTTACTTCGGGGGCCGCACAAAATTAGTCTGATAATTTGTGGACAGTATTTTCTTCTTGGATGCAAGACGTCAATTGAAGAAGTTTTTCAAACTTTATCTGGGCTCTAATGTGTAAACCATCAACTCACAGGGAACAGTTAATGAGTTGCTGCTCGATGTTGGCGTTTGGTGTCTCAGGGGGTACAAACACTTCTTAACTTTTGCTCTTGTTTGCATCTTTAGTGGTGACAATGAAAAGATACAAGACCTCATTGGAAGGTAAAGTGAGCTGTTCTTTACATAAAGCTTTTATTTTGAAAAATGTCCATTTGATGTGTTTGTCTTTTCCTTTTAAATACTCAACCTTTTCTAGATTCTAATATTAGCCAATGTAAATGTAAAATTATCCTAAGCAATAATCTATTAATTGCAAGTACTACTGATTAATTATCATCAGCTTTTAATTGTTGAATAAGACAACCTTTGTATCTTCCATGTTGGCATGATAATCATGCACTTTGCTGGCATTTGATTGTTTCTGTTACATGTTAGCTAACTGTGGCTAAATACTGATCCATAGAACAAAAACTTGGCTTGGAATCATGAAAGTGTGACTGTTTAAAATGCACTAAACTCAATCGGTATTTACTGTCTACTATGAACTATAAGTATGATTAGAATGACGAGCATTCCCACTGAAGTATACTTCCAAGTTTTCCAAAATGCATTTCGAACAACAAAAACCTGAAGCACACTGAGGCTAAATATCTCTGTTCAATTGCCACCTTTAAAGGTTTTGACCACATGTAGAATATCAACATGTGGTCATTTGATCCATAAAACTTGCAGAGACACATTTCATGGCGACATTTCTGAGACCCGACATTGTGTTACTGACAAAACTTCCACTTAACTTCAAAACCAGAGCCCTATTTACAAAAACCAAAAACTAATGGAAGAGATGGTTTTGTTTTGAAAGGAGGATGTTTCCTTTTTAGCTTGAAGCAGGTGTCACATACTGAGTTTACCTCCATACTGAGATTATAACCCTAACCCAATCCAATAAACAAAACACGTGTCCGTTTACTTTGAAAACAAAAATAAACAAAAATTATTTTATTAGCACAAATTCATTTTCAGAGTGCGCAAGTTTATCATTGTACTGGTTGTTAGAGCTACTATCTTTACCATGGAGTAAAAAATGTATTCCTGGTCATTGTTTTCCAGAGTTTTACTGGGCTTTATTTACTTGTGACTAGGTCTTGCTTCAAAACTACAATCAAAATAAAGGTGATAACAGTTTTCATGTGTGGTCTTCTGTGTTACAACCAACAATAAAAGGTTTGTTGTGTGCTTTTCCTGATGGACGTGATACATCACGTTCACCCCCTGTCCAATCAGAGCTTTCCCAACCCCCAGACCTAAAGCAGAATTGAATAAACCGAATAAACCCGTTTTCCATGTAAACCTCAATTCTGGAATTACGGTTTCCATGTAAACACAAAGCAGAACACTATAATTCCAAAATTTAAAACATCATGTATTCGTGGCCATTGATTTAAAACCAGGGCAGTTTAATAGTCAATGATCTGCCTAATATATATTTGTCTTGAACTAAACTAAAATTAAACTTCATCCTAATCTTCATGTGACCAACTACGCTACAGAACAGCTTGACCAGAACTTTAAAACGTACAGCTTTTTTAAGATTGTAACTGTGGAGACTTAATGAATGTCTGAGAGCTCTATCTATCTATCGCTGTCTATCTCTATCTCTGTCTCAGACCAACTCTGCAGAAACAGAATCTAATTGCATGATGGATAATTTAATGGCAGAGGGAAAGCCCTGGTTTTAGAGGAAAGTCTCCTCACACACACACACACACACAAAAAAAAAAAAGTGTGCGCGTTAGCTCGACTGATGACACCTAAAAGGACGTGTCACGCACTGCACTTGTGCACAGGAAGAACACAAAGGTAGACAGGGCTCTACAAGGTGTTGCACGGAATGCACGCACACATGCACACATTTGGGAATTCACTGCGAAAACCAACATCTGTACATTTTTCTAACAAAGCACGTTTCCTCAGAGGTTACATGGATGTGGTAGAGTTCCCCATCCCGGCTCTGTTGTCATTCCTGTATGCATGTGTGTGTAGTCGGGGTGAAAAAGTGCAAATACACATGACTTTCCTTACAGAACAAAACAGCAGTGTTAGACTTTGTACCATGTTAGCCTGTCCATTACATTACTGTAAATTCTTAAAATATTGCACAATGACGTCTATACATGGGAAACGCACGCCTCCACTGTCTGTTTATAGAAGCACGCAAGTTACATTATTCAGTGTTACTCATGCGCTGACTCAGTAACGACACTTCCAGTACAGTAAATGCAGTATGCATGTTTAAGTTATCTACTTGTATGTAAGAGGAAGAGGAGGAGGGCAAGCGTTAAATACAGACAAGATGAAGGAAATATGCACAACACACAGGCAAGAAACTACTTTAAGTGAGGAAGGCTGATAGAAGCACAAAGCTACGCTATAGATATCGCAGGATAGAGTTTATTTATGATGCTGAGGTTTGGATCTTTGTGTTCATGTGAAGGGAAATTAAAGGCCAGTTTCATTAAGACAAATAAGGACAAAAATGTAAAATGGTTGTATATGAAATCTTCAAAAGTTAACATTGGTCATTATGAAAAGGAACCAGCATTACAACACTAGCTATTTCAATAGCAATTAAATTAGTATGCATAATTATTGCATTTGAAATTAATATATTTTCATAATTTCCTTCACATTTACACGCTGACTCTCTCTACTAGGGCTGTGCATTGCCATGAATCTGACTGTACGATACAATACGATTCACGATTTGCACGTCACAATTAGATATATCCCGATACTAAATAAATATATTGCGATATCGGTAATTACAAATTTCACCTTTACAGTTAAGTACAAAATGGTACGAAATACAATTTATTTCTTTTTTTTCCATCTTGTGAAAACAAGTAAATGTTAACTGTAATTCAAGTACTAATATTAAAAACAAGTGGTATGTTTATCAAACAGTCACATACAATTTTTCTAAAAAGTTTAACTCTTGTTTCTACAACAGATTCTGATTCTGTTAAGTTCTTCAATTCTTTATAAAAAATTTTTTAACAAGGTCTGATGTGGTTCACTGACACCTAGTAACCGGGCGTTTGTGTGCTATGCATATGTTTTTATTAAAAAACATGATTGAAAAATCGCTTTTGAATTTTACTTTAGATCAATACGATAATCGCGCAGTGAAATATCACAATATCTCACAGAATCTATTTTTTTTTTTTTTAAATCAAATATATATATATATATTTGATTTTTTTTTAATATATAATGATTAAAGTATAAATAAAATGCTAAATGAAAAAATAAAGAGCATCCTTTTTTGAAAAAATGAATGATCTTGTGAACCAAATATAATATACTGGTATACGCATATGAATACCAGCTGCAGTGTTGCCATGAAATGTCACTATAGTTTGTCAAGGAAGTCGCTATAGATAATGCAGTGTTTCTGTTTGGACAAACAAGGGGTGCAGATGGGGGGAGGGGGGGGGGAGGGCAACAAGTGGCGTCTGAAAAAGGCATTAAGTTGGCAACACTGAGGCTGTCCGTCATTCACTCAAGTGAGGAGGATTATGTTGGCACCATTAGCCATGCATCATGGCATTTAAGGCGACAACTTTATAGCAGAATAAAGGGCAATTTTGCTTAAGAAAACATTCACAGGAATTAAGTAAGATAAAACTTGGAAGGATAAGGAGTCATGAAGGCAATAATAGTAAGCTAGCGTCTTTTGTCATGTTGGCTCGCTCAGCTCACCTTGTGCAATGTTGGAGAAGGTTAGCAGGTTTCTCCATCAGCGTTTGACAGAATAGGGAAGTAAAAATAGCATCACGTGCTAAGTGAGACTTGAGACAAATGTTAATGCAATTAGACCCCAGTGGTATAATCAGAGTCATGTCATTAGCCAAAACAATCTTAATTTAATACCTCTCATTTTCAGAAGGATGTGATTTAACCCTTGGGGCACCTTTAAAAAAATCTTTGAGCTTATGTACCAAAATGGTACCCTTTTCACCCGTTTTTTCAGACCTAACCATAGACATCTGCATCTATATTTCTGTATTTTTTTTTTTTTTTTTTAATATTGTGTGCCCTTTCTGTCATAAAACCACACATTTTTTCAATAAGAAAAACACAAAATATGAAGATATGAAGTTATTAAAGCCTTGAGTATGTCAACATTGATTCTGAGGCATTATTACTTTTAGAGCTATGACCATTTATTGAAAAAAAACTACACTCTGCGTTTAGGTACCAAAACGGTACCCTTCATAAAAGTGTCTTCAAATTGTCATAAAAATATTTCTCCCCACTGTTTTCAAATCAGATCTTTTCAACAAACTATTTTTGTTTAATGGCAAAAACATAAAGTATGCTTTCTTTTACCAAAAAATAAGGAATATTTTGAAGGCAGAGGCTTAGATTTATTAGGTATTTATGGGAAAACCACTGTTATATGTCAGGATAACAGTATATCCAAAACATGTGGTTATAATGCGAGTCAATGGGACCAAATCGGTCCTGAACTCAAAGAGCGTAGCGTTCTATACATCTTGCAATAAAACTGATCGTGGAGTTATGAACAATAATAAAAAAAAAAAACTTCTGGCCAAGGTTCATACAATTAGTCTTCAAACTGAATGAGATATTAAGCTGCATAGGCAAAGGTGCACCGAGGGTTAAACAAGTTTGGCACTCATCTGGTTTAGACCTGCTAAAGATATATTCACTCAAAATACTGAAAGTTATGAATTTGCATGCCAGCAGAGGCTTGACATTTTATCTCGCCAGTTCCACAAACGTCTTTTCTCCTTTACTTAACACAGAGTCATGGGTTCGTACTTTGTGCTGATGCGCTGTGGTCCAATGCACCTGTCAGTAAATACTAGATGATCACCCTTGGGTGCCACAGGGTCTGTGATCAAAGTAAATTCGCATGAAATCAGATACAGAAGCTAAAACACTGCCCGCATAGCTATCCACTATTGAGAGGCGGTTGGAAGTTGGAAGCTAGCAGATATAAGTGGCATGAGATATATTTTAGACAGTGGCACTTTGGTCAGAGACACTGAGCTTTAAATGAGAGAGATATCAAACTATTGATGCATGCCTATGGTGTGTGTATATAGGTATACTGTAGGTGTGTGTGTGTGTGTGTGTGTGTGTGAGCTTAATGGCATGATTCCTCGACAGCATGTGTGTGTGCCTGTTTTCTGCATCCCTTGACTGTCATCATCATCATCGTCATCATCATCATGGGACACACGTCGCGCTCGGCTCTGCACGCAATCCATGCGGCAAATTGATTGTATATATAAAATGCAAATTTCCCCTATACTGTCAGCGGCATGTTAATGCAGAGATTTGCACTACAGCCATTGATTATTGTGGCGGTTAATTTTGTGATTCTGAGGAAGGAAAAGATTCGGCTTTGCTTGTGTCATGATGGTGGGACATGTAAGATGCTGACTCAGCGCTTGCTGGTCACTTGCTCCTCTGGCTCTCGAGACAGAGAAGATCAGTGGTGTGGAAAGGACTAAGATGCAGAATAAGATGTTAGGCGTCGTGGTGATTTTGCATGCCTTCATGCACGCACACTTCACTGCAGATGTGGACTGTAGGTGCTTCGATTTTAGCTGGAGGTCATTTGAAGAACAAACCCTTGAGATGTTAAACCTGTTTGGCCTTTGTGCCTTGCTCCAAATACACTTTGGTGTATGCCGTGGCAAGAATGTGTCACGCTGAGACCAAGCAGCTCACCTCATTCTTGCGAGGGCACTGCAGCGTCCATAAACCAAACATTTCCTCATTAACACCCACCAACCGCTCACACGGGGGTGATACAAAAAACACATCCCCAGAACCATTTAGTTTTGGCTAATAATAAAGATTGATGTACTTCCAAAAAAACAAAGCACTGCAACTAAACAAATGGTGGCAGGCTCCATTAAGGAGTCAGTTGGGAGGGGCGGAGCATAAACCCCACATTGATCAACGCACAGGCCAAATGTTAGCATCTCTGAATCCTTTAGTTTAGGCATCATTTCTGCTGCGCTAAGGCTCAACCAGTTACAAATGGATACAATGCTATCCACCACTGAATTGTTAAAATGATACATAAGGGAAACTTTATACAATAAAAACAACTTCCCAGACTACACCAGACAGAGTTACTATTCTACATTAATAGAAATGGCAAAGATTGCAAGCTTCTGCTGAGTTTCCCATACATGGACTTTGAAAACAAATAAGTTGCACAGGACGTCCAGTAGATGCAAAAATCCTAAAAGACACAGTTTACATTTGTGGCAAAGTTTTAATATGATATTTCAAATGATAAAGACATAGTTTAGGCCTCGTTGTAATAATAATTTACTTATAAACTAAATGTAGAATGCTGATATTACTGCTTGAAAGTCTGTTTAGACCTAGAATGTAGGCACCGTCTTATTGACATTGTCGGAAAAGTTTCAAGGTATTGAATTGTGGGATGGGGAAATCATGGCTCAGGTGGTGAAGGGGTCATCTCCTGATCTCCTGGGGGTTCGAGCTCAGTGGTATACCTGTATATGTGTCCAAGTGTCCTTTGGCAAGACACTGAACCCTAAGGTGCTCCCAATAGATGATTAGCACCTTGCATGGCAGCTCAGTCCCATTGGCGTGTGAATGTTAGTGTGAATGGTTGAATGGGCTGAAATTGTAAAGCGCGTTGGTGGTTATGAAGCGCTTATGAAGTCCATTCACCATGTGAAGTCCCAAAAACGAATGTAAAGAAGTATGTGGTTCTTCACCAGACCAGAAGGACAGTGATTGGCTTGACACCATTTTTGTTTTAGGTAAAACACATTCAGTTTTGCCCAGATTCTGATGTTTCCGTGTAAGCCCCAAAATAAACATCACCAATTTTATTGCTGTTGTAACGCCCTAGTGGGGTAATTACAGGGTAATATCATCTAATAGTGTATCACACAAGAATGGACCAGAAGAATTTGGTAAGGTACGACTGCTGGAGAAATTCACAGCTTAACACTACAGAAATGTAAGTAAAAGACCACAGACCAGAGGATAAGTTTAAATAGCCGGCTTGTATTAGAAAAACAAAATAAGAATAAGGACATACAACATTGACAACATAAAACATAAAATATACAATAGAAAAATCACAACTTTGTGTGAATCCCTTTTTGTTAAACCCTTTTTGTGTTTAATTCAGTTTCAGATCTATTTTTAGTTTTACTGGTTGCAACCTTTTAATTAATTTTATATTCAAGTTACTTTTATTCAAGTGGTTCAAAGTATCATAAGCTAACTAATTAGTTTGAATCACATTTAGGTACCTTTTAAGTTGGACAGTTTGTTTACAACAAACACCATTGTAAAATACCCTCTTACAATCATTAGAAAATAAAAATACAAAAAATAGAAATAAAAAGAATTCAGCAAAAGGCTGAATCAAATCTGTATTTCACAGAAAAAAGTCCTTTTCTCCCTTCACTCTGACTTAGCAGTTCAGTCTTTATCCTCTGCAGTGTTGCAGAAGTATGGGTGAATCCTACCAGTTCAGATGAAAACCATGCACCTATCAGCAGAGGGCGTAGCACTCGAGGCAGATGCACAGCTCAGAAGGTCCACGTGGTTCGAAGGCTGGTTCAAGAGCGGCTCGCCATCTTGTTTCAAGCACGTCTTCTTCAAAGTTCACTTTAGCTGGATATTTTTCAACCCACACTAAATGGCCTATCATACACAACATAAAATGGGTATGAATACATGAAATAAAAACACTGGGTAGCTCTAAAACAACGATAATGTGCATTTCTGTCCATAAATGTTGCTTTTTGAAGCAGCACCGCCATCACGTAATGGCGGACACGAGCAGAAAGACGGAACAGCGAACAGAGTTTGTGCCTTCATTTAGCTTTTAAATGCACTTTACACCTTCACATTTTACCAAAAACAACATAAATACGCTACCATAGCTTTACATTTACATGAAATAATAAAAAAATAAATACATTCCTCTCACTCACCAAGTCCCGTTTATCACAGTATTAATCTCTGCACTGGAACAGGTTGGAAAGCAAAAATACTTATCCAACAACTTTTAGACTTGTTTTCTGCTCTCCTTTCTTCCTTTCCCGCAGCAGCACCGCCTGTATGCGTTCTCACTGCTCTCTATTCTGCAGAAGCTCCGTGTATGTTTCTGCCTGTTCTCCTTTTCTCTTTTTTATGCAGCAGCAGCAGCTCCGTGCATGTCTCCCTCGCCTAGCAGGTACATTTCCGGGAAACAATCCGGTTGGCTGATGCTAGTCACATGGGTCACGCAGCTGCGTGCTTAATAAGAAAATACACTTTTTTTTTAAATTATTATTATTATTAAAGTAGATTGAACAAATAACCCACGAATTAACAGTTTTAAACTTTTAACAAATTCTTATAAATAAATAAAATATGAAAAACGTTTTAAAACATTTTATCATATTTACCTATTTAATAATTCTTTTTTCAAATTTATTTATTTCTTTTTTATTACTATTTATAACATACTTTCACTTTGATAAACACTTAACCTGGGTTACACCCTCCCCTCTTAACTCTATGCAAGTCCCTTTGCATAATGCATAGTTCAGACTACTTTCACTTCATGCAGTTCAATAGAATCTGTGACAGCTTCACTCAGGCTTTGAAAAAGAGACTGAATTATAGTAACAAGAGGATTACCCAACTGTGGGTAGGTTAACTGTTTGGGAGTCTTTCTTTCTCTCAGAGATCTTCTGACATTTTGCTCTGTGTCAGGATCATTTGCATCATTTCTATAGTCAATATTTATGATTACTTCATCTTTTGTTGTTTCCTTTGGATTTACTCCTTTCATTTCAGGTTCAGGCAAGTTTTCTATTTCACTTTCAGTTTTGTCTCCATAATCTGTTAAGTTTCCACTATCGGTGTTTTTGTCATTTTCAGGTGTTTTGTCATTTTCAGGTGTTTTGTCATAATCAGGTAGGTTGTCATGTTCAGGTTCATTCACATCCTCTGGAGCATTTTCAGGAATTTCCTCAATATTTGGAACTGAGTTATCAGATGCGTTTTGCTCAACAGTAGGACTTTGGCCATATTTGGGAGGATGGACTACTATGTATTCCTCAACTGTCCTTGAGATTTCCTCGAGAGGACTTGGGGGGAAATACAGTGGGTAGCTATCACTTTCCTCGGAGTCGTATTCAAACTCATGTTCAGAATCATGTGCAGGATGTTGGCGTGTGCTAGGCCTGCGGGGTTTTTCTTTTACTACAGGTGAAGGCTCAGGCAAAGTTGGCAAGAAACCACAGGGCAACAAGAGGTCTCTATGAAGAGTACGAGTGGGACCAATTTTTTGTTCAGGCTTAACTGTATACACAGGTAAGTTGTCCTTTTGACTTATGACAACATGAACAGTGGACTCCCACTTGTCAGCCAATTTGTTTTTACCTCTGAGTCTGACATTTTTCACAAGCACACGATCGCCAACATCGAGCGCAGATTCAGTAACATGTTTGTCATACCTCACTTTGTTTCTTTCAGCAGCTTTTGCAGCACTTTTGGTAGCCAACTGATAACTTTCTTGGAGGTGAATTTTCAGTGCTTTAACATACTGCGAGTGGGATTGTTGCTCACGCTGGTTTAAAGGGACATTGAAAGCAAGGTCAATGGGTAGTCTAGGCTGCCTACCAAACATTAACTCGTACGGCGTATACCCTGTGCTATCATGTTTGGTACAGTTATACGCGTGTACAAGCGGTTTGACGTAGTCGCGCCAATGCGTCTTATCCTCATCCCTAAGAGTACCAAGCATGTTTAAAAGTGTCCTATTAAATCTTTCAACAGGGTTTCCCCTGGGATGATAAGGGGACGTTCGGACCTTCTGAATCCCTGCAAGGTCGCAAAGCTCTTTTATAGTTTTTGATTCAAAGTCTGCGCCTTGATCACTATGAATCTTTTCAGGAAATCCGTAGTGAATAATGAAGTTTTCCCACAAAGCTTTTGCTACCGTTTTAGCCTTTTGGTTTGGAGTGGGAGTGGCAATTGCATACTTCGTAAAGAAGTCTGTCATTACCAAGACATCTTTAGTATTGCTACGGTCAGGTTCAATGCTCAGAAAGTCAATGCATAGCAATTCTAGGGGTCTGGTGACTTGAATGTTTACAAGGGGCGCTGCCTTCTCTGGCAGTGTTTTTCTGCAAACACACCTTTGACAGGTCTTGATTTTCTGTTCGATATCAAATGCCATTTTTGGCCAGAAAAACCTGGTTCTTGCAAGGTCGAGAGTCCGTTCTGTTCCGAGATGACCCATGTCATCGTGAAGCGTTTTTAACACCATTTCTCTGAGACTTTCAGGAAGAACGAGTTGCCATTGAGTGTTTTCACCAACTTTTCTTTTTCTATAAAGAATCCCATTCTGAAACTCAAGTTTGTTTAGTTCACGCAGAAGGATGGACAGTTCTGGAATTTCTTTGCGGACTGTAGGAGGAGAAGTTTCACCTGTTTCAAGTTGGTGTATGATTACATTTATGGCTGGGTCATTTCTTTGACTTTGTTTGAGTTCTTCCTCAGAAATACTTTGGATGACTGGGAAACCATAACAATGATCAAAACTGTCTGGAACAGCTTGGGCAGACATCGAACAGGATGTTATGAGAGGACAAGGAAGAGCACGGTTATCAGAGTCAAAAGGATGGAGTATTAGGTGTCTCTCACAGATTGCATTGACAGTATCTGAAGTGACCTGAATGAACGGATTGGTGCCAGGTAAGTGATGGTTGACAAACTGACTGATTCTTTCCTGTTCTTTCAGAGAGACTAAGTCATTTACTGGTTCTGGATGGGGACGACGAGACAAGCCGTCTGCGTCTACGTTTTGTTTGCCTGCCCTATACTGAAGTTGGAACTCGAAGGAGGACAGGGCGGACAACCAGCGATAACTTGTCGCGTCTAACTTAGCTGTTGTTAAAATGTAAGTTAGAGGATTACTGTCAGTTAGGACTGTAAAAGGACTGCCATAAAGATAGTCACAAAACTTTTCCGTTACGGCCCATTTAAGGGCTAAAAACTCAAGTTTGTGAGCGGGGTATTGCGTTTCGCTTCTCGACAGACCTCTGCTAGCGTACGCTATTACGCGCATCTCCCCCTCCTGATCTTGATACAGGGCTGCCCCTAGTCCTGTTGTACTTGCGTCTGTGTGTAATACGTAAGGGAGTTTAGGATTAGCAAAACCTAACACCGGAGCTGTGGTAAGTTTCGCTATTACAGTCTCAAACGCATTCTGGCAGCTTCCAGACCACCTATCACCAAAAGGGGCTTTTGGTTCAAAGTAGGGGGCAGTGTCGGTCTTAGGACAGTGGCTCTTTCTCAAAGGCGGGTACCCCGCGGTAAGGCTTGTTAGGGGTTTCACTATTTTAGAGAAATCTTTGACAAACCGCCTATAATACCCTGCGAAACCTAAAAACTGACGTAACTCTTTTAGATTTCTGGGACTTGGCCATGTTTTGAGCGCAGATACTTTTTCGGGGTCTGTTTTGACTCCGTCCTGTGAGACTATATGCCCCAAGTACCTAACTGACGTCTGAAAGAAGCGACATTTTTCGACCGATAACTTCAGACCATACTCGCGGAGGCGACCAAGCACATGGAGAAGGCGCGTCTCATGTTGTTCAAGAGTTTCGGAAAACACTATAAGGTCGTCTAAAAAGACCAAGACTTCCTTAAGATTGATGTCCCCCATACACTTCTCCATCAGCCTTTGAAACGTGCTGGGAGCGTTTGTTATACCCTGGGGCATTCTATTGAATTCCCAGAAACCCATGGGACATACAAAGGCGGTTTTGTGCTTGTCTTCCTTGTCAACCTCAATCTGATAGTAGCCACTCTTAAGGTCAAGGACCGAGAACCACTTCGATCCAGTGAGGGCAGAGAATGCCTCCTCTAAGTTAGGGAGAGCGTAGGCATCTTTGATCGTGTTGAGGTTGAGTTTGCGAAAATCTACGCAGAGTCTTACATCGCCGTTTTTCTTTCTCACTACTACTATAGGTGACGAAAAGGGGCTTTCTGACTCGCGGATTATTCCTGCTTCACTCAGTTCCTTCAAGTGCCTCCTAACTGCGTCGAGATCTTGTGGTCTGATTGGGCGTGGTCTATGTTTAAAGGGTGTCTCATCGCTCAACTTTATTTGGTGCTTTACTTTACTTGTGCAACCAAAGTCTGTGTCATGTAGTGCAAAAACTTCAGGCATTGCACTGAGCTTTTGTGTGATTCGGTCTTTCCATTCGTTTGGGACAGGAGAGTCTCCAAAGTTTAAGTTTACTTGGGCAGATTCACCTGATTTCTGTGACGTTTGGATCTGATTGGCTGACACAACTTCCTGGATTGCGTGAATTTCAGCAATGACACTCCTTGGAGGAATGACTATGTCATGTTGACTTTCATTACGCAGCACAACTGGAAACTTTTGTGAACATTTGTCTGGAAGGTTAAGTAAACAGTGTGTGACTAGGACACCACCTGGTAGAGAAGATGTGGAGGGTGACTCAACTACAACCCACTTGTCTGATGTTTTGATGTTTACATGGAGTAACCCTTCTAAGACTTTACTCTGACCTGCTGGTAGGATTTCTGGCTCTTTCCCAAACAACCTGACTAGACCAAGACTACTGTTTTCTTTCTGTTTTTGTCTCTGCTGTAATACACTAAGTACTACTCTGTAACCATAAGGTAGAGCTTGGAGATCAGCATTTGTCTGGGCGAAACTCTCATAAAGGATGTCTAGAGTGTTGGTACCGATTAATAACGATGACTGAATGTTGGAGCGTGTGTCTGGAACAACTAAGGCAGATGTGGACACACTAATCTCAGAGCCAAAACAGTCTTTTGGAAAGGTAATATCAACACTAATATAACCCGAATAAGGAACAGATTGACCGTTTGCCGCTTCTATCTCAAGTAACTCATTTATCGGGTGGATCTCAAGGTTTGAGAGATTGTTTTCATAGAAGGATTGAGACACCGTGGTCACTTGAGACCCAGTATCAAGGAGACAGCTGCAATTTTGACCATTTATTTGTACTTGAGCAGTGTACTTTGCTCCAACTAAACCTTTTGGTAGTTTTGCAGTGGCTGATTTGTTGTGCAAGAAGCGCTTTTTAGATCTGTTAGAGTTTTGGTTGGGACTCGATTCATTGGAAGCACTCATTTGTCCCGTAATGAGAGCTGGTTTCAGTTTAAAGGCTGGTTTCGGTTTTGTTTATCCCACAGTGACTGTTTTTCCTTTAATTGCTTTCTCTTTTCAGCAACTAAAGCTGGGTTGGGATCGTCGGAGCAGGCGGAGACAATATGTCCGTCCTCGCCGCACTGGAAACAGTACCATGGCTTGGGTCTGTTTTTAGTAACTGGGGGTGTCGATTGGTTTGGTTTGGGATTTGTCTTGTTGGCTTGTGTGTCAGTTTTCTTTTTATTTACACTTGGGGGGTTTAGTCTTGCAAGATGGCTCTGGAGTTCAGCGATTTGGGCTTTTAACTCTTTGACAAGCTTGTTTTGGGAAGTGACTGGTGGTTCTGTTTTTTGAGTTTTCATTTTTGTGAACTGATCCTTAAGCTCAGTCATTTGCGCACGCATTGTAGTTAGATCCATTTGCATTGAAGAGTCCAGATCAGTGTTTGCAGCTAGGGCATGTGAAGCAACTTTGGGTTTGGTAGCAGCAAAGTGCTTTTTCATTCTGCTTTCTTTGGCTATGTGTTTGTCTTCTTCTACTCTTAACTGCAGAAGAAGATCTGCAAATGGGGGTGGGGAATCTTTCTTTCGTTCTAACTGAAGGTTTGCTAAAAGGGAATTATCCCAACACCCACGACAGAACTGACGCAATAAGTGTCGGTCTGTTTCACTGGCTGAAACGCCACCTCTTTTCTGGGCTTTAATGAGATTTGTTTGCAATCTGTGAAGATAATGGGTTGGCTTTTCACCCACATCTTGGAGCGTGTTTAGAAATTTGGCAAAAAGCTCATCACCATCCTCTACTGTGCCAAAAGCTGAATTAAGCAGCTCAATGTAAGCGGAAGGCAGCGCTTTGGGGCCTAAAGGTTTGACTACATTCGCTGCAGGTGGCACAAGACTGTCCAAAATCTTTCTAGAGCGCTTTAAATCTGACAATTCTGGATCTTGGAGGACAAGCTCAACACTATTGCGCCATGTGTCAAAGTCTACCTCATGACTGGGGCAAGGAATTTTACCAGAGAATGGCCTCAAGCGGAAAGAGTATGACTCTTTGGACAGATGGGCTTCACTTCTGACTATGTGCTCAACAACTACTTTTTGCACTTCTGGGGGAGTTAAGAAACTCTGAGAAAAGTTTGTCGATTGAGCAAGTGGTGTTGGCTTGGCTGGTTCAGTTGGATTAGCATTCAAGTTGAGTGGACTCGTTTGTTCAGTTTCACTTTGGGTTCCCTTTGTGACAAGTGGAACATTGATGTTTGGTGTCTCAGCTGGTTCGGTTTCAGTTTCATTTGTTATTGACTGACTGCATTTTGCAATGTGCTCATTTAAAACTGCTTCAAATGACTGTCCTGTCAGTCTGGCTATTTCTTGCAGTTTGTTGAAGAAACTGTTGGTGGCGCTACTAGTGACCGTTTCCATGTACTCAGAGGACAGGGCTCTGATCTGGCATGTTTCAGTTTGACTTCGAAGCGTATGAGGAAGCAAAGGCTCAAGTGCTTCCAGGGCAGCTCCACTCTCGTACTCCACAATAGCATGTTTGTGGTATGGAGACTGCAGATTATCAATTTTTAAGGTTCTCAGTATACGCCCGTACTTTGTCAAAAAGTCAGTTAACTCAGCATCAAGAGCATCATCAGTAAACTCACTAATGATGACTGAGTTTGGGATTTTTATGTTCTCAGTGTTGACTATGTCCATGTTTTTTGCCGGTTTTTTTTCTATTTTGGGGTCTGGGTCAAAAAAGTCGTTTTCAGTTGCAACTTACAACACGTGAAAAGCCATAGAATAACTCCTGGCTGGCTCGCCAATTCTGTAACGCCCTAGTGGGGTAATTACAGGGTAATATCATCTAATAGTGTATCACACAAGAATGGACCAGAAGAATTTGGTAAGGTACGACTGCTGGAGAAATTCACAGCTTAACACTACAGAAATGTAAGTAAAAGACCACAGACCAGAGGATAAGTTTAAATAGCCGGCTTGTATTAGAAAAACAAAATAAGAATAAGGACATACAACATTGACAACATAAAACATAAAATATACAATAGAAAAATCACAACTTTGTGTGAATCCCTTTTTGTTAAACCCTTTTTGTGTTTAATTCAGTTTCAGATCTATTTTTAGTTTTACTGGTTGCAACCTTTTAATTAATTTTATATTCAAGTTACTTTTATTCAAGTGGTTCACGTAATGGCGGTGCTGCTTCAAAAAGCAACATTTATGGACAGAAATGCACATTATCGTTGTTTTAGAGCTACCCAGTGTTTTTATTTCATGTATTCATACCCATTTTATGTTGTGTATGATAGGCCATTTAGTGTGGGTTGAAAAATATCCAGCTAAAGTGAACTTTGAAGAAGACGTGTTTGAAACAAGATGGCGAGCCGCTCTCGAACCAGCCTTCGAACCACGTGGACCTTCTGAACTGTGCATCTGCTCGAGTGCTACGCCCTCTGCTGATTGGTGCATGGTTTTCATCTGAACTGGTAGGATTTACCCATACTTCTGCAACACTGCAGAGGATAAAGACTGAACTGAACTGCTAAGTCAGAGTGAAGGGAGAAAAGGACTTTTATCTGTGAAATACAGATTTGATTCAGCCTTTTGCTGAATTCTTTTTATTTCTATTTTTTGTATTTTTATTTTCTAATGATTGTAAAAGGGTATTTTACAATGGTGTTTGTTGTAAACAAACTGTCCAACTTAAAAGGTACCTAAATGTGATTCAAACTAATTAGTTAGCTTATGATACTTTGAACCACTTGAATAAAAATAACTTGAATAGAAAATTAATTAAAAGGTTGCAACCAGTAAAACTAAAAATAGATCTGAAACTGAATTAAACACAAAAAGGGTTTAACAAAAAGGTATTCACACAAAGTTGTGATTTTTCTATTGTATATTTTATGTTTTATGTTGTCATTGTTGTATGTCCTTATTCTTATTTTGTTTTTCTAATACAAGCCGGCTATTTAAACTTATCCTCTGGTCTGTGGTCTTTTACTTACATTTCTGTAGTGTTAAGCTGTGAATTTCTCCAGCAGTCGTACCTTACCAAATTCTTCTGGTCCATTCTTGTGTGATACACTATTAGATGATATTACCCTGTAATTACCCCACTAGGGCGTTACACTGTGACTTTTCATTCCATGAAAATATCAGAAATGTGTTGGGAAGTCACTTTGGCAGCGTTTTTTTTTGGGGGGAGAACCCAAGAAATGACAATAAGATTGTAGTAATAACACTTCTACGCGTCCGTCTACAGGACTCCACATCCCAAAATGCAATGCGCAAAACCTTTCCAACAATTTTAATACGTTATCCAAACAGACTTTAGGGCACCAATTTCAACCTCTTCATACATCCATTCTCTCTTATAGGCAATTTGATCAACCCCAGTTAACTTAACATAAGCTTTTTGATTGTGGGGCAGGAACGTCGGAGTACAAGACTGAACCCATGCAAGCACGGGAGAACATGCAAACTGCACACAGACGGGATGAACCCAGGCATTTTTGCCTTGAGGTCGAAATGCGATCCAATAAATAAGTAAATAAATAAACAATGGTGACCTCCTTGTTTAAGTGTACTGCATAATCGGGTCACTGAATTCACTTTTTAGAAGCAAAATGTTCCACAATTTATTTTATTTTTTTCAAAGAAACCTAACCAACACTGGTACCTCATATGCATTTTTATGTGAAATACAAAATGAAAAAAAGCCAATTAATGGCTCATGACCACTCCAAGTACCTGAGTGCAGATGGAGTTATTTTCAAGCCATAAAAGCTGCTGGACCTCAACAAAAACACTTTGCTTTACGTCTTGATCATTATCCTCCTCGATACCTAAAAGGAATCATTTAAAACTCACATGCTTGTTGTATGTTTTTGTTTCCTCTTTACTTCACACATTTCCTCCGTGCCCTTTCAAGAAGAGAAGCATCTTTATAACCCTCTGAACTTTTAGCAGTTTTTCTTTGATTTCCTCTCTTGGTTTTATCTGCACTGCCCGGCACTGGCAAAGGGCAGCCACTGCAAAAGCAATCAAGTTGATAATAAAGGGCGTAAACCTTTTGTGCTGCAGGGCTAACAAACAAGATAAGGAAGAAAGGAAGCTGTTTTTAGTGCAACTTTTTTTTTTTACACAGCCTGTAAAACGCTGCCCATGGTGTGCTTGGAAATATATTCTTTGTGTGCTATATAATTGTTTAACACATTATTTACCATTTTAGGGTAAGTGGCACCCTTAAAAAATTAGGTAAAGACTGCAGTCCCCTTGATTAAACTAGTGGTGATACTTGCTGTTTTTCCATTACTCTTTTTTTTTGCAAAATAAAAGCAAAATTTCTAAATGTCAACAAAGTATAATAGCGCTTTGAACGGGTTTCCACTGAAAGTGGTTTTTGAGCAGGAGCCTCGTAACTCCTGTGAAATCTCATCCCACGAGACTTTGCTGCAAGAAGATGGACGCTCAAAACGTCCTTATAACACTCTGTATTCCTTTGTTGTTGCACGTCTCATGTGGCAGTAATAATTTCTAAGTACAATGCTAAGAAATGTCTCTTCTGTCCACACATATCACTCCATGATTTCTTGGAGAGTGGTAGTCATGTGACCGCAGTGTCGGCGTCATGGGGGGGCATTCGTGGGCCGTGCCCCCCCCCGCTGACCTACTGTGCCTCCCCCACCCCACTCTTCCAATGCTACAGGGGGAGCTTTTTATTACTCAAAGTCAAGAGATCTGATTGGCTATCGCAACCGACTACATACACTGACAGCGCTGTTGATTCAAGTGACGTCACTCACATTGTTGCTTTGCGAGAGCCAGAGCCGTATACAAAAATATAGATATAGCGCGTGAGGTTGTGAACCCACCCGTGCACAAAAAGGTTATATGCCTCCATATTTTATAGGCTTTCATCAGCTGTTTGGTGTAGTAGGATCGTGTTTAAATGTTGAATGGTGTTTGATGTTTATTTTAAATGTTGGTGCGCGTATGTGGGGATAGATATGTGTGTACCTGGAAGGGGCGGGGTCGGGGGGGCGGGTGTGCTAGTAAGGCGAAGCGTTCTTGTGCCCCACTCAGTTTTCTAAATGCCCCCCCATTTAATATTGTGACCGTGCGTCTCGTCCAGTGACGTGTACGATAATTGCGGAAAACGTATTTCCATTGCACTACTTCAATACATTTCAATATCGAAATGTCTAAAATGCCCCTTCATGGAAGCGTAAAAACCTTTTAGCAATATTTTAGTGTGTTTCTGAAATTCATGCATTTCCATTACCAGTTTTTATGGCGCCATTTCGATTTTGCACATTAGCAAGGGTAATGGAAATGTAGCTACTGTCTTTTGTATTGCTGGGTGTCAGACTATGTTCCTTATGTGATCATAAAAAGCCTAAGAAGGCCTTGCTAAAATGTTTTTTTTTTTTTTTTCAGAACAGAACGGTCTGTGCCAACTAGTTCACTTTCACTATTTAGTGATATGCCCTCATTATGACGTAAGCGTGGAAGGTCATTACATAATGTCCAAATTCAAACTGCTGCTGTAAATGGGTTTGTTATTGAGGCTGTTATGAGCCAATGGAATTGGCAAAAGATGAGCATCAAACTAGTGCCTGATCCATGCACAATAGTGGTCGGGTTACATAACACACACACACACGCACAGACCCCAAAAAAACATGATGATTAGACACGATGGGGAAGGGGAAAAGATAGACATGAGGACTCTGGGAAAGACAAAGGGAGACAGGTTTGAGAAAGCCTAATGTCCTTGACAAAATACGTGTGTGTGTGTGTGTGTGTGTGTGTGTGTGTGTGTGTGTGTGTGTGTGTGTGTGTGTGTGTGTGTGTGTGTGTGTGTGTGCGTGTGTGTAGAGCAGAATGGAGGGCAGTGTGATCAAGACTGTGGGGGACAGGAGAGAGCTGATAAAGAGAGAGCGGAAGAGAAATGCAGTCCTTCCTGATGTGGTGCGTCCAGCGTGTCCGCTCTATGAGGCAGTAAATCGTCCCAGTTCAATGTGTGCTCTCCAAACGCCGCTGCACATTATTGATAAATCAGTGTGTGTTAATGAGTGGTGCTGATGTGGGCTGATGAATCATGACACTACAATGAGCCTCACACACACAAGCCTCTCTGTACATACACACACACGTTGTCATTGGTCTCTGGCCGCTCTCCCCGCATGCACGACCCAATTTGCCGTAGCGGGATGAACGTTTGGCCCTTGTGGTACGCCAACATCTCTGTTATTCCATCTGGTTACAGAACAGAAGAGGACAACACAGACTATTATGGCTTCACTACCAATGGGAAGCTTCACATCCTCATTAGATTTTATCAGAGCTGTTTGCAGAGGTGAAAGGAACAGATTACAAGTACGCATGTTACAGTAATTGAGTTGCTTTTACCAGTACTTGTACTTTTTTGAGTGCATTTCTAAATCAGTAATTTAACTCATAATCCATTAGACCCCAACATTACTGAGTAAATGATTATTTTTTGTGATTATTTTTTATTTCTGTTTCATGGCACATTAAACACAATCCAATGTTCTTAGTAGTGCCATTTCTGATCAACGCCCAGCCACTTTCTTGGGTTCAGGTTGGAGTTTCTACCCATTATGTTGTTACCCACATGACACTGTTTTAGAGTTAATAAATTTAGCTAAACAGAGCATGATAATCTTTTTTTTTTTATTTTTTATTTTGAACTGAATTCATTGGCGTCAAGTTCCAATTGTGCAAGACAAGAAATTACTTTTACTTTTTTGAGTACTATTTAATTGAACTACAGTACTTTTTACTTGTACTTGAGTATTTTATGTATGACTTACTTGTACAAAATCAATCAAGTAACAGTACTTTTACTTGAGTAGGATATATCAGTACTCTTTACACCTTTGCACACACAATTAGCTAGCACTCAAAGTAAAAGTTAATAGTTACTTTCACCCCCCATGTTTATTTTTGGTAATAAATCTTGCCACGGTTCCCTTGCATTTAGTAAACATCTCATGTATAAACTTAAAAAGGGAGAGAGTAAATCTTGCACACAATCTTTATTTTTCTCAAAGGCATCAGTATAAAATAAAAGGTTTGTCAAAATGTACAGTTCTTCTTTAAACTAAAATAAAACCAATTAATTCAAATCAAAATAATAACTTCTCAGACTGAAACAACCTCCATTCAATGCTGTTTTGGCGCGGTGCGTTACGTTAAATCTGATTGGTCGGCTACGATGTGATGCATTTGATTGATCTCTGGTCATTTCATTTTTTGTAGTTTCACAATGTCTGTAAATCCTTTTAAAACAAAAAAATATGCTTTATTCAGTAACGGTTGGGTGTAGAGATGTAATTAATTATTTTATTTCTTTTAAAACATATTTAAGTACATATAAAATTACTGATTTAGTACAAGTACAAGTTCCCATAAAAGCAACTCAATTACAGTAACGTGAGTATTTGTAATCTGTTAGTTTCACCTTTGCCTGTTTGCATGTGTGGGTTATAAGCCTATACAGTATGTCTCAAATGGATTGGATTGTATATGAAAATTATTTTGGTGGGTTGTGTTTTGAATCTGATGAGCTTTATTCAAAATGGATGTTTGCAGTAGTGAGTATTCTTAATAAGGCTGTCTTTGCTGTATGTGTGCGTTTTGACAAGTGCATGTGAGTTAGGGCAGTGCAAAATGACCTTGTTATAAGCTGAGTGGGCTGTAGTGCATGAGCATCATTAGTATGAGTTAGGTGCAGGTTACGGTGTGTGTGTGTGTGTGTGCGCGCGCGTGCGTGAGAAAGAGAAGGGGTGACACAGTGAGAAAGGATAGGGGATGATGATGTAAGTCGGGGTATGTGGGTCAGGACACACACACACACACACCTTCAGTCATTCGTCACTTTGAGGCAGGTACAAACTGAAATTTTGGGGACACGCACACTTTTTTTTAGCAACTCTTACCATCCCACTCCTCCTCCAACAGCCTCAAAAGGCTTTTTAAGCAGCACACTGGGAACATGAGCCAGTGAGGCCAGTGTTTCAGGGGTTATTTTTCAGTGGAAGTGTGTTACAGTGGTCAAGACGTGAAGTATTGTCCTCCGTTTTAAATATTCAGGCTGACCAAAGTAACTTTAGAAAAGCTGTTCCACTTGACACTGCATTGGTGACATTGGATAACAGCGCTGTGTTCATGGTTCTGCCTCTTTATCTGTGCTTAAGATGCAGGTTCGACAAACATACACTTTGAAATGTTAAGTTTTCCTTGTAAGAACCCAAAACACACATGTTGGGATAATTAACTGGCATTTTTAAGTTAACAAATGTTTAAAAATGTCGGTATGACAACAGAAGTGCAGCATGTTAATGGTTCACGAGAGTAAATATATGGTGAGAACCAGAGGTGAAACTAATGGATTACAAGTACTCACGTTACTCACGCTACTTGTACGGGTACTTGTACTTTTTTTTAGTATAATCATAAATCACTCTTTTTACTTGTACTCAAGTATGTTTTAAAAGAAGTAAAATCATTTTTTACATTTCTACACCCCACCATTGCTGAGTAAATTATTATTTTTTGTTTTAAAATGATCAACGGACATTCAATTCAACTTTATTTATATAGCGCAAAATACAATTGTGAAACTACAAAAATGAAATGACCAGACAACAATCGAATGCATCACATCATAGCCGAGCAATCAGATTAAACGTAAAGCACCGCGCCAAAATAGTTCATTGGTGTTATTTCATTCTTTTCAAATTGTACATTTTGACAGACATTGTATTTTATACAGATGGCTTTGTGGAAAATAAAAAAGTTACAATAAATATCTCATAACTTTTTAAGTTATGAGATATTTATTGTATGCGAGGGAACTGTGGCAAGATTTATTACCAAAAATAAACTCGGGGTGAAAGTAACTAGTAACTTTTACTTTATGTACTACTTAATTGAGCTGATTTTTATTTGTACTTGAGTATAATCCAGTAACAGTACTTCTACTTGAGTAGGATATATCAGTACTCTAAAAAACCTGTGCGAGTAGGTTACCAGCAAATCCTACTAGTCTCATTTTTTATTCAACAGTCAGGCAAATAACATTTTAACCGAAACTTTATCACTTCTATAAGCTCACAAATGTTGCGTATTATGAAGCTCAAACCCGTTTAAAATTAAGAATGTAATTATCAAAACCATAACACATTACCTTCTTTTTTTCATGGCTCTCCATGTTGCATA
Organism: Gouania willdenowi; assembly: GCF_900634775.1. Taxonomy (NCBI): domain Eukaryota; kingdom Metazoa; phylum Chordata; class Actinopteri; order Blenniiformes; family Gobiesocidae; genus Gouania; species Gouania willdenowi. The sequence continues at coordinate 20,284,812 of NC_041061.1, read as the reverse complement.
ATTCCCGCAATTCCCGCCTGCAGCTGGAAGATCATCCAGCTTTAAATATGCATGGCTAGCTTGGGAGGCCAATTGAATGTGGATTATGAGTTCAGTATGCTACTCTGCCATATGGATTGCATACAGTCACATTTGTCAAAAAGGCTCGCTATTTATCCATTTTTACCTTACACAACAGAAACAACAAACTCAAGTTTAAAACGCATCCAGTGTAGAGTTGCAAAGGCGTGGAAAATTTGACATTTCCACTGAAATTTTGGGAATATTCAAAAATATAAACATTTCCTTGTAATTATTTTTCAGAACTGCCTAGAAATTGGGAGTCTTTAAAAAGTACAATTAAAAAACAGAACATTTCAACTAGGGTTGCAAAATTTCAGGTATTTTCAAAATCAAAGGTTGGCCCATGACAACCATGTTAAATATTGTTGGAAAAACATTATAGACTTTTCTAAAAATATCATTAGTTATTTAAAAGGAATCCAAATTTCCGGTCAATTCCAATAAACATTTCCCAACTTTAAGTTGCTGTGGAAATTTATCATTATAACTGGTAATGGAAACACATAAAAAAAAAACATCTCTAAAATATTTAAACGCTTTCATGGAGGTTTTTCAGATATTGCAATGTTTAAATGTATCGCAAAAGCACAATGAAAACACTTTTTACGCAATTACATGTCACATGACCACTTCTCTCTGAGAAAACATGGTGTCATACATGTGGACAAACATTCCTCAGCATTATACTTAAAACATTCTTAGAACCATTTGGGTTTTGCTACATTTCAGGTCATTGTTACTATCCAACAGACCCGCGATAATACATATGTAAGGTATTCATCTTGTTTTGTGAAATGGTGTTCTCAGTGTGCCTCGAAATTTATACAGATTTTGGATTTATGAGCGTTAAGGATGTCAGCTTTTACGTATGAAGAAAAAAAGTGTAAGAAGTGACCAAAATATCAATTCGGCAAGCTACTGCATGCACAATCAGCCAACACAATCCGGAAAATAGCAGTGACAGCAATGGTAGGCATGCAGCTGGAAGCAAAGACGAGACTCTGAAGTCCTGCCAGGAGGAAAAAAAGAGAGAAAAAAAGCTTCCGAATATTCTTATTGTTTATTTTCTGGTTAAGGAGTCAAATGTTGCCTCAGGTTAGAGGAAGGCACCAAAACATGATGAAGAGTCACAATCTACACTCAAGGCCACGGGTCATATGTGTCCTCTAAAGGTTTGATACACACATGTGCGACTCCTTTATGGGAATGATGAAGACGCCTGCCGTCACACACGGTGCTTAACACAGACCCCGGTAAATCACAGGCTGGAATGGGGGGGTGCAGGTAATGGGTCTCAAACCACAGCCTTAATACTTCCCAGCTACGATTAACATAATAAATCCATAAGAATGTGAAAAGCAGCGAAGCTGTTAGAATGAAAATGGCTTCAAAACATTGGCTGTAGCTCACATGTGGCCTTTCCCAAGGAGCCGGGGCTCGACGCGACCCGTCCGACATATTTTACAACCGCAATTACAACAGAGAGAACAGCCGCTGCGCTAGAGGTTCCCCACGCAATTATCGTGATGAACTTTGCACACAGACATAATAAATATCACACATAATCACACTTCTCAGACACACACACAGGCTGGATGTTGCGGTATATTTCAACAGTCCATTTCTACCAATAATATGTTATGGTTTTATTATTTCATCATTCATGAAAACTTAACATTATTCAAAAATAATCTTGCTGGAATTACTATGCAGAAGTCAAGGAAACTTCAAAGAAACAAACGCGATTAGCAGACGCCTCTGACAAAGACTGGCAGTTGTCAGTCGAAAGATGTCAAGAGATCAAAGTAAATTTCCTAAGGAACAGTTGTCTGAATAAATAAAACCTTAACATATCATTCAAAAAGACAAAAAGAATCTTGCTAGAATTACTACGCGGAAGTCAAGGGAACTTCAATAGAAACATCAAAGCGATTAGCAGACACCCCCGTAGTTATCAGTCGCAACATGTCAGGTGATCAAAGTGGATTTCCTAAGGAACAGTTGTCTGAATAAATGAAAACTTAACATATTCAAAAAGACAAAAAGAAACTTGCTGGCATTTCTACCAATGATAAAAGTGCTTTTAAGTTGTGTAAATGATGAAAAAAAAAATCCTATTTGCTTGAAGTCTGGTTCTATATTCTCACTTCTTTCACACCGACTATAATGCATTTAACCTCACATTCAATTGAGGGCTTAAATTTTATAATTCCCTGTGTGACAGTAAGGCTACTTTTGTGAATCTATTTGAATTAAAGACAGAAGTTGGAACATTCACTACCCCATAGATCTAATAATCTCATTCAATAGCAGAGCTCAAGCCTTTTTTCTGAAGACATGGGACAATTGAAGTTGTAATAAAGTTTTAGAGGACCTAGCTCATATTCAAATTCCTGCAGCGTATGACATTTAAACTTTTTTTTTTTATTAAAAGCGTTATAAGCCAAAGTTAATAAAGGGTACTTTTGCAATTTACCGGGTTTGTTAATTGTGTTCTGGACATTTATTAAATCCATGTTGTTTCTTGAATGTTATGTCTTGTTTTTCTCGTCCACCACAGTGCATCTCTTATACTGTTATTTTGTGATCAACCTATGGGTTTCTTTATCCATTCAAACAATCCGTCTTCTGCACCAGTTTATGCCTGTCCCATCTGACTCAAGTAAAGTAAATGTAGGCAAAAAATAATAAAGGATCATACATTCACTTCTGGGTTTTATTTAGAAACCGCTCACAAATGTGTTGAAGGTCAAATGTGTTAATGGTCCATTCCTGCTGTATTCTTTCAAATCAATACTAAAAACCCACCTGTTCCAAGCTCTCTGTAAATTTCACTCTTTTCATTTTGTGCTTTTGTTTCTTGATTTTACTTACTTTATTGCATCATTTCATCAATACGTTTCATACTTACTCTAGCTTTCTATTACTCTTTTCGAGTCTTTGATTTTAAGTGTCATTATTTCCCGAATTCCATATGAGCCTTTACCCATTTTCTTTTAATTTCCGTTTCATCGACTTTCCCAGATCAGAGACGTCAATACTGCTCTTTAAACTCTCCGAAATCATGCAAAAAATGTCAGTTAATCAAGTTAACCATTGTTATCAATTTCATGTTTCTCCATTTCTTTCTCAATCTTTCTGAATTTCTACGTTTGCGCTGAACGCACGCACTGAAATCACTCTGGATTTTGGTGTAAGTCCATTAAGTTGCAATAGAAAATTGTGTGTGAACGTGTGACATTGTCCAAAAAATGTCAGTAAAGAATTCCATTTCCATTTCAGAAGGTAAACCTTGTAATATCGCGTGATGTCATATTTTGTGGGAGAATTGACATTTTCGTCATTTTTCCCCCCTTGGTTATGATTTTTTTTATAAGTGAATTGGTGATATTGTCTCATGCATGTCAGGGTACATTCACTGTCATATTGTAATTGATTTTGTTTAAAACTAAAATATAATTTAAAAAATAACAATATCGCCATTTCCTTTTTAGGAAGTTAATTCTGTTTTTTCTGTCCGTTTTCCCCTTCTCTATATTATCATAGTATAATAGTCCAGTATCAACACCTTTCATTTAAAAGTTCACATTGTACCTGTAGCACTGTTGCCCCTTTCTTTTTTGTTGTCTGATGTGCATAAAATAAAGTCAACTCTATTGCAAATCAATCCATCAACTCAGGTTACCTTGACCCTTGTGTTGTGTGGTTTCCCAGACAAAGTTGCTACATACAATTGATGGTTTTCCAGCCCAAAACTACTTAAAAACCAACAGCCCCACATTCACAAAAAAGAGCCTTGTCAAAAAATGAGATATTAACTTTTTTTTAAAACACTATAATACCTATTGTTCACTGGAGTTCATATATTAGTTAATAAAGATTGACTTGTTTAGTCGACCACAGGATTAAAATAACTTTTTTCTTGTGCCCAGACAAGGTTTGATTCAATTAGTGAAAACTGTGAACATTTGTTGTCCACATTATGATTAAAAACTCTTGGCTATACAATTCTTTGCAGCAAGTGGAAATTAGGCTTCTTGTGTTTGTATGTGTTTTTGTGAATTGAACAAAAACCTGTAAAATAAATAAAGATGAATGCTTTAAAGGGATACTTTACATAAGATAATAACAGCAAACCAACAAAGTCCTTGGGATAGAAAGTGTACAGTCGGTCACCCAATACACACTCATCAGACCAATTAAATGTCATTGTTTCATTGGTGTACAATCAATAATTTTTAAAGCATGTTTAATATGCAAACACTCAAGACCAATTAGACCACACTGTGTTCCACTTAGACGTCAGGAAAGCGTGGGAAGAGTAACGGCCTTCATAATGAAATGGAATGAAATGAGGCGTCTCTCGACAGTTTCACATCATGGTAAATCAATGTGTGTATGGGCTAAAATCAGGGATAAAAGACTACCAGCTTTCATTCGGTTGTGTTGACATGCTCGTCAACAGAGTCATCAGTACCATGATAAATCCCAGCGAGGCAATACCTGCTCTCTCAGTCATCAGTATGAACCCAGCATTGACTCTGTCCCCTGCCTTTGAAAGCTTGGCTGCTATAAATAAAGACATGCTTTGTATTGCTGTACTGCTACCAGAGAGAGGGACTGGGATGCTTCCAAGATTCAGATTAAGTCCTGAACTCTGAAATTACAGGCTGCAGATGTTCTCTATTGAGGCTTTACAGTTGAGGATTAATCTGTAGTCTGGCAAGTCAACCATCAAAATCCAGATATCCAGAACGAGCAGAAGACAGAGTAAAGAGGACAAGATGGACAAGGTTCATGAAGAAAAAGGCACTTCTTGAAAAGGAAATTAAAAAAAAATCTCACCTGGTCTTTTTTCCATTTTTCTCCCTCGACTGCCACATAGTCGTACCTTTGATATCAAAATGAGAATTTGCTTCTGGCACAGCGACTTGTTGCTTTTTGGACAGGGCTTGCGCTTGCTGGCAATCTGCCGGTTTGCCTGGGGGTCCTTGACCTCCCTGCGCTGGCGGATGAGGGAGCTGGCAAGAGCGGCCATTTTCCCAGCGCTGACCCTGCCACCGCCTCACCAGCCTCCTGTGGCTCGGTGACGTCCAGGTGTCGGGGGGTACCGTAGGCCACCCCCCTGCCTGCTCACCCAGGACGACGGAGCCCTACTGAGGGGGTGGGGAGCAGATTGGGCAAGGGTGGATCTGGGACCAAAGCAGTGATGGCGATAAAGGCAGGCGAACGAACAGTAAAGGGTGAAAAATCTGAAGATCTTTCTGGTTTAGCAATCTCTACCAAACCTTTTGGGAATGATGATAGTTTCCTTTGTGACAATCCTTTTTTTCGTCTGAATTGATGTTGTGAGGTCTTGATACGCCACTGCCCCTCTATCAAACCAGGTCATGTCAATGTGCACACAATCCAAAGCTCTTTATGTTGCCAGTGTTTTGTGTCCAAATGTTCTTCAGGAGAAGTTTCACTCAAAAATGTCCATAAGAGAAGAGAAACGTCCACCACATTTAAAAAAAAAAGTCCAGCTGTCCCAGCTCTAACTCTGTCTGTATACCAACTCTTAAAAAAATGTCAAGACTGGCACACTTGGGACACTTCTTAATGTCCCTCCTCAATGGGATCACGCCATTGGAAACCTTTTTCAATTTAGAGACAGGGATATATATAAAAAAAGTCCAAACTATCCGACCTGAGGTTTCAGCTCTGCAAGAAGATGAAGGAATGCGGACACTGCTGGACAGAGTGCAGCTCTCATTCTCACTCTGTGTCAGCCTCTCCTGGCATCACCCTGGTGTTCCTCGTGCCCTGAGAGAAGAAGGGAAGAGAGAGACAGGCTTGAGAAATTCCACATTTCCCAGAGACAAAGGTGACATTCAGAAACACAAGAACCCGGGACAGAGACGGACAGCCACGCACACAAGGAAACAAGAGAGAGGGAGAGCAGTGAGTCTATCTGTCCTCCCTGTCGGAGCAGGCTCTCCAACTCTGGCAGCGGTGCGCTACACCACAGCAGAGCGCAGCGCTGTGTCCTTCAGCCACACATGCCACCTCGCAGTGGGGAGAGCAAGGAATGAATGAATGGAGAGAGACAGAAGCAGGCAGGGAGGGAGGGAGGGAGTAAGAGGAGATGGGGTGAAGAAGAGGAGGAAGAGGAAAGGGGAGTGGAGCAGTGCACATGCAAGTGTGTCTCTACTGGTGGGTGACAACAATCAGGGCTGAATCTGTGTAGTCTAGCTGCAGCGTGTGTGTGGACGTGACCGTGAAGGAGCAACACAGTGTGAAGGTCTTTGGGTGTGAAAGTGACGTGTGTGCACTACTGGCTTGTCCCTGTAAAGTGCTGGCAGCATGCTTCACACACTTTATTCCCATCTTACACCTCCCCTTATTTGCTCTTCTTTCCTGTTCTCCTCCCCTCCAGTTTCTCACATCCCTCTGCCCATGTAACCACACCTTTACACAGTTTGTGTACCAAGTCTAGGCTAAGTTGGGTTCTACTTCCACCACCCCTAAAGTAAAGTTAGTTAATATAAACAAACTGAAAGAGGGTGTCACTGATGTGTAATCAATCCAGACAAGGACATATGCATTCCATAATTTAGCTCGAGTCAGGGCGCTTTACATACACACATGGGCTGGGCATCGTTTGAATTTCAACAATTCCGGTTCCAATTCCTCGTTTCGATTCCTATTTTTTTTTAAGAGGCATGGTCAAAAAAGTTTACAAGTTTTAAATGAGCTAGCTAACCAGAGGTCTCTCTGGATGAAATTGTCTGAACTGATTCCGGGAGAATGGGAGAGTAAGTCCCAGGAACAATCAATGCCCAACCCTAGATGTAACCATGCATCCAACAACGGAACAACAAAAAGATCAAGACAAAAGCAGATATCTTCCTCACATGAACCTAATCTAATGTCGTTGGACTGGAGGAAGCTAAAGTTTTTACAGACTGTATACACAATGGGAAAACATGCAAACTCCATTACCAGGAGTCAATATGTTCATTGGACAACCGTGGTGAAGTGGGTCGTCCAATAACCAAAGGGTTGGAAGTTCGGATCGCGCTCTATCCGAGTCATTGTCGTTGGGCAAGGCACTTTACCCACATTGCCACGAATGAATGGGTATGAATTGTGCATGAATGTTGGTGGTAGTCAGAGGGGCCATAGGTGTGAAATGGCAGCCATGCTTCTGTCAGTATGTCCCAAGGAGGCTGTGGCTACTTTGTAGCTTACTACCACCAGTGAGACTGATGTGAGTGACTGGTGTCAAAAAAGCGCTATATAAATCCAAGCCATTATTATTATTCTGGGTAAACACTATCAGTTTAAATAGACATTCTGCATTTTATTTAGGCTTTGTGTTCAAAATCAAACAGTATTGTGTATTTTAGGCACCACAATATACACAAAGGTGTAATACAAAGTATTATGTTAATAACCTTCTAAGTAAAAAAAAATACAATGAGTCTTAAACAATATTAGATAAAATTAACAAAAGTAATGTAAATAATGAACAAACATGATATATCTATACTGTCACATATATATCAAAAATATACACAGTATGTCATTGGATAATCTTTCACTCGCATAAATTTTCAAACTTTTCATTACATATCCAGAATAGCTTAGCAAAAGGCTTAGCTTAAAGCTAAGCTTAATCTTTGCACCAGATATAATCAATTATTGGTGTCCGTCGTTGCAGTGCCTTTATAATAGATATTTTGTGGGAACAGCCTTACAATTTCAGGGCCTCCCATTTTCCGTGGTCGTGAAAAATAATCGAATAATGTTTTTTATTATTAATTATGAAATATGACAGAATATACACTCACGTGCATGTATTTGGACAATATGATGCAGATTTACACACAATTTTTGTTGTGCAAAATTTGGCGTAATATGATGTAACTTCTTAAAGCTCATTTATAAGCATTTTCCTACTAACAGTGATGAGAGGAGCACATTAACTGGTGTTGGTCCGTAAGATAGACAAATAGCTAATTAGCAGCTCAGGTGAAGCACATTACACAGCATGTAAACCTACCTGGAGATGTCACTTGGGGCTTTTTAGACACTGCTTCCCCTTCAACAGCTCTACTCACACACACTCACCGGCTACTTTAAAGTACTGGGAAGCTTTTGTTTATTACTTATCAGCGCTTCCAGCTGGAGCTCAGCCAAAGAGCTGCTGTCAATTAATCTCAGACACGCCCAACCAGAGGAGAAAGAGCATCTGAGGTAACGGGCCTGTCAATCTCAGTCCAATCACCTGTGTTTTCCAGTCAAAGCATTTACTGTATTTGCAAAAACACTGAATACATGCATCACAGAGCATTAATCATAGTTGTATTTATTTTTTAATAATATATGATACATTTTAGCTTTTTGCTGATCACATGTTATATACATCTCCATGGAAATAACAGGTTAAGCTTACTTTTAATGCCATTCCCCACTGGATGTATGCCGCAAATAAACATTTGAGCAAAATAAGAGAACTAATTCAAAATTAGTAATAGAAAAGGTCCTATATTTGTTTTGTTTTTTACGTGTCTCAATCAACAAAATTGGATTTTGAATTTCTATACCATAAATTGGCCGATAATATTGGCCATTTGAAAACTTTTAAACATACACTTTACTTTAATCTGATATCCGGAGTTTCTCAGAACTCCATGTTTATGTGTCATTCTTTTGAAATGCGAAAAAATACATAACTAGTCTTTTACTATGGTCTACTGCCGGTGGTCATTCATATACATTAATGTATGAATGTAATTAACCTATAGACCCCTATACAAATGGAAACGATTACTGAGTGCGCCCAGCCAATAGGCTTCGATTTCCTGTTTTTGAGACTGTCAATCAAAGTGAATGCGGAACTGTGCACGGAAACAAGGCTGCGCGTCACAACAGCAAACAGGTAAATAAACCTATATCAATGTGACCCGATGCAACCTTGTTATGTTCCGCGATGCGTGTGCAGAAAAATAGAGGCGTGGCTTCTTTTTTTTTTTTTTTTTTAACCTTGTCTGCACATGCTGTCGAAGGTTAACACTACAAGAAGTGCAATCTTTTAACAGCAATGCATATTTTATTATTGCAATTAAATACATTTATTTATTTCATTGCATAATTGTGACCGTCACCAGCCCTCCCTAGGGAAGGGTAAGAAATACTTTATTAAAGGGAGGATGTAAAAGAGAGAGGGCAGTGTTACACCAAGGTGAAGGGTTGGAGGGGGGTGGGGAAGTTAACAGGGAAGAGGGATACAAGATAGGATATAGAATGGGTGGGGAATAGTTGTTAGGTTTTAAGTGATGCGATGTGAAATTGTGGTTGTGTATATTGTGCTTATTGTTGTGTTGTCAAGCCAGTTTGGTGACCAGTGTGCGGTTTAGGAATAATGGTGGTGGCTGTGAACAGAGGAAGAGGTGAGTGGAAATTCCATAAAACAGGTATTTGGGAACAACGTGTCTAAGGTTGAGCCCAGTATGAGTGTTATCCCACAGCCCAAGGCCAGTGCATCCATGACAAATGTATTTCCAAGAACCGCCACTGCAAAACCCAAGAGCCGCCCCCGGGCCCGAAGAAGCAGTCAGGCCAGCAGAGGCGTGGCTTCTGGTGGATTGGGAGAAGCAGTGTGAGGAAGTGAGGCTGTTTAGGGCGGGACATCGAGATGTTTCTCAGAAACTCCGGATAGCAGCTTTAAGAAAGTAAAATTATTTTTAACAGAACATTTTATTAGGATTGAACTAGATGAAATAATATGTACTGATTAAATTAATGCTTTTGGTAATTACCTTGATAAACAATATTTGGATTTTAGATTGAAAGTTTCAGGTTTAAAAAACTTAATGTTTAGATCTTAAGGCATCTGTTTGTCTTACATGTATGAGTGATACATGTTAACCATATTTCGAAAGTCACAGTTGAGTTTCGGCCTCTTTCAGACTAATTTCCACTTTAAGGGAGCTTGCCAAATACCATAAAAATCTGGTTAAAACACAGGAAACCATGCTGGTACAATAAGAACAAATAAATAGTCAAACAATGTCAAAGGCAACGACATGAGGTAACAACAGCATCAGATTTAGCTGGCAATTTAATCTTCCCAAAGTGCTGGAATTGTCTCTGACTTCAGTTGACATTACCAAACTTTTGTTGGCCTCAGTTCAATTTCTGATCAGGGAGCATAAATTTATTATTGTATATCGCGAACAGGCTGGCAGAACTGCAATATTTAGTAGCCAAAGAGTGTCTATCACTTCACTTACAAATCCAAAACTCCAATTCATTTCATCCAATATAGATCACAGGTCTTTGCATTCAACTCTATCTCCAAAAATACTACTTTGGATGGACTTAATGTATGATCTATGGATAGAAGATGACTACAGAAATGGTCAAGTTTCCTACAACACATTTGATAAGCAGCATAGACACTTAAAACTGTTTTATAATGCTTTTTAATGGCAATATTATAGGTATGGAATGAAAGAAGCTTGGCACTTACAAGACATCTCAAGGAAAAAGGACAGTGTGGTGTTTTACTAGCATAAATGAAAGACATTATTTGAGTGAACTGGAACTTGTTGATTGAGACTAGAATGGAGCCATGGGGAACCTCGCATGTCAGCCAAAAGAACAATATTTTTTTGGAGGTCAAGATGTTCTGTTCTTCAACACAAGGAGATGCATGGCCCACTGGACTGGATCGATTTGTAAAATGACGAGAAGAAGAAGAAGAATAATGCGGTAACCAAATACTAGTACTACTTCCCAATACTGTTCACCAACATACCAGGGACCCTGATTAGGTCATGGTTTTGTCAAACTACCAAATACAATTCCACTTGCATTACAATACAAGGGGCTCCAAATGTCCATGATCAAAGAAACAGGAAAAACTTCCTAAGATGGCCAAATTTGTTAACATTATTATTTACATTTCCATATTTTAAACAAAAGCAAACAGAAATTGCAATACAATGGGGAATACTGTACCTTCACATGCATGTTTTGGAACAATATATCACCCATTTACGAGCAATTTATTTACTGTAAGGGCATGAATGTAATTCTCGCACAAAACATGACATTATGACACGTTATGGTGAGTTAACCTTCTAAAATGGAAATAGTTGGATGACAGAACGAAATGCTCACTGACATATTTTGGGGTAAATAAATATAACGCATTTACACACAATTTTCAACCATAAAATGAGTGGCATAATGTGTTGCAAATTTTGCCAATGTACAGATATCACATCTCGCGCAAAATCTCAAATGATTTCCGCAAATGTGCAAATACAGTGCAGAAATATGAAGTTATTAATAGTTAACTCAATTGACTACTGAATACACATGATTTTGGAAGTTTTGAAAGCTAGTAATCACATCTGATCAGGGAAAGACAACATGGAAAAACCGACGCATTAATGAGTAAACTCTGGAACGGAATTGTTGAAATTTCCAAACAGAAGGTTGAAACCTCTGTAATACATACTGGTACTGTAACGCCTTACTAAGCTGTACCTGGTATACCCCCAAAGAAAGGTTGATGTGTTGCAGTAGCAGCTTGAACTCTCAGATAATTGCAACTACTATCTTTAGTTTTACCACTCAAAGCTCATAAAATCCATTAAAAAGGCAACAAAACTAGTCTTTTATGGGGATTTTCAATTTAATGGCTTCATTCAGTTAAGTTATATTGTTTTTGACTGAAAATAAAAACAACAAAAGTACCAGTGAGTCCATTCGACAAAGCAAAAAAAAAAAAAAATCAGTGCTGAAGAAGGTGACGGATAAGAAAAATGGCAAAACAACATTTGCAATAGATACAGTCTTTTTTCAAGAACAATAAAACTCCACAGGACAAGTTTAACTACTTCTAGCTATTGCTGCTGATTCAGTGTTTACTGAAGCCAACATCAGGGAGGACAGAGCGTTACTGCTGATACAAGCTAATAAAAACAGTCCAGAGATAACAACTTCAGCCGGAGTAATAAACAGTGAACAGTGATTCATTTAAAATATTTGAAGTCAATTTAGAACCAACAGAGTGCCAATAGAAATTAGATATCACAAAGCATACAAGAAGGAAATAGAAGAATTGGTCTCTAATTTCAGGTTTTGGTCTCATTTTTGGACACTGAAAAAAATAAGACGCTACATCCCAAGAGGCTATTCCTGAAATAAATACTGAAATAGTCATTTGAAATGCAAAGCTTTGACTAAACTGATGGTACGAAGCTGGAATGTCTTTGCTCCTTCTGCCTCAGGCTTCTGTGATCTCCCTTTTTTTCCTTTTTTGCTTGCCTGTTAGGGAGCAGGGAGAGAAACCCCTGCAGGATTCCCCCCCCTGCACGTGCGCACACACACGCACGCACGCACGCATGCACGCAGTTCCCTCTGCTGTTAAATAATTATCTCTGCCTTTCTCCCCATGTCCTCTGCTCTTACTGTGCGGTGTTTGTCTTTCCAAACCCTGCTTCCCAAGCCAGCCGTCCACTGCGCCAATAACACATTCATCTCCTCTATTCATCACAACCTTTTTCTGTTTTTACTCACTTATACAAACACATTTGTCAATCTAGAGCTGCTTTTAAAAGAGATTCAATTGACCTCTAAAAACAAACAAAAACAAGTATGCTGTTTGCTTTAAATATATATAAATACAGTATATATAAAATATATATTTTTATTTTTTTTTTTTTTTTAAAATCACACTTCAGTGTCACTGTCTTTAAACTGATTTTTTTTTTAATGAAATAAGCTGATGATTCCATCAGTTTTCAGCAAGACTTCCTCAAAGTCAACAGAGAAATCACAGAAACCTTCTGAAATAGAGATTATCTTTAACACTAGATCAGAAGAGCTGTTAGCTGGAAACTAAGGAGTATGGAAACAGACTTGTGTTAAAGTGCACTTCACAGAATGTAAAGTGAATAGAAAACCAGTCGTCTACATACTGTTAAAGTGATGTTTTGTAAAACCCCGCCCACAAACAGTCATTGTCCAACCTTACATACACAACTGGAGCAATGTCTACAATGAACTCTATAAAACTATAAAAAACGTCTCAGGGATGTGTGCGTCAGTATGCGTGTATGTGTAGTATGGAGATGTGTATGTTTTTAACGTTATCTCATCTGCACTAATGTGTATGTTCAGCAAAACTACAACAAAGCTCAATTTGATTTGACTTTGATTAAATAAGGTCACATAACTATACATTAACGTACTTGATGGGGGGGCACGATGACGACTGGGGTATACAGTTATTAGTAACTATCATATTACTACTACTTCAGTCGACATCCACCTGAAGCATATAAATCTCCCAATCTACAGTATATTAACAGGCTTTGTTAGCACTCAGCAGCGTTAGGGATGTAACGATTCACTCAACTCCCGATACGATTCGATTCACGATACTGGGTTCACGATACGATTCTCTCACGATTTATTTTACAAAATGGGAATGTAGACAATTTTTTGGGGGGGAAAAAACTACAAAATACTGTACTATTTTCCTTTTATATTTCATTTCATTTCAAGAATCCCTTGATAAACTATTCAAAACAATGCAATTTAACTAAAAATAAATCTTGAATGAAATAAATAAAGGAATAACAGAAATGAAAATGAAGCCTATTAATTTAAATTCTGGTTCTATAATAAACAATGCAAAACTGCATAATAGTTCTTTTTATTTTTAAAAGTGCAACTGAAAATGTATTTTGTGCCTTAACAATTGGACTTTAAAAAAAAAAAAAAACGTGATTACACTGATTTACGTCATATTTGTTTGGACCGGCAGAGGGCGCTGGTAACACAGTGGTCGGTTGGCATGCAGAAATTCTTGCAATGAAGAAGAGATGCTATGCTAGCAGACATTGCTAATAGCAATGTCATTGCCCCTTTAGCGGTGCTAAAGGGGCAATGAATCATTTATTAACATATTTAAGAGTAGAAGGCAGCCAGAAAAAAAGTATTAGCAGACTCCGCCCGCCGCCTACACTTGTACACTTGCCCTCTGCTGGTTAAAAAAAGTACTGCGATTCAATTTTCAGAAAATCGATATAACCGTGATACCTATGAATCAATTTTTAACTGCCTTACGATTAATCGTTACATCCCTAAGCAGCGTTAATAGCGGCTATCTTATTAACCTTGGGTCACCTGTAGGTTCAGCTAGCTAGCTAATGTACGGTAACAGTTTGTTTTATTAAGATCCCCATTAGTTGTGGTAACGCTGTTATAACATAAGGAGGATACAAACAATATAATATAAGAAAATGTACCCAGCAGTGTAGGAGCATGACTGATTTGGTATGTTTTCACTTCAATAGTTGTAATGTCCCCTTCGTTGTTTATTTTAATATGTTGAATGTATCCCTCCACAGCATATTGTAACCCCAAAAGTAAATAAGGAGGGTGGGGCTTTTGCGAAAGGTCAATTGGAGTAGGTAACATTTGTGTAGAATATTCAAATATTAATAGTTCTTACTTCTGGGTATCTGGTCACGAAAAAAAGCACCAAGTAATGTCTGACTGTGAATAACGTGCTAATCATGCAACTAGGCTTCCAAGAAGATAAGCATTCGTGCTAAATGGCTAATCAGACAGGTCGAACCACCAAAAGTGTCCAAACAAAACCATGTTCCGGTCGTGAAAGGCATTTAAGTTTTGACAGGGTTTATAAAAAAAGTGAATTAGCTTTTAGCTAACTATTGCCATCATTAGTTAAAGGACTAGGGGTAACAGGGCGGTTCACATTGCACCACAGCTGCTGTAAAAGGGTTCCCTTTGTTAAAACTGACAAACATGAAATAATTAGACTAAAGTTTTCACAGCATGTGTTTGTTAAGATATATATGTATATGCCAAAAATAAAGGTAGGAAGATATATCGTGCGACAAGATATTGCAATATTGAAACATCACAAAACGTATCATCAAGGGCATGAATGGTCTTGGGTGCATGGGGAAAATTAAATCAATTTCCAACTGTAATATTCTCATATTTTCCAAAAATATTGTTTTGTTATCATGATCCCATTATTGTATTGCAAACTCAGTGTATCTTCCAACCCCATGGGCATTTGCACCACTATTCGAGAACCAGTTAAGCACTACTCCACCATATAGCCAAGGCTTTAAATTAACACCCGCCAACCCGCCAAATGTGGGTAAAAATTAACTTTGGTGGGTAACATTGTAGCGTTACTAGCCATTTTGGCTGGTGAAGAACGGAACAAAAACAAATGCGTCTGTTTGAATCGGCAAACTGAAGAAACAATGTTGCAACATTGTTGCCAAATTGGGATGTTTTCCGCCAAGAAATTTGAGGGTTTTTGTGTGTCTTTAGACTTTAAAACGTAATGTGTATCTAGCAACACTGCTGGTTGTACTAATCCTACATTTCCCATGAACACTATGTCGTGACGTGTCATACAACAATTGGCTATGTGCTTACATTAGCGTGACTGTTTTGGTTCGTTATCGGAGGAGTCAGACGGAATGAAGATGTAAAATTAGTTAGGAAAAAACAAACGTGGATATATTTATCGGGTGTTTAAAAATCTAAACTGCTAAAAAGGAAGGCTGAAAGGAAGTTTTTTTATTAAGTTATGATAATATACTTTATAAAAGGTTTTCTCCGACACACCCAAAGTTCCATACTGTATCTTTTAGGCATTGTTACAACACTGTTGTTAAATTAAATGAATATATTTTTAGTAAAAATATGTAATACGTATTGCTGCAATTCTTTTAGTTAAAATTAGGGTTTATGATTACATTTTATAATAAATCTTGATGAAATGAGTGATCTAACTTTATAAAAAGAAAGCTGATGCTTCGGAAACCCCTCAAGCCTAATCAAGCAGGTGGATGCAATGCCTACAGAGAGAGGGTTTGGCATTGGTAGCTATGATGATGCAGATGTTTGTAAAAAAAAAAAAAAAAAAAAAAAAAATCATTTCACAGAGACAAAGCCTGGGGCTAAAACACCAGATCGGCCGAACGGCCAAGAAAACAACGACAAACACTGGCCAAGACAGAATGAAGCTACCAAGACGTAGTGAAAGAAAGCAGGAAAGAATGGGCAAAAACAACATTCTGTGCACACAAACCTACATGTGATTTTCCATGTGTGAGTGTGTTTAAGTGTGTGCGCGCACTGCGTACACGTCCGTCAATAGGCTAAAGCTATTCATGGATGGCCCAACATAAATCTGTTTCTTATAGAAGTCAGTTTCCATTATTAGGTTCCTCAGGGAGTGTCACCCTGGTCTAGTCGGAACAATCAATGACTTGACCTCTCAATTACTCAAATAATCTGCACTTTAATTAGAGCTATAGTAATTACACTAAAATGACAATAAGGTTGTAAAAGTAAATGCAACAACTTGCATTATTGATTAGGGCTAAAACTATTGTCCTACTTAAAATCCAATATTGGTGGGATTATATTGTATTACTGTGAAAAGGTAACCCTCCCTTTCTAATTTGTTAATAATCTTAAAAAAAAGAAATTATATTTTTGGTCAAATACTCTTCTCATCAGTTTAAAAAGTATTAGATCAGTAGCTAGCAGCTAACAAGGGATGTAGTATACAACCAGGCTAGATTAGTCATTCCAACATATATAACAACTGCTGCTGTGTTTTTGTTTTTTCCCCCAAATAAATCTTGCTGTGTAATAACCTAGCATCCCATTAAACATCCAGATCACGTTCATAACGCGTTGGTCGGTCTGGACCACATTCTGCACGTCTATATGACGACCAAAATGGGTCGGCATCTGAACGTCATGACCACGACTTCATTTGGACCTTGATATGACGCAATTTCACATATGAAATTTAAACAGCTTTGCAATTCCACACTCAGTCACAGACACATGCGTGTCGATGTGATCTCTTTATTAAAAATAATTCAGTATTATCCACAGTCACTAAGTATATATCCAAGTGTACTTCATCAACATTTATGCTCTGCAATCTTTTTAAGAAATAATTAATGTCGAGCTCCCATTGAGCAAGTCAACCTCGAAACAATGTTGAGAAGACGTCTTTTTTCGGACGTCGTCGGGTCAACGAACGAACACACAACAAGAATGTCAAAATTGCATATAAACATTACAATAAGCCTAAAATGAATGCTATTGTATGCTCTTACAGTGCAAAACAGTTAATAAAATGTATTTCAATGCTGTATTTTGTCTATAGTGTTTCAGACAATTAATTTGGTAAACATTTGAAATAACTGACAATGACTGAATAGGTAAGGAAGAGTGCTTGAAAGCATAAGGTCTAGCTATCAAACCCACCATGGGCCACCTGTCTTTTTGGGATGTCTAGAATACATTTGGCACCCGCCAAAGACGTCTTCAACTTCAGGCCATCACGTCATTTCAAAGTTTTTTCATCATCGGTCTGCTCAGTGGGAAGTTGTGTTAAAACTTGAGTGGAAGTTAGTTTAAAGCTACTAAACACTGGTTGGCACATCATTGTTAAGCAAGTATATCGCCTGTGTGTCTGTGTGCGGTGGACGGGGTTTGTACGGGGTGTATGTTTTATTTATTTTGATTTTTAACTTTGTAAAAGCACTGTGAGCTGTTTTTTTTTTGTATGAAAAGCACTTTTTATAAATGAAGATTGATTTGATTTGATCAATGATGGCTTCAAAACTTGTAGTCATTACAAGCTAGTCGCTAACAAAGGCTGAATTTACGCATTTAAAAAGTGCAGTTATATATTCTGCTTATTGTTTGTAAAAATATAGCTTTCTAGGTTTAAACCTAGCATGACTACTTGAAAATGATTTGTGTGGAAGTTAGTTTAAAGCTACCTATGGGCTTAGTATCCTACACGTTAGCTTGTATGGATCACGGTTGAGCTAGTTTATCTATAGCCTGTAGGTGATTACATGTATAGTAACATAATTAAGTACAGAAAACAGTTTAATTGTCAAGAAAAAAACTTTATAGCTGCAGCAATACCCAGTACCACTTTTGTATTCAGTTTATCTCCATGGACATTTCCTGCTATTAAAATTCCAAAGAGCACATCAACATTCAACTTTAGTTTAATAAATTAGAACAGCTGCAATATCGGGTTGTTTTTAAACTTAGTCGCGTTGAAATGATCATCGTCAGCATTATATTTCTATGGATTATGATCAGACGACTCATAATCAGTCAAAAAAATGCTGCAGTTTGTCATTTCTTTTTCAGATAATGTTTGACTTTACTATCATGATTGATCACTATTCACACTGAGTGGAAGTTATCCAGCAATAATAGCTTTTTTGTTTTGTTTTGGCTGACACAGATGGAAAGCCCCTTTGTTCAACTATGTTTGCATGACTCCTCATTTCTCAGTATTTAAAACTTTTTTTTAATTAAGATAAATGAATAGCATTGATGGGATGGCATTTACTACAGCAGGGTGCAACAACACTAGTTTGCCGATGTCAGTGGCAAGAACATTTCCTAAAGGGAGTAGGCTCCACATGTTTTTTTTCCTCCAAAAAAAAAAAAAAGGCTTGATATCTTACAATTTAAAAGTTCTGGTCTGATTTTACACTTGTTATAAGGATTAGGGCGGAAAAAAAATAAAATCGTACAACTGAAAGGTTTACACGCCAACTCAAAAATAAAGATTTATTGGTATACAAAAGCCAAGAAAGCTCATACAGCATAGTGTTTACTCTATGTCAGCTTCAAATCAATGTATACCAATAGATACATCTCTCCTGCAGGTGCGTAGTTGAAGGCTCTCTTTAATTTTGATATTCTACAAGTGGGTGCAATCTACACTCTACAGTCTAGATTGCACCCGCTTGTAGAATGTAAAAAAAAACACCAAGTAGTAAAATGGTTCCTCTTATAGTAAGAGGAACCATTTTACTACTTGGTGTTTTTCTGTAATTGCATCACACAAGTATACAAAAAAGTATATGCTCGCTGATCTTTTTACTGTTGTCATACCTTTGGCCATTAAAAACTATTATTGACAGGTACACTTAAAAAAATTGCTGTTTTATTTGCAGAACTTCAGTTTTTTTTATTCTGAATTGGAATGGACGAATACCTAACCTGGACATGGCCTTCTGAATTTCATTGTGAAATTTTGCATCTTGTTCAGTCAGAGTTATGGTAATTTTGCACAAATGTGCAACCTTCTTGTCCGGTGGTAAACCTGCGTATTTACATTAATTTAAGAAACAAACTGATGGTTTGGAAAGGGCATTAAAAGGAATAAGATGGATATGCGGTGATCAATAAAGCAACCTTGTTTTTTTTTTTACTTAAAGGAGTTAACTGCCTAAAGTTATGCGGCAAGCGTGGGTGGTAAAACCTGAGTTGGCACTTTCTACGCAGATAAGCAAAGCTCTTCCCACAATCAACTGAAAGACTTGTCGTTTTCTGCTCATTTGCAGGATTTGACGAATCTGAAGCCCTACTAAAATTCTCCTTTCCCACTTCTTTGAAGGCAGCATTTTAGCTTACACAAATTTGTTGCACTCCATAAATTATCATGTAGAAACAATATAAATGATGTGTAGTAACTGTTGTGAACTCAGGAATCCTTTTCGCCAGGCTATGAATTTTTAAACATCAAAACAGTTAAAATGGGACATTTCTCTTAAAGAATAAAATGAATCATTGACGTTAAGTACAGGAGATCTAAACAGTTTACTTGTTCTTCTTCGTTCATGGTTCCTTTATCCGGTGAGACATTAGATTAGGGAATGTGTGGAAAGAATAATCATCCCTCATCTGTTTAAAAAAAAAAAGGACCAAAATTGAAAGTTGCAAATGCAGAATGTATGCCTGATGCCATTTTAAAAAGACGGATGTTGGTGGAGGAAGCTAAGAAATGTGCAATGTAAAATAAGTGCATCACAGTGAGGGAGTCTTTATCACATCCAAGCATCTCGGCTCTACAGACGAAGCTGCACAACACATAGCTCAGGATTTGTCATCTCGACATCAGCAATTGGATGGAGGGAGCTGAGGGCACTAATGCATTATGACTTCATATTTCAACCTGTGGAGTGCCAAGACTTTGGTGTCACAGATAAATATACCCAATAAAGATAGAGAACACACACAGCGTAGCTATAAAACCACAAATGGAGCCGTGTCAATGCTGATACCTGGGGTTGGAAAGTTTGTGTTTTTCATTTGGATGTTGTAAACTGAGTTTGGGTCTGTTGGTGAGTGTACCGGTATGTGTGGGTAATAGGTTTTTTTGGGGAGGAGGTGGGGTTGAATCTTTGAATACAGCTATGGATTTGATGGAGGTAAATTATCCTTTAGCAGCACTGCACTGTCAAACCTCAATCTGTGTCAATAATTGCTAACTGCCATGCAGCACAGGCCTAATATAATATGGTCCCAAACTGGGCATGATATAATGCCTGGGAGACGTTAATAAACATGTATTACAGCCTCTACTTTTGAGGGTGTGCTAATACAACTGTTTTAACCAAAAAATGGGACTAGAACAGGATGCTAACTGAGGGTTAGCACTTTTTAGACTTTCATTACTATATAATAATAATAATAATAATAAGTGAAGCTTTTTTTAGAGCTCCCCCTGCTGACTGGCTGCAGTATAGGTCATAAACCCCGCCTCCTCAATGATAACAGATAGGATGTTGGTCTGTTGGACTGTAAAGTTAAAATACTAGTCAGGAAACGCCCATACGGTGCCCATGAAAGGTCAGGTGAACGCCCTTAATGAATATTCACGAATACAAATTTCACTCACTGTGAGGTGGAGGTATTAACTGTTGAGGTGGACACACAGGACAGCATAATTTGGTGACACAGTGAACATTAGGAATGATAGAAAGACAGATCGCGTTGCCTCAGAGCACCAGAATGTGACTGAGGTGAAAAAGAAATGGTCAGACATAAAAGCGGAGTGAATGCGTTCCTTTTTATAACAGCTACAGGTGTTGCAGCCAATTGATCAACAGTTTGGAGCAATGATCATTTGATTTTAACGACAATTATTACTACTAATATAAAACTGTATTTGTCGGCGCGCGCAAGTCACTCACTCCCTGGAGGCGTCAGTATCATTTTTATTTCCTTCGTTTTTGCAAATACAGCATATCCTTCATATATGATTATGTATTGTGAAATGTGCAATGTTCAATTATTCCACATAAATGCATCAATTTCACAAAGCTGTCTTTAATTTCATTCTTTTCCTGTTGGGGGCGGAGTTTCCCGTTTCTCAAGATTTTCTGCGTATGGCAGGGTCAGAGCTGCCGTTGAGGTGCGCACATTATCTCGCCAGGTTTCCCAAACATTGCTTATATGTGGCGTACGCTTTCTTTTGTACGTATGCAGCGTTTATAAATGAGGCCTCTGATTATCTGAACAAGACGGAAGAATTTCCAGTGAGAAAGATACTTAAAGCTGGGGTACTCGATTTATTTTCTTTAATTAAAAAAAAAATCTTATTAGCGTCATATAGTATATCTTAAAAGTAATCATGCCTTATATTTAAGTATTTTAGTTCATAAAACCCCAGAAGACAAAATCTTGGCTCTCACCCCCTCCAGCTCCAATCACAGGATTTAGAGAAAGGAGGGGTGAGCAGAGCCCACGAGGGAGCCTCCTCATTGGCTGCTGCAATATATAGTGACGTGTGTGTCGAAGCAGTCTAACTTGTTTTCAGTTTTGGACTAACTTTGGATGCGCAAGTGGCTGTTTTCCTTCTAGACAGGTAATCTTATGTTCCATTTTCCTATATTTTGTGTGTGCATCCTTTTGCATGGCAACGTTTTTTACCGGTAGTGCACGTTCAGCTGTCATGCGCGATTTTGTGCACTGGGAGGGATTATCAAAGTGGGAGGCGGGATTTATGGTTCAAATTCAGCCATGCCCCTCTGTCATAGTTCAAAAATCAGATAGTGCAGCTTTAAGTTCTTGACGTAGCTGGGCAGCGTAACTCATCAGGGCCGTATGTTAAACGGGCGGGGCGTGTTACCAGGGCTCCTACCACCAGACTCTGGCTCCAAATAACGTAAAATTTGCAAGATGGCGGCACCCCTGAGTGTTTGGCTTCAAGAACGTTGAGTGGGAACAGCTACAGCGCACGCCCACTGAGACAAAAGAGCCTGTCCTGATGTGTTTTTTGGGAAACACAAAGAGGGTCATTAGTTTGGAGGTTTAAGAGAATTGGTCTTCCTTTTTCACTTCTCAAATATTTGACCACAATATGTCATCATTTATCTTACAAACTGTGATCTCTGTGACACTTCTGTGTAAATACTGAAAGATGAATGAGTAACACCACGTGGTCAAGGTTATTGTTCCTGTCTGTGAATTTAGTTACACAACAACCCAATAAGGATTGTTGATGACTTGATGTGTGAAGATTTAGGAGTATTTTTTCTCTCTCCACGCACTATGTTGACTTTCAATGTTTACCAATGTGATAATGTCTATCAGCACAGCAGACATAATTGAAAAGTAGAGGGCAGAGAGGACGTGGAAAAACTGGATGACATTTACTGATACAGGACATTCCTTTTAAAAAGACAAGACACTTTATGAAAACAGGACATACATATGTTGGCTATTCAATATGACAAAAATATTCCCTTATTGGAATTGTCCATAAGATCAAGTACATTTAGAATTTAACCCATTTATGGCGCAGTTGCTTATTTAGGCATACGGACTGTAACTCTAAATTTGATTAAAATAATCAGCATGTCATGTTGTAACATGCATGAGCAAACTATCCTATGAGGCACATGTGTCAAACTCACAGCCCGGGGGCCAAATCCGCCTCTTTAGAGCCTCCAACGTAGCCCTCAGGAAAAAGTACAAATGACAGAGAAAACATGAATCATTGTGTAGATTACACTAATTCAGTTGTAGACATCTCAGCACGTACAAATACACAAATTCAATGAAACTCCACAAATATCTCAGGGCCTCACAGCTTTCTTGTGTCTGTATCATCTGCAATTTTCTCTCAAACATTCTCACAAAATTCCTCTAAATTACACAAAGATTGGTGACAAAATCAAGTAATTTAAAATCAAAGATCATACAGGGATCTGTAACATATTGCTAGGATTTGTCCATGGCTTACATAGTGTATGTATCATTTTAACGTGGAAATGCAACTTTAATGCACAATAATGTTGAAAATCGCTAATTTTCCAGCCTAAAATCTATCGTCCACTTGAGATCAAACTACTCTGTACCTGGCCTCTGAATGAAAACTAACTTGCCACCCTTGCTATAGGGCTAGCCAGGTAATGGAAAAATGCTTACGACTTCAGCTAAATGTCACTGGAAAGAAACAACTCCAGACACTTTTCATCTTGTTTGTAGTTCTCAGTAATTATATGTGGAAAAATCATCTTCTACACCTTATAGGGGATAGTATTTCAACACCACTGCCTTCAGCTTTCCATGAAAGGTCAGAAGATCTGAAGAAGAAGCCAATAATAAAACATCACATGCTTCCCAAGTCGACTATACTGACTCTTGAGACTGGGAATGATTCTTGCAACCGAAGCACGCGCCATTGGCCTAGAAAACAGTACTTACAGTATATCTGGCCCCTACATTGGAACTCATCTCTGATGTATTCCTGGAACTGCTTTCAATACCTACCAGAAGCAGCATCTCTGTCTTCATTTGATATTTTCCCCATATTTAAAGTAACGTACATCATTTCTTTCCCATTCCTTTTAGCCAAGTTTTCCAGGCTTTCTCGACTGAAAGATGGTGAAGAAATCTTCATGATCCCGTTCAAGACAAATTATTATTATAATTACAGAATGAAGTAAATGTATAATTAATTGATTAAATATCCATTGCCGAAATTAACACTAAACTCAAACTACAAGATTGTCACGTCAATAAAATTGAGAGAGTTAGCCCTTACGCAAAGGTTTTACTTTTTGGGTAGTAAATTCAATTTTGAGTGTTTACTAAATGTATTAAAACTGGGTTGGAGAAGAGAAATTAGTAGAACACATTAACAGAATAAATGTATTGCCTCCCACTTTGCATAAATCCATGCATACTTTGATAGCCTTTGTGATTTTTTTTCCAGTATGCTGTATAGAAATACTCTACTAACAGCACTTTGAGTCTCAGAGGACGTGCACAAACTCTCACTTATGACCAAAGAGCAAGAGATCTATTAAATACAAGCCAATTAGAGTGGGATGGCAGCAGCTGCTTACAACGCACGCTGGTCTTTTTACAGCTAAAATGAAAGCGATTCAGTTCAGAGGGCTTTCTGGCATTTCCTGGAACAATACACGGATCAAGGAACAGGCCTCTGGTTTCATCCACTGACTGTGTGTGTGTGTGTGTACGTTTCCATCAGTACAACCCTCAAACTGACACACTGAGTTTGTGTCTAATACACTCAATGAATACTCAAACGTCCACAATCTGATCACCAGGTGGTTCTGAAACTAGACGGTTGATTGGACCCTCAGTGGAGTGACAGGATGTGACAGAATACAACATCACCATGCAACGCGGAGTTGAAACAAATGAGAGAAAAGCAGCAAAGAGACAGGAGGAGATGCTGACATTATGTCCAGAGACAGAATTATGCTGATGAGGGGACGAAGACATGAGTGGACATGAAAGGCAGGCTAGAGAATACAGAAAGTTGAGCTGACAAGGGGCAGAGACTTAGAGCTACTCTCAACAACAGCAGGGAGAGGAGGAGAGGCCCAGCAGCTCTAAATACTTAAAGAGCCACGGAGGGATGAGAAAAACCGAGTCAAACTGACCCATTGTTAAGTTCACCCAGCTGAGACACGTGGATTCAGCTCCCAGGCCTCTCGACACTATTCTGTTCATTACAAAGTTTATTTTAGATATCTCGAAGGGCTTTGGAGAAAGATGAATGTAAAGTTGGCATTTGTTTTTTATGATTCGGAGCTTTTCTCTTTGGGTTTAATGAATGCTTTGAGTGGCTTTTTCCTTGGACATACGAATGAGGTTTCTATCAGTATACCAAGATTTTTAGCTTTTACAAAGATTTTATCTGCTAAGGAAAGTCAGTCAATTGTGCATGAAAAGACTCTCGGCCTCCCTCCTGTCTCCACTCAGGTGTGCTCATTTTCCTGATTGCCTTTGCTCACTTTTTAAAGCTGTTACCCTCAATATATCTTAGTGTATGCTTCATTGATCAATGAATCGAATTAATTCCAATTAATAATTCATAGTTAATAATTGATTCCAAAAAAAAAGGAAAAAGATTAGAATTGCCACTTGTTTTTATCTCCACCGTAAACACTGTGTTTAAATTTCATGCATTGCATTATGGGATGTCACAAAGACGAGTGCATAAAATTGTTTTTACTTCATTGTGATTTCATGGGGAATTAAAACTAGAACAAGAACGTAAATCCCTGTCCTCCTTGTCTGGTGAAAAAAGCAAGAAATCACATTAAGACTGAAGTAAAAACGCTGCGATGCATCCGTTTACAGGACTCCACATCCCATAATGCAATGCGTGAAAATGTTTAGTGTGGAGAACATAAAAAAAATTAAGCATCAATTACGACCTGTTTCTTGGACAATGGTTGGCTTTTGGATCAGTATCTTGTAATTTGTTGATTTTTTTTTTGCTTTTTTTGTAAATTAACTTTAGTTTGACACGTCACATGCATCCTTCTTGTTAAAGTTCTGCTGCTGGTGTATAAATCTATGAATGGGTTTGGTCCAGAATACATCAGTGAGATGTTCGTCAGGTATGAACCCAGCAGGTCTCTCAGACACAGGACAGATAGTGGAGCCCAGAGTTCACAGCAAACATGATGATGCTGCTTTTAGTTGTTATGCTGCAAAGAAGTGGAACAATTTGCCAGCTGAAGTCAGCATCACATGGGAACATTTTTAAATCCAAGTTTTTCTCTACTTCGTATGATTGAGAAGGAGATTTTTAATCATGTTATTGTTTATTTTATGTTTTTACTGCTGGTTTTAAAAGTTTTTACTGCTGATTTTAATGTTTTCACTGCTGACTTTTGCTGTTGAATGTTTTCTGTTGCACTTTTTGATCATGTAAAGCACATGGAATTGCCTTGTGTATGAAATGTGCTTCTGCTCTTGAATTCTCCAAATCCCCCAACATCCCCTTCAACACCTCACCCCCAACATTCGAACCCTAAACTTCTTTACCACATTGTATATTTTCTCCTGATCAGTCAACATGAAACATGACGGTATTGCATTTTAAATTAAATGAAGCTTCACTCAGGGAAACACACACCACCTGCACCTCTTGCCATGATACTTCTGCTTCAAAAGATCAATACTGTTTCGATCCGCCTGCTTCGAGAGCAACAACCCTGATAATAGTCGTCTCCATTGTAAGGTAATAACTTACATGGTAAAAGAACTTGATTTATGTAGTGCTTTTTTTTTACGACTGAAGTGGTCCCAAAGTGCTTTACAATATCAGACTCAATTACTCAAATGAAGATCTTTAATAAAATATTATCAAGAAATGATGGATTAATATTTAGGGCTTTTGCCTAAAGAGCCACTGTCCTGCTTGTTTTGAAGGTCCCCCTGTTCCAACACACTTGGTTCTCTATTAAAGGTAACGAACCCTCATAATAACCAGTTCTAATTTCACTGTGCATTAGGTTTTATGGTATCAACCACTTTCTTTTTTCTTGTTTTAGATGTATAATCTATGCATTCATGATGTGATAACAGGTCACATGAGCTGGGATTAGAGCATTTTAAGACGTGTTAGTTTTACACCACTGACGATGGATGTGTTTTTGAAATATCGTATCCGGATCAGAATTCTAAATTTAATAAAGCATCGATTTTTGTTGTTTTATAGGCCATTGGATTCTTATTTTCTATAAATGATTTAACATGATTTAAATGTTTCTTTTAAAAGTATTGAAGCCGCCATTTAATTGAACATTCTCACAGTAATGATGCCATCTAGTTGTAATTGACATTGACGTGTAATTAACAGTCCTAAAGTCATAAAACGGTCCAATAAAAACGAAGGAAAATTAAGTCGCGGCACACCAGGGAAATTGAACAGAGCTACAGTTACAGACTGTGCTTTCACTTCCAGTAATGGACAGCTTAAACAGAGAACACACACTAAGATCTAATTAAGGCAATTGTTCACAGAGGAGCTCTCCTTAAGACCTGGTTCGGTGGTAATTTATTAACTGTAACCTCTACGACTGTTGGAAAATTTTCAGACGAAAGCAACTTTAAGTGCAACTCATCCAATCAAATCATTTCTGACTCTTTAATTAAACACTGTATTGCGGTCACCTGTTTGAATCCAAGAAATTGCCTCATTTGGCTGATTAATCTCAAGGTTATGAAAAAAATTAGAGCTTGACCTGCGAGACAGATTTGAAAGGTGACACAATGAAGACGTGGATTGTTGGAAAATAAAGGAGATAGGCCGTGTACCACAAGCTAACTCTCCAGCTGTTGTATTAGCGTAGCAGTGTTTGGATACAGTTAATGGGGACAACCTCAATAAAAGACTGAGCCTGCCAACGGCAGAGTCTGAGAGACGCTGCCCGGCTTGGCTATCCAGTGAGCCCCAACAACAGGCTGGCAACTGGAGCCGCCACAAAACGAGCAGTTCTGTGATATCACAGTGAAACAGATTGAGATTAACCGGCCATGATCCACACAGGAGAAAAGAGGAACGGAGGAGGGAAAGGCGCAATAAAGCTGTCGCCGCTTTATATCTCATGAGGGGCAGAAGATCTTTGTTATTGCATCCAGTTCTTGCAGTCGTACTTTGGTAACAACCCAATTTTGCTAATAGAAGACCGATTGAATGACACTCGTTGCACTGTCGCAACACACACACACACAAAATAATCTGACTGGGTTTGAATTGTTTAAAAAAGGAAATATAATTTCACCCTTTTGGTGACAGGCCAAAACACTCAACCATCCAAACATCTAGGCCAGGGTCTGCAACCTAGAGCCTCATGAGGCTCCCTATAGCTTTAGAAAATATTGAAATACATAATTGTCATTTTCTTACAGAGGGTATTAATGATTAATAACATTAACACCAAATAAAATAATGATATAACAATTTGTCAACCTAAAAATAAATGACATTGTGCAATAACTACCATCTCCCTTCTTCACCTACTGCAACCTCTACAGACCATTAACTTTCCTTCCACCTGTAGCTAACCTTAAGTTTGAAATCCCTGGTGAGACAACCAAATCAACTAAAAGACTATTCTGGAAAAAAACAGATTTGAATTGTGCGGGGACAGATTCATTTAACTGCCAATGTTGCGGCTAAATGTGCATGTTTGATACAAGGCAAGAAATGAGTAATTAGCATGTGTTGACCGACATGATCATGTGTTTATTTTGGCTCTGGAAGAACTTTATTCCAGGAGAGATGAGGCAAAATGGCTCCTTAAAACGCTGATCGAGGCAAACCCGTTGACAGACTGTTGACAGACTTTCTCAACACATGGGTCAAGACCCAAAAGTGGGTCCCGGACCTATTTTCAGTGGGTCACAACTATTGTGTGCTCTTATTATAAAATGTTTCATTTTTGTTAGGGTGAGGCGCCTTCGGGTGGTTTCAGGGGCAGGCGTGGACAGGGTGGTATGAGTTTACAACAGTGGCGTCAAACTAATTTTAGATCAGGGGCCAAATAAAAAGTTGTTTGTTGATCTTGAGTGGGCCACAGAATTTTAGGCATGAAAAATAGTAATTTCAACAACAATGTCCCCAAGTTTGCACTTCACATGACATTGAAATGATACATAAATGCTGTAAGGCCCGGACAATTTCCAGGATTTTCTCTTTTGCATGACTGATTTTCATTTAATTTAGGGAAATTGGGTGAAATAATTTTAGGAAAATTGAGTTCCTTGAACAATTTGCGGTTTAAAATGACTGTAGTCAAGTGATAAAAGCATGGTAAAAAAAAAAAAAAATTTGCAATACTGGAAGGGCTGCAATATCTACACATGAATTATTTGGTCATTCAGAAATAATTTGTGTTTTTCTGAGTTTTTAACTTTCTCCTGAGGGACGGACTGGATGGTCTAAAGGGCCAGATTTGTACCCCGGGCTTTGAGTTTGACATGTGGTTTACAAGATATGTATTCATAGGCAGGATTTTGGGTGGGTGGGTGTCCGTTGTAAAATACATATTAATGGTTTTAACATGATGATTTGATACATTTTAATGCGTAAACCTCTGTCACAGTTTTATCTGAATGAAAAGTGGTTTATAGAAAAGGTTTGACTTGATTGAATGTATCAGCTTGCTAATATTAGACAAAAGACCGAGGCAACCTACTTACCATCAACACTATATATTACAACTATTTAATTATTATAACAAAACTTCATTTTCTATTAGGGCTGGGTGATATATCGAGTTTTCCATTTTGGCGATATGGAAAATTACAATATCCCTTCAATCGATATATATACAATCTTTTATAGCTTATTTTGTATCAAAAATACTTGTTTTAGGAGCTCACTGCTTTCATTACTTCTAAGAACAGCATGAAAAGCACACTTAGATGGATTGCTGAGTGCGTCCTAACACAGACCTTCCCCTAAACTAGCCACACTACAGAACTCACTCACACATGCTGTCCCTTATCGGAGGAAAAGCCGAAAGTGGCACATATTATGCAGCTGTTTGTTACTAAATATGCCTGTGTGGCATTTTGCATCTACAAATTCATCCCTGAATTATCTGTCTGGTCAGACTTCATTTGATTTAAAATTATCGAGATTTATATCATCGTATATCGCCATTTTGGGACAAAATATCGAGATATGAGGTTTGGGCCATATCGCCCCGTCCTATTTTCTGTACTTCTTTCTTTTGAATAACTTCTTTAAAATTCAATATCTATTCATTTCTGGATGAATGATTCCGACTATGATGAGTTACCAAGATACATCCATCCATCCATCCATTTTCTTACCCGCTTATTTCCCGTTTAACAGGGTCGCGGGGGTCTGCCGGTGCCAATCTCCGGCTCTCATAGGGCGCTTGGCGGGGGTACACCCTGGACAGGGCGCCAGTCCCTACCAAGATACAGTTGAAGCAAATGAATGAAACTACTGAATGAGAAATCGTCCTTTTTTTTTTTTTTTTTTTTTTTTTTTTTTTTTTTTTTTTTTTTTTGCTTTTACCAAGATACAGTTGAAGCAAAAAAAAGGACGATTTCTCATTCAGTATCATCATTATCAGCTGACATTTTATAAAATGTTGCCTACAGTGATATTCTTCAAATATCTCAACTGCTTAAAAAATTCAATTGAAATTTCAGATTTTGGTTATTTTTCTTAGTTTCAGTCGCAGCTTGTTATTAAGGAAAGTTTTGGGGTCCTGAAGCTTTCCCAGGAAAGAACCAGTATTAAAAGGGGTCTTGGGCGTCGTCGTCCTTGCCTAGCAAATAGAGACACTTGAAGTAGTGTTTGATGGTATTAACTGAACATCACAACCGCGTGACATCCTATGTGTAGCTATTCTATAAATATGTTGTGCAATATGTTGTGGTTTTGACGGCAGGGATTTGTTAAATTGGATAAGCCATTACCGCCCAGGATTACAGATCTGATGGCAGCAGCCAGGGGACAAGCTGCTATATTGTGGTGATTGACAGCTCATCATCTTAGTCTCAATGCCCACGCATTGCATGGGCGGAGCCCTCGGGCAAGAGGCAATGTGGGAAAGCTTTAGCTTTGGCTAATCAGCTACAGCGGAAGTTCTTAAACAGTTGGGCGTGCTTTCAGCTAGTGTAGCAAATATTAGTGATGGCTAAACGGAATGTTTTGGAGGCCAAATCCCTTGGAACTAATGACTGACTAACTATTGACATAAACTGTATATGTAGACATCAGTAAGTATTTTAAAGATGTTAGATACAGCATGAACCTTTTCCTTTTTTCTCCGGCTGACGCTCAATGTAACCACTTTTTGGATGCTTTCTATACCTTTCTATATCAAGATGATTCAAATCCAATCCACCCGCAGCACCACGGGTGGGCTAGGCCCACCCATTTTAATCAAGGTCCACCCAAGTGCTGTTCATCCAATAACAAACCCAAGGAAAGCTTTGAGTGGAAGGCTTTCAGCAAATCAGCAGCTTGCATCCCACATGGACCCTTAAGCCCGCCTACAGGCTGCATCGTCACCAGGAAGTCACTGTTCTCATACTGCGTTCAATGACACTCAGAACTCTGGGTTTATCTCCCGCGGGTTGCTACCTGGAATAAAAGCTCCTACACAGTAAAGTCAAAACTTCCTCTAAAAATAAATTGATTGATGTTTACTATGTTCACAAATTACTTACCGCTGCTGTGGAACACAGTAATGCAGGCTTTTTTAATGATTTTAAAATGCATTCAAAACGATTGTACTTTATTTTTTTTTACTTGTTTTACATGAATCACTTTGAATGTCTTATTGCTAAAATATGCTTCATAATGTGGCCTTCCTTTGTTGAGTCAATATAAAAATGCTATTCAAAATAATCATAGCTTTAATCCCACAAACATTATTGCCTTTATTGTAATTTCTCTGAATGTTCAAACGAGAAAGGCAGAGTTCAGAGTGGCCTTGAATACAGAGTCAGTGTCGCAGAAAAGCGTTGAAACAGAGATGAAGAGAAACATGTTGTTTTTGTGTGTGTGGGGCCGATAGTCATCCAATCCAATCATGATCAATACAAAATATCAAAACTAATCAGGTGAGCAAAAAAAAAAAAAATGCAGTTTAGGAGCAACGACTGAAGTCAAAAGTACCGGTAAGTGAAAAGATATGTTGTTTTGATGGAATTGAGTCTGTTAAATGACGACAGATTACATTACTTAAAATAACCTAAGGTGTCCCTCAAGGCTCTGTGTTAGGTGTTTTCATTCTTTCTTTCATCAAATCAAAATGTGTCGAACTGCATCATTTAAGCACTTCTAAAAGACAAAATTCACCTCACCCACCGTCTTCTGTTACTGACAGCTGGTGATGCTGTACTCAACACTGGTTTTGGTCTCGAGACCACATTTTGAAGGTCGGTCCAGACCAGCACTGATATAATATTCTATGAACTTGATGAATGTGATATTGAGGATAAGCACTTTAAAATGTTTCTGATTAACAAATCTTGTCATTTGACTTCAAACATTTAGCATTAGCTTACCGATTGTTCTGCCTCCTTGGAAATCTTTTCCAGTGCCTTATGCCTCAACTAAATCTTGGACATCAGTCCATCTTATTTCTTATCAGAAATACCTCTGAACACTTACTTTAGGCCTCATTCACCTGACAAATAATCATCTTTTCAGAGACTCAAAATAATTTTGGACTTATCAATGGCTTTTAAATACAAACAAGAATTCATTAAGAAATTTTATATCATAATTTAGTTAAACAAAATTGTCAAGATTTGAGACTTTTGCATGCTATGCTTGGAAAGAGTGGCAGACACCCTGTTTTTTGTCCATTAAATGTATTTACAGGAAATTGGAAAATGAAAATTAAAGAAAGAATGCTCGTTAACTGTCCAACCTTGTCAGGGTTTTAAAAATGACTTTTTCTGGTCTTGGTTTGTCTTTTCTTGGTCTCGTCTTGGTGCATTCCAGTCTTGGGCAAGTCTTGGGTAAAGTCTTGAGTACAACACTACTGACAGCCTCATGGTAATTTGAATGCGAGGACAGTATAAACAGAATTAAAAAAAAATTAAAAGAAGCAAGAAAATTATTAATATCAACTTTGTGTTTTTCTTTTGTTAAATTTTACTTCTATATCTTATAAGGTATACTTTTACAGGCTGACGATACAGGAGCCAATCCTACTATCATTTAGGACTAAGAAAGATTATGAATGTTATTGTAGTCGAGTCACCATAGCTTCAGTCCGAGTCGAGTCTCGACTCCCCAGTGTTTGAGTCGAGTCAGAGTCACCAAAGAAAAAAAATCCAGTCCAGTCATCTTCACCTTAGTAGAGTCCAGTCAAGTAAAATAATATATTATACTACAGCAAAGATTGAGTTCAGGATGAGGACTGCTCCTGTTTGACTCCCAATGTTTAGCTGTGTAAACCCTGATTGACTGTGTTGGACAATTTTCATGTGTAGAAAACATAATTGCATTGACTAAGTAAAAAGCATTCAATAGATGCTTAGCTACATCACACGTCATCCAACTCGGGATAATATCCTTTACATGGAGAACAGACCTGCAGACATCATGGAACCATTGTTTGAGTAACTTTAGAGGCGACCGTTAAGGTGCATATGCACGCAGGTAAATACACGTGCCAGCTGTAACCTGAAAACTGATCTGTTATTAGTCCAAGCTCACCAACGAACAATTCCGAGTGGAGTCACAAGTCCTACATGTCAGGACTCAAGTACTACAACACTAGTTATGAAAGACATGAAAGAAGATGAATTGGAAGACGGTTAACTCCCACATACAGCTTTAAGATTCAAATTTAAAGAGATATATACATTATCAAACATGTGCACCTGCTCAAAACTGCTTGCAACTAGGCAACGAAAGCCCAGTGTATATCTGCAAGGACACACCTGATGTCTACGATGCAAATGTCCTCCAGCTCAAAGGTAGACCCATTAGAAGTTAAAGATTACATAACATCTAGTGTGTCACAGTGTGTTGGGACTGTTTAGGATGCAGTAGGATTTATTGGAGGAGATTGGACCTATTTGGCCTTTTGAGGGTAATTTAGCACTGGCGGAGCTGGTGACTCTCTGTCAATCTGCTCCTTGTTAGAGACAAATGATTGCTCGGTCGGGTCACGCTGTCAACCTTTGTTGACTCCAGTGAACTCTGGTTATTTACGCGGGGTGTGTGAGTGTGTGTGTGTGTGTGTAGCTATTATGTAATAGACTGAAGCTCTGTATATCATTTGTGTCGTAACCGTACTCGAGAGGAAGGAAAATGTCTTAAATTATACAGCTGTCACGTCTCATGGCATGTACATGGTCTGTGTGTGTTTGTTTGGGGGAGGAGCTTATGGAGGCGGAGGCACTGAATTATCCCCTCTGACTCCAAGGATAAACGACACTAAAGTAGCTCCCCCATGCATGTCACCATCAATTGCAGGCTCAGAGCTTTCACTATGCAGTCCATAGAACTGTCGACACTATCAGAATTGAATAGTGAAAAAAAGGATGAGTCATTGTCATGCATCATGCTCATTAAAGTGTGTTAAAAGCCACTGAATGAATATTTACACAGAACTCCACTGGAATACTTGGAACAGATGCTCAGAAAGGTCAGAGCCTAGTCTTCTCTCATAAAGGCGGCCATCATCGCAGAGCTTTACCAGACCTATGCATCTGTTTTAGCTTTTCAAATTAACTGTCTGGTAATTCAAGCTGATAAAATAGAGAAAACAACTCTACCTCATCTGCTTTTGAAGCTGCAAGGGTTTTGGTCGAGTGCACACTGATACAGTTTTTGAGTACAAAGCATGAAATGTAAGCCAGGAGCTGTGTGGACATGACGTTTCCACAGTCAGAACTGTGACAACAGGCATGGTGCATTATGGAAACTGGTGCTGAAGTGGCTTTAGAGCCCGACCGATTAATCAGGCCAATTTTAGCTATCACAAATTAATCAACATTGGTCAACAGCCCAGCCTATCAATATCTTTGCTCGGATCATCAGTAATGATTACAGAATTACAACACTGGGAGAAGTGCACTAGTCCACTGTTTAGTTATATTTTTGCATTTATTTGAACAACTTTTTGAAAATTGCTTTTAAATAATTTCTTGGGAATCATTTTTTATTCTGGAATTACATTTTGCAAAAGTTTACCGTTTCAAATTTATCAGTGGCTTTACAGTCCTTATGTTGACAGTGTTACTAATTAGTATTCATTATTTATATTTACTAGTGTAGTGCTTCTTTGTCTTCAATCATATTTTGGGTATGTCAAATATTTGTGTTCATTTACAGCACGTGTCAAACTCAAGGCCCGGGAGCCAAATTCAGCCCTTTAGAGCAGTGTTTCTCAAATGGGGTACATGATGGCACTACAGGGGGTACTTGAGAGAGATAAATTAACAACCAAAAAAACCGTAAAAAATATGAGGTTTTGTAAAGTTTATTTTTACATAAAAGTACTTGGATTCAGAAATAAGAGAAAGGGGGTAATTGAGCCAAAAACGTTTGAGCGTTTGAGAACCACTGCTTTAGAGGTTCCCATTCGGCCCCTAGAGACTGTAAAAATGACAGATATAACATGAAATATTGTGTAAATTACCAAATAATCCAGTTGTAGATATCTAAAATTCACCAATTTAATGATATTCTGCCATATTTTTAGGGGCTTGCAGTTGCAACTTGTGGAAAGAACAGCAATTTTTCAACAAATCTTGCAGTTTCTTACAAACAATTCCACAAAATTACACAAAAATTGGTTAAAGAAAAAAAGTGAAGATCCAGCAGAGACTGATACAGAACACTAGGGCACAATGATGAATGAAATTGTTCTTTTTCACACCAGAATTCTGTGGCCCACTTGAGATCAAACTGGTTCTTTACTGGTCCCCGAACTAAAACAAGTTTGACATCCCTGATTTACAGTATACTGTATATCCTGTGTATATCAAAGTTCTAATTTCATTTATCGGCTCTTGACTCGTATTAGTTATTGGCAGATACTTTGGATAATGGCTTTTTAAAAACTCAAATATTGGTATTGGTCCTCAAAATCCCATATCGCTCTACTTTCCACAGCAAATATCAGAAGCAAAAGGCAAGGTCTTTGGGACCCAACACAGAATCAGTATTCTCCATCTTCCGCAACAAGATAAATCACATCAGCATGATCAGCTTTAACAGATTTATTAAATGCCATTTGCTACATAAAACACTATCCACTTTCATCAATCAGGCATATTCGTTGACCCAAACCAAACCATACTTTATACCTTCAAATCCAACATTAATTCATTTCCAAAGGTTGTTTAGGGAAAGTAAGAAAAGTGTCATGGGGTTTTAGCTCCTTTAAAGTAGTGACAGCAGTTTTTCATCATGTATTTCATAGTACGCTACACAAGAAGAAGAAACAATGGCAGAGTTTCATTGTAAATCGCACATGCTCTATCGCTCACAGAAACCAGCTGTTCATCCACCCTGCTCGCTGACATACAGTATAATGTATGTTTGATGAACACGCAAATCCAACTGTGATTATGCACACAATTCAAAAAAATATGTTGGAAAATATGCAGAAGCACAACCACACAGCTAAATAAGCAAGCTGTATAGGCAGATGCCCCTTGGTGAAGAAGCGGCATTATAAATATTCATATGTTACCATGATTGCAGAAATGTAAATAAGCCAACAGTGGTGAAAATGCCAGAATATGGTCACTCTGGAGGGAGATGATGTAGGGAATCAGGGAAACGGGTTATTGGAAAGCGCAGAAAGTGGTTGTGGTTACATGGGGGGAGGAAAAGGGCTAGAGATGAGAAGGGAAACAGAAAGCTGGAGGGTGGGGAGTCAAAACACCTAGATTATTTTCCACTTTTAGCGTAATGAGCCTTGCTTGGATTCATGAGCAATTATTTAATGATAAATATGCTAGAAAGCCAATTGGTTTTCAACTCTTTGGATGGTAGGCAGCAGCTGTGGCAAAGGAAACAGGAGCATCTGTTTCACAGGAGGACGTTCTAGTGCCTCTTTGGGTGTTACAAAGCAATCTATAGCTATCTGGTTCAATTTACTTACACCATTGACCTCATCATATTTTTCTTCCTGCTGGTAGTATAAACTAACTTCTCTTTTGATATTAGCCGTTAGCATGCTAACAGCCACAGTTCTTTAGAAAAAAAGAGTCGGCAACAACAGAATTAATCATGTTTGATACAACTGTGCCTTACAATGTCTTAAAAAGAAAATTGTGAAGGTTAGTGCACTGACTGCGCCGCTACATTTAGCTAATGTTTAACAATGTAGCCGATAGGGACGGGCGATATTGACAAAAAAAAAAAAAAAATGTATCCCAATAATTTCTAGTATTTATCACAAAATTGATAAAAATCACGATAAATAAAAAATATAAATAAAAAAAAATCACAATTTAGTGTAAACAGGTTCCTTACAAACACAAATAAATAAAAGGCTACAATAACTGCTGACTCAAACAGCTCATGAGCTGATATTTTATGAAATATATTTGTGCATGTGGATTACTATTTGTGTTATTGTATGGAATTCATTTATTTCCTCACTTAAAATAAAATTATTAAAAAAAATAAATAAAAAAAGCACATTATAAACACAAATAACTTCAATAGTGTTTTTACTGCTGATGAAATATAATTAAAAAATATTGCGTTTCACAAATTGGGATGAACGAATAGTGAGTTATTATGCTAATATTCATTTCAAACAACGTGTGACATGTTTAGCTTTTATCCTTCCATACAAGTGTTAAACCTGACCATAAACAAATTGGTGGCTCTCTGTGGCTTTATGACAGTAAGACTTGTTCTTTTTACTTGGTCTATTATTCCTTATATGGAGTGGTTAGCGTTAGCACTTAGCTCAGTG
Organism: Gouania willdenowi; assembly: GCF_900634775.1. Classification (NCBI taxonomy): domain Eukaryota; kingdom Metazoa; phylum Chordata; class Actinopteri; order Blenniiformes; family Gobiesocidae; genus Gouania; species Gouania willdenowi. Next base: position 20,247,124 of record NC_041061.1, on the reverse strand, counting down.
TGTGTGTCGGTGTGTTAGCTTAGCATAGTTAGCTTTAGTTGAGTTTCCAGTTCATAATCGTTGCTGCGGGTTCATCTCTGTCCCCGTGTTTGTGGAACTTTGGGTGGATCTGACAGAGGAACTTGGATTGGTTCACTTTGTTGGATGGTTGTCTGGTTTTAACCAAGTAGTGGTCCATGATGTATCGCAGCATAGTAGCTTCTGGGAGCTGTGACAAACACACACAGATGGCGGTGTTTTCGCGGTGCACACCGTGCAGAGCTTCCGAAAACAACGTTCCGCTCCAGAGAATAATAAGTTGTTGACAACAAACGGGGCAGTTTTGGCCCGTGGAACGCAGTTTTTTTGGGGGCGTTCTTGGCTAAATTGAGGGACAAATGGCCCGTGGCCCCTCGCTAAATTCTGACATGGGAATTTATCGCTTATATCGAGGGATGACAAATTCTTACCGCTGAGAAAGTTTTTGATGATAAATTAAATAAACGATAAGATATCGCACATTCCTAGTAGCCTAGCCTAGCATTCATTCAGAGGAATCCAGAGACTAAGGTCGTGTTTTAAATGGCATACTACCGTACTGCTCATTCTGAGTTGGACGTAAAAATGAGTATGTCGTGCGTGCACATTAGATAGTATGAAAAGATATGTATGCGAGAAATATGTGAGAAGTATAGTATACCCAGTGGGCACACTAGTCATACTCAAACTCTTAATGCAGCATTGCGAGCAGAACATAAAATCATCCTGGTACCGGCTTCAAGCTAAAAATCAAACTCTCAATTTTCAAAAAGAAAGCATCTCTTCTTGTTTTCCATTAGCTTTTTTATAAACGCTTTTGTAAATGGGGCTCTTGTTTTGATAACCAGAAGTTTAGTCAGTAGCAAAATGGCGGGTCTCCGCAAATCTGGGAAATGTCGGAATGAAACGTGAGTTTTATGGATCAAATGACCACATTTGATATTATGCTTGGTAACTTTCAAAGGTGGCATATCAACAGATATTTAGCCTCAGTGTGCTAAAGGTTTTCGTCGTAGGTTCGAAATGGGGTACTTGGGATACTTGGAAGTATACTTCAATGGGAACGGTCATCCTAATCATACTTATATGTTAAGTACTGTATGTACTCATTGAGCTTGTAGTGTATAGTACGTTAGTGTGCCATTTCCAACACAACCTAACTGATGAAAATCCACCCAAGCACAAGTGATGGCATCACTAAATCTATCTTTTTTTTTTTTTTTAATATAACACTAGGACTAGGGTTAATTTAACACCAAAAAAAAAAAAGGACATCCTCGGGACTTTTACAAAACCAGGATGAATACGACAAAAAGTAGTCATTTATTTCTATAATTATCAGATGGACTAGGTTAACTGCAGGCAATAGTTAGTTCCTAGTAGGGATGTAACGATTCACTCAACTCCCGATACGATTCGATTCACGATACTGGGTTCACGATACGATTCTCTCACGATTTATTTTACAAAATGGGACTGTAGACAAAAATTTTTTTGGGAAAAAACTAGAAAATACTATACTATTTTCCTTTTATTTTTCATTGTCAAAAGAATTCCTTGATAAACAGTTCAAAACAATGCAATTTAACTAAAAATAAATCTTGAATGAAATAAATAAAGGAATAATAAAAATGAAAATGAAGCCTATTAATTTAAATTCTGGTTCTATAATAAACAATGTAAAACTGCATAATAGTTCTTTTTCTTTTAAAAGTGCAACTGAAAATGTATTTTGTGCCTTAACAATTGGACTTTAAAAAAAAAAAAAAAAAAAACCTGATTACAGTGATTTACGTCATATTTGTTTGGACCAGCAGAGGACGCTGGTAACCCAGTGGTCGGTTGGCATGCAGATATCTTGCAGTGAAGAAGAGAAGCTACGCTAGCAGACAGAGCTAATAGAAAAACGTGACTTTTACAGATAATCAAGTAATATTACAGATATTCTTTCGGTGCTTAAGGGGTAATGAATCATTTATTAACATATTTAAGAGTAGAAGGCGGCCAGAAAGAAAGTATTAGCAAGACTCCGCCCGCCGCCTACACTTGTGGATACCTATGAATCGATTTTTAACTGCCTTACGATTAATCGTTACATCCCTAGTTCCTAGGCCTTTCTTTGAGTTTGACAGCTTTTAATATATACAGATATTGGTTAACTAACTTGTGGCAGAAGCTTTCATAACCAGATAATCCTGAAATAAAATATAGATTTCTAATCAGTTGAAAAATAATAACCCCTTTTACACTTTGCATTGGATTTTTTTTAAGCTGACTGCACAGGACGGTACACACATAAATCTCATATTTTCCTACTTTGAATACATTTCAGCTTTGTATTTTAGCTAGCTAAACAATTTTCTCTGTTTGTGTGTGTAAGCGTGGAAGTGCTCACACGCAGAGAAGGCTGAATATTATAGGACAAGAAATTAAAATATAAATTACTGTTTGAGTATTTGCTGTTATCTGGAGAAGATGGGCTTTTTGCTTGTGCTAAGCTGAGCCAAACTCATCTGTGCAGCTCTGCCCAGGCTATGCATGCATAAGTAAATGTAGAGCTGATACTGTGCAGGAATGCAGGAGAGAAACGCTGCAATCCAGGCCACGAGGCTTATCGGCAGTGTTTACTTTGCACTCCAGGTTACAGTGAGAACCTTTAAAAACCTCGTGCAGCTCAAAGCCTGAAACAAAGTTTAAATGCTGCGGCACTTTATGGAGCTTGTCTTATTTTATTCAAAGTTGGTTTCCATAGATTTGAAACATTGACACGAACTGGCATTTCTAAATTGGCTGTTGATTGGTGAAATGTTTGAGGGCCGAAGGTCAGACATGATGAACTACGACCACTTTCCATCGTAACGCAATAACACAACCCTGAAAAAAATATTACCTTGTCGATACAAAACTGGCAGCAGGGTTGGGGTCAATTCCATTTTTCAGTTACAATGACGTTTTCAATTATGATTACAGTGACTAGCATCTTTCCCAATTACAATTATTTTTCATAATAATATCTAATACATAAGTTTTATATAGCGCTTTTCAAGAAACGCTAAGATGCTTTACAAATTGAAACACACAAAAAATACTTATCTGTAACATCAAAACAGTATAATATGAAAAAGAAAAAAACATTTCAAGAAAAAAGGTTTTCATGTAATAAATGCTTAACTGGAACATCTCAACAACAGGGTCATTTGGTGAAAAAAAATATGGAACTAACTTTTCAAAAACAAAATTATTTACCGGCGACCGTGGCTCAGGTGGTAGTGGGTCGTCTTCTGATCGAGAGGTTGGAGGTTTGATCCCAGTACCTGACTATGTGTTGAAGTGTCCTTGGGCAAGACACTGAACCCTAAGTTGCTCCCAGTGGTCGACTAGCGCCTTGCATGGCAGTCCTGTCCCACTGGTGTGTGAATGTGAGAGTGATTGGGTGAATGAGCTGATATGTAAAGCGCTTTGAGACTGCTTCAGTGTGGGGATAAAGCGCTTTATAAAATCAAGTCCATTTACCATTTACTCGAGAATATATATATATATATATATATATATATATACATACATATGTCCATTTTTTTAACCAAATCATGTGCAAATTGCAATATGACAGGCAATATAACCTCACATGCACGTTTACAGTGAAAAATTACATATGAATGCATGATATTATCCTAAACGGGTCAGAAAAGAGACAAAAATGTCAACTAGGAATGTGCGATATTTTATAGTTTATGATTTATTGTCAAAAACATTCTCACTGGTAAGAATTTTTCATCCCACAATATAAAGGATAAATTCCCATGTCGGAAATTAGTGAGGCTCACGGGCCATTTGTTCCTCAATTTAGCCAAGAATGCCCCAAAAAAAACGTGTTCCACGGGCCAAAACTGCCCCCGTCAACTTATTCTCTGGAGCGGAACGTTGTTTACGGAAGCTCTGACGTGCACCGCCACCGCCCCCCGCACACGCCGCCGTCTGTGTGTCAGGGGCTCGTCTCAGCTACCTGAAGCTGCCGTGCTGTGACACATCACGAACCGCTACTTGGTTAAATTCAGACAACCATCCAACAAAGTGAACAGATTTAAGTTCCTCCATCAGATCCACCCAAAGTTCCACAAACACGGGGACAGGGATGAACCTGCAGCAACGATTATGAACTGGAAACTCAACTAAAGCTAACTATGCTAAGCTAACACACTGACACACAGACTGGGCTAAGAGCTAACGCTAACTACAAATAAGGAGTAGACCAAGTAAAACACAACACATCTTACTGTCATAAAGCCACAGAGAGCCACCAACTTGTTTATGGTCAGATTTAACACTTGTATGGAAGGATAAAAATTAAACATGTCACACAATGTGTGAAATAAATGTCAGCATAAATAATGTCAATATTCATTCGTCCCAATTTGTGAAACGCAATATTTTTTAATTATATTTTACGTGTTCACAGACAAAGCTGGTCCCATTTGACTAATATAACTATTGAGATTATTACACCTAAATATATTGAATGATTAAATCATCAGCTTGATCTGGTTTAATTATAGGAAATCAGAGAAATATTTAGCAATCATAACTTTATGTAACTCATTATCAGATAAATGAAACAAGATTTAGCAGCAGTAAAAACACTAATAGAGTTATTTTTGTGGGGTTTTTTTAGAAAATAATTTTATTTCAAATTACATTCTATCACACTAATAGAGTGACCCACATGCACAGACATATTCCATAAATTTGTGTTCACATTTATTTGTGTTTGTAAAAAACCTGTTTACACTAATTTGTGAATTTATTTATTATTATTTTTTATTTATAGTTTTTATCGTGATTTTTATCGTTATCGTGATAAATACCAGAAATTATTGGGATAATTTTTTTTATCAATATCGCCCATCCCTAATGTCAGCTCTTACGTAATAAAGATACTTGAAATGGAAATTGCTATATAACACCCTCACGACATATTTTGGGACAATATTACACATTTATACAGAATTTTTGAACCAGGTGGTTGAAAATGAGAAACAACAGTTAACTGAGTCAACTGTGTTATGTTTCAAATGATTTTGGGAAGTTTAAAAGCCAGTAATGACATTTGATTAGGGAATGAAACAGAAACAAAAATAAAAAGGATAAATTGGCGCAAATATGGGTATTGGAAAGAGGAAGTCTGATTTCTGAGATATATGAGCTTTTTCCAGCAAATTAACACTTTTAGTTGTAGCACAATAATTGTCAGCAAGGTTTAATTCTTCTGGATTTATAACTATAAACGTGACCGTATTGACCTATTCCAATTTAGTCAAAGATCATGAACTTGGGTTAAGTTCTTTGAGTAATGGACATTAGCACCTTAGCTTCTCCTGCAACGCATTTGTCTGAACCGGCATCCCAATAACTGCTGCTGCTTGCACTAAATTTCTACTATTCTCAAGATCCTTCATCAGCTTTGTTCATTTCTGCAAATTAAAGCTGCAGTATGTAGTATCGTAAGACTTGTACAGAAACGACCACACTCCCCTGCTCACAGGTGATTATGGATTTTTGACCAAATGAAGCCAAAAAAAATTAAACACTGCAGCTTTAAATAGACACGTAACTGGAAAATGGAGGCAGGTGACAACATGGGGTTGTTTGTAACAAACACTGGCATGAAGGGCTTTTTACAAAACTTTAGACAGCATGCCTGTATGTGGGAGGTAAATCACAGTTATGCTAATATTTTACCTAATATTACGACTTTGGACGCTTCCAATAACCTGAGATATCTCTACTTCTCCAATAGAAATATTAAGTATTAAAGTGATAATTTTAGAAATGCTTAAAGTTAGTCATACAACGTGAAAATAACCAAAGAGAAACCCTTCCATTATTGAGATGCTGCAGCTCTCTTTATGCTGCACCTTATAGTACTATAATGTTCAAACAGAGGGGTGTGTTCACGTGTCCAAGGTCTGTAGTGATTGATGTTCCCTCATAGGCCTCGGGGCTTTGGGGACTGCATCAATGACCTCTGTAGAGGTGAGCAGATCAGCAGCTCAGCTGTGACTGACTACTTAGCTGCAAGAATGCTCTCAAGATGCCTTCACTGACCTTCACCTGCATAAAAAAACACATGGGACACTTTGCTGGAGGTGAACGTGGCATGTAAGTGCACACACACACATCTCGAGCAGTCACACACCGACGCACTAACACACGCACTTTCCTAAAACATGCCGAGTGTAATCACAATCTGTGGCCCTCATCTGAATGAGAACAAGGGTCCAATTCCCTGATGTTGTCATTCTAATGCAATCATGTTACATTAAACTACACACACACATACAGTAACTGTCAACATACAGCAGAATAAAGCAAAGACAGGCCGTCACTAATTTAAACTGTCTCCTATGTGTGTATGCAAGGTTCCTCACATGTACCAACATCCCTCAAGGTCACTCCACGCGTGTGTATGTGTGTGTGTGTGTGTGTGTGTGTGTGTGTGTGTGAGTGTGTGTGTGTGTGGGGCTTGGATAAGTTCATACATTGCGTGAGTGTGACATCTGCTTTTCCCTCTGCGAGCATCCATTACACTGGTAGAGCAGACAGAACAAGACAGACAGTAAAGTGAGAGAAAAACACACACACACACACACACACACACACACACACGGCTGAAGGTCCTAAATCTTCATCAGCAGTGCCAGCTCGCCTCAGGATCAGCGCTAAGAAAACTCACAGATGAACAGCCCCATATTAGGGTGTGTGTGTGTGTGTGTACGTGTGTGTGTGTGACGACGTTCCTGTGGGGATTAGTTTCAAGGCAATCAGGACAGCTCTCTGTGATTAACCCCAATGTTATTTAACAACCAGGAACATGTACATCCACATACAAAACATCATCCACTAAGGACACACACAACTTAATAGCAGATCACAACTCCATAAATCCATATTACTTAAATGGGAGGCCTTCAATATGTCTAAGGTTGGATTAAAGCTGCTAGATTGGTGACAATTATTTTTCTCAGATAAGTACATTGTTCCTCATTTATCAACCGTTCGTACGTTCAGATCTGAGTGTACGACGTACGTTCGACCATATTTACCCAAGCTTCGGTATTTATCAATTCTGAAGTGAGCATATACGCTACGATCAAATGTCACGTCAGGTCTGAGCTCGTGTCGCAAATCTGAGTGTGTGGATTTGTGGTGCAGCGATGGAAAAATCTGACAGACACTGAAAATAAAGTCTTAAACAAAACTAAGCTCAAGTATAAGCAGACACACATTCAGAACAGATCCAAACGGATTATTAAAACAAATTAAACCAATTTTGATTAATTTAAAAAAAGCCTACGTTATTACTGATACCACTTTTTTGATTTTCCTTCCACGGAATACCGCATAACCCCCTAATAAACTCTGCTACTGAGCAAGAACTCATAGGTTCACCCACTGAAATTGGCAGAAGGCATAATAAACACAAACAAGGGTCATTTAGTCATTTTTAAGGCTTTTTTTTTTTTTTTAAGAGTTTTGATCGTAATTTCTTTTAAAGTGATATTTATTGTCTAATGCGTGTTGACTGAGGTCGATATAAACGTAATATCCGTGTATGTCTCCAAGATCTCTGTAGTGAAGTTGTTCGCAGTGCACACAGGGGGGCAGACGTCAACTGCTCAGTAGCTGATCCTCTTCGACAGAACGGTTAAATACGCTTCTTTAATTCCAGTTTAAACGCTGTCAAAAAGCACATCTTTGTTTGACTCCACATCAGATGTGAGGATGGCAGTTTTCATCTTGGAAAAGCTCCTTTTTTTTGTTTCACCTCAGTGGGCGGGGCCTTCAAAACAGGAGGGCATAAAAAGTTAATGAAGATCGAATTCAGCCGCCGTATTTATTAACACCCCATCATTCGTACGCTGGGATTGGTCAGATATGAATTGCCGCTCAAAAGTCTGTTTAGATCTCCACTGTAAGCACTCGTATTTACATTGTCGGAAAAGTTTTGTGCACTGCATTGTTGGATGTGAAGTCCCATAAATGGAAGCAAAGAAGTGTTTTTCCTTCATTCTTAGCGTGATTTCTAAAGTTTTCACCTGAAATAGGATCTTTCCATGTATGCCCCAAAATAAATATCCTCCACTATTTTGCCACAATTTTCAGTCAATGAAAACACCAGAAAAAATGCTTTGGCAGAGTTTTTGATGTCAAACAAGAATTCACAATAAGAAAAAAGCAAAAACACTTCTACACATCAGGCTACGGGACTCCACGTGCCACAATCCCAAAACGACGCTCCAAAATGTTGTATTCTCCTGCAGCTTTAAAGGAGCATAGAGTATAGAACATTCAAATCAAAATACCTAAAGTTATCTCCCCTCAAGCAACGTGACTTGCGTGATTTCAGCGACTAGTCAAGTGAGACCGAGTCTCTCAAAGTTGAAAAATTTGAACTTTTTAAGCGACTTCAAGCGACAACTCCCCCGACAGTGAGACGGCTGCAGCGGAGGTCTGCAATCAGGACCTCTTGGATTTATCAGGGCAAAATTGAAGCGGTTAACTTCTTGAATAAGCCTACATTTTGCGTGAACTCATCCTTTAGTAACCCCGTAAGATGATCATTTATACTGTAAAAGCGGCGCTGTCTGTGATACGGCCGGAGAAGAAGTGTTCAACCCACTTTCTCCCCTATCAGCGGCAGACGCAGAAACACAGCTCACTGGTCATCATGTCATTGGTTCGATGAAGTGAGGGAGTGACCAAAAAGCGCCACTATGTTCAAGCGACTCATCACAGGTGATTGAAGTGACTGCAGTCGCTACAGTCGTGTTCGGTGTGAATGCACCTTTAGAAATATTTATGTGTCTCGTGTGCTACGGTTACAGCCATTTATTGAAGCTTGCCATTGTAAACAGAGCTGTGCATGAGGAAAACTGTGCTTGTGTACGCTCTCTCGCACTCGTTGAATAGGCGTTCCCTCTTGGGAGCAGGTAGAGTGTTGCGCATGTGCATTTTTTAGTAGAAAGGGCGTTTCTTTTCTAAACTTCGGGAAAATCCTCCCCTATACCTTTAAGAAATGGTGGATTACAACTGACTTTCTGCATTATTTCCTTAAATCAAACAGAATTCAAAATAAATTAAGAAAAAATTATCTGGATCTCGACTGTTTCACGGTGAAACCAAACATCTTTGATTAAACTATACACAATGATAAGATTAAACGAGGGGCTTTTTGTGAAGTCAAGCCTAAAGCAATCCTGCATTGTATCGTCTTTCTTATCATTGTGTGAACCATAAGTCTTTTAAAATGTTCCTTTTATATTTGTTGTCTTTCCATCAAACATTTAATCTGCCCCATCCCCACCCTGCACACTCTGTGACTGCCTCTCCTCCCATCTTCATTGACAAAATGTGAGTGTGTTTTGTGCCCGTGTGTGTAGACTCTCTGCAGGTGTCCCTCCCTACTCTGTTTCATTCACAGCACACACATAGGGGCTGTGTGGGTCAGATGACTCATCCTACAGTGTGAACGAGGTGGACTGCACCGGGTGTTGGTCCTAGCTCCTGGCTTGCTCCGTCATCGTCCTTGGCTTCCTCGCTCCTCCTCATCCTTCCCTCTCCCTTCATCTCTCCGTCTATGCGATGCACCCATCCGTGGCTCGGCTCCACTACGCGCAGATGCGGACGGACAGAGCGAGAAAACAGCTGCAACAAAGGAGCACGTGTGTGATATATGAAGGTGGAGCTATTTGACTGTCACCTCGTGTCACCTCCAAGCATCAGAACACATCAGTCAATGCCTCAGCAGCACAGATTGGACATCAGAGTGCTGCCTCAGATGGAGGATGAAAGGTTTTACAACTGCCAACAACTTCCTAAAGGGCTGCAGTCCCGCATGTATGGGAGTCTTTGTCATTGTGTAGTTCTTTTAAAAGCCTGAGATGGAGCTGTTGATTACAAACATGCTGGAGCAGCGCAACACCATGACTGTATTTGAAATCGCACACCACACACTCAATGAGTACATACTGTCTACTATATACTTTGATTAGGATGATCGTTCCCACTGAAGTATACTTCCAAGTTTCCCAAGATGCATTTTAAACTTACGACAAAAACCAGATGCATACTGAGGCTAAATAAAACACATTTCATGCCAACATTTCGGAGATTTTCAGACACCTGCCATTGTGCTAATGAAAGACAAGAAGAGATGCTTTTGTTTTGAAAAGGGGATGTTTGACTTTTAGCTTGAAGCTAGTCCCAGGACGATTTTACATTCTGCTTGCAATGCATCATGGGGCGGTTGAGTATGAGAAGTGTGCCCACCAGACATACTTCACAAATGTCCCGATTTATTTATTTTTATATATATATATATATATATATATATAATTTTTTTTTTTTTTTTTAAGTGTATATATATATATATATATATATAGTATACATCTGGGTATTTCTCACGTACTCAATCGTTCCATACTATCTAATTGGAATGCACGACAATCTTATTTTGACATCAGACTTAGTTTGAGTGGTATGTTAGTATGCCAGTTCGAACACAGCCATAAAGCATCTACCACTTTATTAGCTTAGCATCTATAGCATGCATCACTAGCGGAACAATTCAGAGGGGGCGCAGCAAATGACTTGGTCCTTTAAAGCCAAAAAATAAAGCTCATGATAAGATAATTTTACAACTTACACACTCACAACAGCGGGGCTTACAAGCTTCGGCACCACGGAGAGCGACTATGTCATTTTGAAGTCCATCAAACGGACATGAAATATAACAAAACAAGAGAACAACAACACTCGGCTACATGGTCACTAATAATAAAACACAAATTCAAAGCAGTTCAGCACCGCGGATAGCGACTGCATCATTTTGACAGCCACTTTAACCATTTCAACTCAGAGCCTTTATCAGCAGCTACTGTATAAAGTTTAGTAAAACAGGCACAGCGGCCCACATGTTCACAAACACTATTTCAATATGAAGTACTGTGGTTAGAAATAAATCAAAACAAAGCTTTACTATTACAGTGGTTCTCATTTTTAGAACACTGCTGCAGGGCACGACCCCTGGTGCCTTTGTTGGTGGAGTTTGCATGTTCTCGCTGCATATACTGTCCTGGATAAAGTGGATACTGACGCCTTTTTACATTTAAAAAACAACAAACTTCAATACACAATCATTATGAAGTAGCAAACGGTTTAGGTAACATGGAAAAACTATCACTCTTATTGAGAAAGATGTAGGAAAAACATCGAATAGACATCTCTGCTGTGGGGAAATTAAATTAAAATGTATATTTTTAGAAAAGGACAGAAATATTATCAACGTCTTTGTTATTACAATAATGGTATTAATAATATAACTGATGCAGGCGTGGCTTTCCAGCGCTCTGCCAAATGTTCCCTTTACATGCGAGCACAGAACATCTGGAGCGTTCAGAGTCTGTGGGTGTAAACATCATTCTGCACTTCTGCATCCATTGGGAAAATGTGTGTCTGATCTTTGTGTGTGTTGTTGTGTTTCTCTTCAGGTTTGTGTTGTGTAAACACTTCATATTGCACGCTCCGCAACCCCTACAATGATAAATCACACACACATTCCTTCCTTTTTTCAGACGTGTTTTTTTTTTGCTCCCCCCACAGTGCAAGCTTACGTACATTCATGCTCATACATAGAAAGGTTTTATGAGGATTCATGCCTTTATTTTTAATCCCGTTTCTGCCCCTTTCATTCGTTTTCATTACGTCCACATTCTCCTCCTGCATGCAAAAATGAATCACCTGTCTCTTTAGATCGCTTTAAAATCACTCAACGATGAGCCGAGAAGCTCCTGCTTTACATGCCTGCACATTAATATCTGTAGATTTAACACACAGTTACACACAGTGTGTATTTGATTTCAGGATGTAGCACTTTAGTGAGATCACACACACACACCTCCTTGATTCCTCCTTTTGCCCCTCGCTTAGCTCAATGTCAATAAAAGCTAGGACAACCCATACCCCACACACGCACGCACGCACACACACACACACACACACACACACACACACACACACACACACACACACACACACACACACACACACACACACACACACACACACACACACACACACACACACACACACACACACACACACACACACACACAAAATCAATTATACATTTGCAAAAGAACACGTGTAGCCAAAGCTAAACACACACACAATATTAAAGCGACGCACGCACACAGAATGTGAATAAAAGGACACACGTGAGGAAGGTAAATGGAACCAACCCTGTACAATCAGACAAATGTGTGTGAAATTCTATGTTATGCTATATTTACACATATCGAGGCTGAACGATTAATTGCAATTGCAATATTATCGCAATATCATAAAACGCAATTTTCTGATCGCAAAAGCTGCAATTTTTATTTTATTTTGTTATAAACCCCTGATGAACCAGTTCATTTTGCCTTTTGTTATTCAACTTTTACACACATACACACAATATGATCTCAACCACATGATTCACACTACTCTATGTGGTGTGAATCATAGAGCCATACATAGAACCATATAAAGCTGAAGACCATTTGTATGGTTTTCAGCTTTTTTTTTATTGCAGAATACTAATAAGTACCCTTCATTGAAACTCTTATTTTGGAGGTCACCCCACCTAAAACCTGTTTTCCTTGTATTTTAAAGGTAGAGGCTTAGATTTATTAGATATTTTTGGTGAAACCACTGTTAAAACTCAGGATAAACAGTATATCCAAAACATGTGGTTATAATGGGAGTCAATGGGACCAAATCCGTCCTGAACTTAAAGATTGTCGGTACATTTTATATCTCCCGTTCTATACATCTTGCAATAAAAGTGACCATGGAATTATGAACATGGCAATAAAAGAAAACTCCTGTCCAAAGTTCATACAATTAGGCTTTAAACTGAATGAGATATAGAGTGTTTAAAACACTGAACAAGCAGAAAGTACACGTCTGATACCCGAAGGTTAATGACATTAATAAAAGCACAGATAGACAACAACTCAGGCTCCTTTCACAGAATGCAGCACAGTTCATGAGGGAGTCAGTGAGGCATACATCTCTCCATATATAAACAGGAAGTGCTAAAATGCTGCTGTTTTTCAAGAAAATAATCCAAACTGTTCAATGTTGTGCTACACGTCCCTGAATCGCTGTACGATTAAGGATGATTGACAGCTCAATTCTTATCAATTTCTTCTCTCGTCAAAAAACCATAAAGTAAAACACAATATTTCAACCATTTGAAGGCAAATGATGACATATTCTGAACAGACTCGTAAATTGTGCTAATGGAAAAACATCAGTGAAATCTGATTAGATTTCTCCTATAGTTGACTAGTTCATGGGATTTATCATCTTTGTATATAATTTGTACTATTATGAATAATAATAATCTTACTCTATTTTTTACTACTGTTATGTGTGTGTATCTGATCATTATTTTAAACAGTCTTTTACTTAATTATACACTTGTTTAATGTTTATTCTTTTGTGATTTTTTTCTTAGTGGCTCTAACGAAAGCGATTTCCCCCTGGGATTAATAAAGGAATTCTGATTAAAGGGATTTATTAAAGGGAAACCAAAAAAATGTAAATCAGTTCACATATTTTGCATAGATTACATGCTATAACAGGTTAAAACCTCAACTGACCCAGAGTCTCTCTCTGCAGATTTTATTTGAAAATGATGTATTCTGTTGATTTGAGTTTCTATATTGGCTCTAAAATATATCTGACTGACCTAAAACAGGTTGATGAACTAATGCTTACAAGATGCCAAAATTCAGATTTCTGGTATTGTACATTTTACATTTTTTTTTTTTTTTTTTTTTTTTAAGGCAAATGATTTCAAAGGGTGCAAATGTGGAAAGAAAATTTCCCAAAAATTACAATAGGAACGCAAGCTCTGGAATTTTTAATATCAAAAAACTTTTAATGGGAATTAACCTTAAAGGGCCCATGTTAAGATAAATCAACCTTTCTGTGCTTTAAACATGATAAAAGTGCTATTTGGGCTTCAAATAAAGCCCAAAGTGTTTTTTTCATTTATTCACTCAATCGTTGAGGGTGATTTGCTCCTTTCTTACTGCAGGGTGAGCCCAAACACCTCACTCTAATTTGACGACGCGTTCCCACTTTGATGATGACTTTTACACGGCACTGAGCTGCAGCAGCCACGCCTCCAGGAAGCTCTCTGCAGTGTTTGAGAAGTAAACAGACACGCCCACGAAGGTGAGCATTTCAGCGTCCTTCGCGCAGTGCTATGTATGTATTTTGTACATTTTTTATTTTAAATTGTGTGTGTGTGTGTGTGTGTACCTCCATCTCCTCCGTGCGTTCTCTCTCTCACACGTGGGCGCGTGTCATGCACATAATTCGTCAGGTTGTTGACATATTAAAAAAAATTAAAAAAAAGAGAGAGACCCGAAAGTACCACGTAAAATAAACGTTTTGCAACACCAAAGTCGCAACTCTCTCTCTAAACGGCTCTGTGCGCGTTCACCATGTACAGTACATCCCGGTGTAGTGTACGCACGCATCAGCCGTGTGTGTGTGTGTGTGTCATACCTGTCAAGTATCCCGTTTTGCCCAGGAAACTCCCGTATTTTACCCCTCTTTCCCGCCATCTTCCCGTATTACTATTTTCCCGTAAATATCCCGTATTTTAATGCAGTAATAATTAAAAGATGCCTTACGAAACTGAACGCCATCACGAGCCTCACAAGAACTGCCACCTGAAATGGCCTGAGTGGCAGTTCTCGCAAGATTAGTGCCGACAGCTGCAACAAACCCGGAAACAACTCAGAAAAGAGATGATGAATGAAGACATTCTGGCGAAAAAAAAAAAACAAAGAACTTGTGTAAATATGTTGTAAAATGGGACATAGAGTTTATCTTCCTAAAGAGCAGCAGGATGGGACACAGTTACACATTCTGTTAGATTAATAACTGATTTTAACGTCTCCCACAGCGGACGGAACGACGTAAGTCAGCATGAAAAATCAGCCAATCACAAGCTCCACAAATATACACTGCTTTAAAAAGTGTTAAAGAATGTAAAACCTGCTACAAATGTGTCTAACAAGTCATTAGTGAATACCAGAGAACCACATGAGTGATCATTAGAAATTAAAAGAAAATATATAATGAAATTAAAATGTTAATGTCTAACTTAAAGAAAAGCAATGTGAAATTAACAGTAAATATGCAGTGTGTTGACTTGTATATAAACTGTAAGTATATTAAATAAACACATGTGCTTCATATACACATTTATGTTTTTATTTAGGCTGTTTTATAATTTAGGGCTGGGCGATATATCGAGATTGAAGATGTATCGAGTTTTCTATTTTGGTTATTTAGAAAACTATAATATTTCATATATCATATGAAACAAAAAACTAGTTTTAGGAGTCGCTGCTTTTACTTCTCAGAACAGAATGTAAAGCTCAGTTAGATGGATTTCTGAGTGCACATATTGTGCAACTGTTTGTTAATAAATGTTCCTGTGGCATTTTGCATCAGCAAATTTAACCCAGAATTGTTTTTCTGGTCAGATTTTATTTGATAAAAGTATCTAGATTTATATCACATATCACCATTTTGAGAAAATATATTAAGATATGAGTTTTGGTCCATATCGCCCAGCCCTAGGAGGAATTTTCACAGCATTTCAATGTCAATAAAGGTCGACCTACCAGATTCTAGTCACATTATTGGAGTCAGTAAGTGGTTGATAAGTGGCTATTCTAGATTTCTTGTACACGTGTCTTAAAATATAAGGGATACTGGAGCTTGGTTGGGCTGGTGGGACGGCTGGTAGTGGGCGCCAGAAAATTTCCCTTATTTTGAAATCCAAAACTTGACAGGTATGGTGTGTGTGTGTGTGTGTGTGTGTGTGTGTGTGTGTGTTTACATTGTAGCTGCTAGCATCTTAACACACAGAGTAACAAACGAAGAAACACTCACCCTTGCGCAGTACAAACGTTAATCATAGGTTAATGAATAGGTTTCACTTGCTGTGCCGTCCAGAAGTGAAATAAAATTAAAATAAACATCTGGAAATGACCAAATTACTCCAAAATAACAGATACACAAACTCTGGGTATTTAGAAGCCGTTGATAAAAATTCAGGTCGAACAGGCACCGCGTCGGGGAGATATTTGCTCCACACACACAGCACACACAGCACACACTATAGTATAGATACTAAAATATATTTTCCCAATATCTATATTTAACATCCCAATGCTTAATTTTAAAAATGTCTAGTAATTTCCCATTGAAAGTTCCCAACTATGAAAATTGCCAGAATGTTGTGACCCAAGTTTAAATATTATGTGTAAATGTACTATTTTGAATGGATGTTTATATTTGATAGTTATTTAAAAGTACTCCCGATTCCTAGTTAATTCCAATAAATTATCATCGTGAAAAGTTTATATTTTTGAATATTCTATATTTCCATTTCAGCTTAAGTCTCAAAACTTGCATTTTTTCCCCATTACAATTATTTTTGGGGTTTTATTGGGGTTTTTGCTCAATCATTCAAACTTGTGTGTAACGATGTAAAAACTAACTGTGGTTTTGCTTTCACACTCCTGAATGCAGTGGATGTTAAATAACCAATATGCAACAGGGAGATTAAAACTAAATCGTGCAGTTGCAGCTTCAGTGAATGACTTCTGAGGCAGCAACTAATGAATAGTTACAACTCACTTTTTTTTTTTAAATAAACAAACGCCGCAGGGATACATTTACTGTGAAGTTCTGAAACGAGGACGAAGTGTCTTGATTTGCTTCGACCGGAACAAACCATCACTGAATCTTTATTGATCCCTGTGGGGGCGGATGGTCTCCCCGCTTGACCTCACTCCATCTGGATAATATTCTGCTTTTTCCTCCAGCTTCACACAGAGGAGTTATGTCCATTTTTAGTGCAGGTCATTTAGTCTGAAATGTGGATTCTTTACCTTTTACGTCCCATCTATAAACTTTGCTCCTGTTGTTTAACTTTAAAGATACGAAGGCCATGACCAACTTTCCAGGCTCGCCTTATGGATCCCCTCTGTGATGCTAGTAATTAACAGAGATATAATTAATGTGGGGATATGAAAGGGAGGAGCAGGGCTGTCTTTGAACTGAAAAGGTTTGGAGAAAGTGAGTAAAGGCAGGATAGAACAGATATGACCCAGAGCTGAGGTCAGACGGACGTGTGAAGTGTCCTACATCACATGCTCCCATACGTAGAGTTTGTGAAAGGGCAGAGGGAGCATTTCCCCTCCCCTAGTGGTCAAAACTTTTCATTACAAATTTCCTAAATTAAAAAAATGAAATTCTTAAAATAATGTACATAATATCAGACACGTCTCACCCGTGGGGGATGCGACACCCACACTTTCATAAAAAACAAAAATTCATCCCCTTCACTTTTTACACTGGGATTCATTATTCATTGGTCCAGTCAGATTGATTGAATGGTGATCAAGCCAATCACAGCCATTTGACAAAGCTGCTGTTCCAAGAAGGTAAACAAAGAGTTAACAGCAATGAGTCAAGTGTAAAGTGACAAAAAATGAGTAACGAGGGGCAAAAAAGGTCCAAAAGTGGTAAGAAAAAAGTGAAAAGTGAATAAAATGGGCCAAAAGCAGTTAAGAGTGGCAAAAGAAATTGACAAAAAATAGGAAACCGGTGGTATGTAATGGCAAATTGTAGCTTAAATGAGTAAAATGTGGCAAACAATAGTGAAAAAGGGCCAAACTGTGGAACAAAGAGGCAAAATATAGGGAAAAGAGGCAACAAGTGTTATTTATTGGGCAAAAGGTAGCTGATTTGGATGAAAAGTGGCAAAAAAAATAAATGGTTAAAGAATTTAAAAAAATGAGATGAGTGTCAACAAGAACTTATTATTTATTTATTTATTCAGTTCATTTCCGACATGGTTGCATTCACAGAAATTCATTTGACATTCAAAGCAAAATCACATCATTGTTTTTTTTTTTTTGTCCTTTTTTGTCCTTTTTCATGCCGGAAAGGGCGACGGAAAAAAGCATTATGCTTATCCAGATCCGTCCCCTAATTTGAACACAGATAATTTTACATCCAACCTCGTTTCTTCCCTTTTTTTTTTTTTTTTGTGATGTGTTCTCGTCTGCAGTCATTGTTCCTGTTGTTACTCTTCCTCACAGTCTTTTTCTTCCGTATTTCCTCGGGCTTTCTTTTCCAGTCGTTGTTTACGTTCCTCCAACTCTCCAAACGTGAAGTTCTTCTGCTGTAGCGTTCAATGAAGAGTTGACTTGAGATCTGTATGTGTGTAAAAATGTACTCCTCGTTTTGTCCTTAAATTGTTTCAGATTATCTGACTGTTGTGTCTCTTCGTCAAGGCTGTTCCAGAGGTTCATGGCTCTATGCACAGTACTATGTTTGCCAACGTTTGATATGACCCTATTTGGTCTAAACACATTATTATGTCTGAATTCATAGGGATTTTGATTGTATGTGAAACGTTTTTGTAATCGATGTGGTAGTTTTTTAGATGCAACCCTAAATGCGTGTATTTGTGTGTTGTAGTGTATTATTTCTTGCAGTTTTAGGTATTTTGACTTCTCAAATAAATCGTTTGTGTGTGTGTTGTATGGTACTTTATGTAAAATTCTTATAGCTTTTTTTTGTTGTTTAAATAGTGGTTCAAGATACGTTTTGTAGTTATTACCCCATATTTCGGAGCAGTAGTTTAAGTGCGATGCTATGAGTGAAGAATAGATTGTTTTAAGTGATTTGGTATGTAGGATTTGTTGAAGCTTCCATAGGATGTAACTGCTTTTGGCAACTTTGTTTTTAACTATTTGTATATGTTTTTTCCAGGTCAGCTTGTCGTCCATCCACACTCCTAGTGCCCTATATACTTTTACTTGTTCTATTATTTCCATGTTTAGTTTCAGTCTTATATCTACCATTTTATTTCTCTTTTCGAAATTAATGAATTTTGTTTTACTGACGTTTAGGGCTAATTTGTTTACATCTAACCAAGTTTGAATTTTTAATAGTTCCTCATTTGTTGACTCTATTAGAGTGTTAATAGAGTTAACTTGCAAAAATGGTCAAAAATTAGAAAAAAAGGGACATTTATTGGCAAATGGAAGCTCAAATCTGAAAAAACAAAAAAGTGTCAATTTTTGGGGGCAAAAATGAGACAAAAGAGAAAAAAAAATTTCCCCCTTTGAAGGTTTTCTGGGCAAATAATTAAAATAAGACAAAGAACCACATGTTGAGCATCGCTGACTTAATAACAGCTCAATCATGGTTATAGTAAATTAATTTAATAAACTAAATTGGGAGTCGAGAGTTGCCGTACACTTAGAACACCTTCACCTTTAAAATGGCAGCTCCAGCCCTGCATAATATACAAATATTTGAAGTGTCATAAAACACAGTGACTGTACAAAACACGCAGTATATGAATTCATTTGTTGTTCTTGGCGTTTGAGTCATGTGACTTGGTTCTTCTGTTGCGCAATTCTTGTTCACAATGTAAATGGTGACGCGACACTGCCCCCAGCAGTTCATGTATGGTACTGAAGCAAAAATGAAGCAGAAAGCGGCCGCCGGCCTGATTTTATCATGAATTTACAACATTAATCTAAAAATGGTGATTTTTAATGTCAGAGGAAATCAGGGCGGAGCATC
Organism: Gouania willdenowi; assembly: GCF_900634775.1. NCBI lineage: Eukaryota > Metazoa > Chordata > Actinopteri > Blenniiformes > Gobiesocidae > Gouania > Gouania willdenowi. Next base: position 20,227,366 of record NC_041061.1, on the reverse strand, counting down.
TTTCTTCTTGTAAATAGGACGTTACTTGTTTTTTTTTTTTTTTTACATCAGTTTCACTGTGTTTTGGATAAAATACTGGGATTCATTGGATTTTTTTAATGTCTTAGGAAGATTTTGATGATTTATATTCAGAAAGACATGGCATCACTTTAAAAGGTGAGGAGTGATGGCTTGTTTATGTCGCCATTTATTTTTTTTTTTCCTGATTGACAAAATAATTGAGTGTTTGCTGTGATGGTTGTGTCTTAGAACGGTTTATACGATTAAAAAGATTCTAAGCTTTCAATCGGTATATGATACTTGTGATATGATATGCTGCTGTATTTGTACAGCATTTAATCCCTTAAAGGCGTTAATGAGTGAGAACATGCATTTTGACCCGTATTCGGGACGGTGGACGCGTATATTTGTCGTCAACATTTTTATGTTACTAATCATTTTTGTATGATTGTATATGCTACACACATTGTGGTTGGCGTGAATCTCAAGGAGGTCTATATATTCCCCCCCCCCCCGGCAAGAATCTCAAACTCCGCCTTTGCGTGCTCCCATCTTTTTAATGTGCAACCTCCTTTTTCCTCCTCTCCTGTATCATTCCTTCTGAAATGAGAGGAAGAGGAAAAAAAAAAAGGCAGACAGGCCAAGACTACACCCGGGTGCTGAGTCGACAGCGGCTGCCTCTGGAGAGCCATAAAACGGCGGGATAATTCTGCGCTGACGAAGGACTAATGAGGGATGGAGGGGAAATAGCGAGCGGGGGGGGGGATGGAGGCGTCGCAGGTGGTCGGCCACTCAAGTACAACAACATTGTATGAAAAAAAAGTTTCAGAGCATTTAAGAAGACGTTTAGATGCTTTTTAGGCCTAATAATAAAATAAACTTCAGGCGGTTCAGCATACAGTATCTGAATGAAGCATTTCAAAGATAAGAATTTTGTAAAATTTGCAACAAAGTGTAAAAAGTCAATAGAAATTGCAAAGCTGTGGACTGTTTTTTTTTTTTTTTTTTTGCATTGAGATGTGACGTCAAGTCTAGGAAGATGGGAAAAGATTAAATGTGAAGCCAGAGGTTCTCACAACGTGGGTCAGGACCCAAATCTGGGTTGTATTGTACACATTTTAACATGACAGTGTGTTATTTTCAACAAATAAAAATTAGTTTAATTTAATTTAATTCAATTAGTAGTGTTGACAGTACAAGAACATAGTTATTTATTTACAGTAAGTTATTTATCTTAGGCCTGGGCAATGTATCGAGATTCAAGATATAAAAAATTACAATATCACCTATATTAATATAATTCTATAGCTTATTTTGTGTTAAAAAATACTTGTTTTAGGAGTCGCTGCTTCTTACTACTTCTCAGAACAGCATTAAAAGCACAGTGAGATGGATTACGGAGTTTGTCTTAAACTAGCCACACTACAGAACTCACTCACACGTGCTGTCCATTATAGGAGAAAAAGCCAACAGTGGGACATATTTCACTGTTTGTTAATAAATATGCCTGTGTGGCATTCCTCATCAGAAAATTTCACCCAGAATTGTCTTTCTGGTTACACTTTCAGTAAAAAATATTAAGATTTATATCGTATATCGCCATTTTGAGAAGAAATACTGAGTTTCAGTTCATATTGCCCAGCCCTAATGTATCCTAGTGTTTATTTTATTGCCACACACGTTATTTAGCTTGTAGATAATAACCACAGCCTATATCATGTTCTTTGAATGCACGTTTTGACTTAAAAGCAGATATTTAAGGATAAAAACAGATTAATAACTATTCTGTAGAACCTCAAATTTAAAATGCAACACATTAATACAAATAATGTTATGGTTGGATGGTGAATATATCAAATTTGTGAACGGGAGAATTTAACAACACGGGGAAAAACTTTATACACCGTCTTTCTTCAAAAGTTAAATCAGTATATGAGAGCTTAAGAAATGTCGCCCCCTACTGGAACTCAAGCTAAACTAAGCTTCCCTAAGCTTCCTATGCCACATTATGGAATTCTCCTGATAACCCAGGATTATAAACATGTATATTAAACACATAGCTATAATAATAATGATCATAACACAGCAGAAAAGGGGATTCAGTATATAATAAAGCAGGTTGTTTGTGTTAGCATGTGTTACCTGTTGTTGTAGCGTTTCCTCTGTCACTCCGTGTAGCTCCGCCCACTCCTGCTCCACACCTGACCGTAATCAGCACTAATCAGCAAACATTTACTTCCTTTTAGTTTTTCACAAAAAAATATTTTTTCACTTAGTTATCAGAGTTTTATAAAAGTATTATTATTTCTATGATTTAGCCAAATAAACACACACACATGGATGTAAACAAATACAGTAATCCCACCATGACTCACCTCCATGCTGGGTTGATTTCTTATTGGTTCATTGGACGCCATTGTCCCGCCCTTTCTCACAAAACATTTATATCTAAAAAATAATAATAATTACATTTTAAAGCTGTTTTTCTTTACTTCTTTTTTTAGTCGGCTTAAATCATTGATTCTTAAATGGTGGGTCGCGGACAGCTGATGTTTCATTTGTGTCTCATGTTGGCCTTATCTCTTCTTTTGAAATACATTTATTACAGGCATGCTGTGAATGCATGTTACACCACAAAATATATACATTTATGTTTTTAAAAAAAGATGATACAAGTGTGTTCTCAGAGCTATTAGAAAAAAAACAAGTAACTGTGGTTGGTTGATTTCTAAAAAAGTGGGTCACAATTTAATGATCTTGGATAAATGTGGGTCCCAGGGTGAGACCAGTTGAGAACCAATGGCTTAAATAACATTCAACTTTGTCTTGGTTTTAGTTTTTAGAAAAAAATAAAGCAAGCTATATTTCCAGCATGCATGTTTATCGATACTTTGATATAACCTCTAACATTTATTTATTTGTTTAAACTTTGTTTTAAACTGGTAAAAAGCTTTGTGCTGAATAATTTGTCTGGCGGCAGTACTGCTTTTCAGATTTACTGTATTTTTTATTTTGCTGTAAATTGAACAGATTTTGTTTGAAATATAAATATAAATCATAATCGTTTTATTTATTTTATTTTATTCACCTTGTCTGCGCATGCTGTCAAAAAAACACTATACCAAGTGTAATCTTTTTAAGACAAAGCATGTTTTATTATTGCAATTTAAATGAATTTATTTTATTGCATAATTCCCTCGGGAAATGTAAGAAAAACTTTATTAAAGGGAGAATATTAAAAAAAAAAACAGAGAGGGCAGTGTTAGTGGGAAGGGAACAGGGAAGAGGGAGTCAGGGTGGGAAAATGGAAGGGAGTGGGGAAGAGTCGACCATTTTAAGGTGAGAGTGAAATGTGATGCATTTGTACGTATTGGGTTGTGTGATCAGTTAAGCCAGTCTGGTGACAAGTGTGGTTAAATAAATAAATATTGTTTTAGTTGGTTTTAGTTTTTAGCTTTTTTTTTTTTTTCGAAAAGTAAACCATACTTTTAAATATTTTTGAAAAAAAAAAAAAAATCAAATTGTGCAACAACAACAACAACAAAAAACAGCATTTACTATCAGCACTACTTTGCTGATTAATTTAAACTTTTGTAGCAGCACTACTTTTCAGATGTAATGTATTTGTATTGTTCATTGTTTACTTAAATTGCTATGAATTGACCAGATTTATTCAAATCACAACAATTGAAAGAAAAACCTTGATAAATAATAGAAAAGTTTGGTTCCTACTGTGTTAGTTTCACTCCGTAGCTTTTGTGTGGAGAAAAGGAGTTGTTGACAAAAACGTTTCCCTGTACTCGACAATACTGACACACAAAGGAGATAAATAGTTTGCCGCACGCTATGACAGTAACTATCGTACGACTATGGAAGCATTTTTTTTCTCATCATTTTCTGCTGAAACAATGCCTTCTTCTGCCAAACTATGTGAACCCTCCAGCAACCTTGAGTCACTTTTCCCTCTCAGAGGTGAGACGTCACACATCACTAAACCCTTATTTGTGGCGTTTGATTTGATTCATTTCGCTAGGCTGGCACAGGCTCAATCTTTGTATACTTGATGCTCATTCGCTATTGTTGGAGAAATACATTTTTATCTGTAATATAACAGCTACAGGAGCAGTTAAATGGTCAAAAGGCTGCAGTTATGGAGGATTTTACAACTGCCTCCATGTACAATGAGCCAATCTGAACAGAGCCCCATTAGCTTAATGACGTGTGATTCACAGTCACCGATGACTGTGGCGGAAATGAGTTTGTGCAGCACGGAGCGCGTACAGTTCCAAGGGCACAAAAGGTGGAGGGAAACCCACAATCAGTGTTTTGCATGAGAACATCTCTGTGGTTTGTCCTGCCATTCTTCCATCCACACAAACCCCATCGTACACGTGACTCCATAACGGAGATGAATGCACACTGGCACAGGAGCAAGTTTCACCCTGCGTGCACGCACGCTGCAGAGAGGCAGCGTGAATGTAAAGCAGTGGACAGGGACACAGGTGAAAGACAAATAGGCTATGTGATCATTAGTCAGGGTTTGGGTTTGGACGCACACACAAGGTTAAAGGGAAGGAATAAAGCAGGGGTCTCAGAATGTGGCCCACGGCCCACTTTCATGCACACCGTCACCCCATTTTTCAGATTCATGACTTTAGAACTGAGATGGCAACTTGAATTACAGCAGGAGCCATGATGAAAATGTGATTTTCTGATCCGACGACCACATCATCAAGATTCCCGTCAGCATTTAGAATAATAATGAATCGGAGCATTAATAAAATAAAGGAAGAAAATTAGGAAAAGTGCTTTTATTGTCCTTGTTGTTTTGTATATTTTTCTGATATTTTTTTCAGTTGTTTTATGTATTAGATTGTTGTCATATTGTGCATTTTTTTGTCATTTTGTATATATTTCTGATATTTCTAGTCATTTTGTGTATTTATGTTATCCTTTAGTCTGGTTTCTTGCATGTTTTTTTGAGGGATTTTGTGTATTCTTATGAAATTTCTGTTATTGAAGTTATTTTTGTAATATGGGATGTATAATTGGGGTCCCCCTGTTCCCCATCAGGCCTTTATCCAATGTCTAAATGAAAAAAACACCTCCTGATATGTAATTACAGAACTTTTTCCTGGTCAGAATGCCCTAAGCATGCCAGATACCATCGTACACTGATAGCACTCACCCAGGCCTCTGCTATGTTATGACTACTGCTATCAGCATCATACCTAACCCTGAGAGCACTGAACAGCAGCAGATCCACTATGGCGCACACACACTAAGTGCTGATTTACCACCGAATATCAGACTGGTCTGTTCCCCAAAACCCTTTGACCACTGTGTCCACATCTGACCAGCAACCCTAAAGCTCGACTTCATCTCATTCATCCAAACCGCCACAACACCCCCCAAAACCAGAAATTTAGACTAAAGATGGTGGTGGCCTCCAAAATTGTGTCACATTTTAAAATGAACGTTGAATGAAAATATCTATAAATTACTATAAATGTATAACCTTTGATGCACATTTTTTTTTTTAATGAATCCCAAATCTGTGTGTATGTGCTGGACTAAGTTTGGGGTCAGTTGAGCAAAAATGTTGTGGAAGGAGATATGTTCAATAAGTTTTAGATTTCAAAATAGACTTCAAAATTTCCAATAGGTTAAAAAGTAGCAAGGTTTCTTAAGTGTTGGGGCCACATTTTGGTAAATCTGTAGCACATAGGGTTGATTTGTTGTTAATTTTTCCTCATTTTGAATTTTAGACGCTTGCTGTAGTGCCAGCAGGGCCGGCCTTCCCGACAGGCAACATAGGCGGCCGCCTCGGGCGTCATCTGCTGGAGGGGCGCGATATTGCACCCCCCAATTTTTTATTTTTTTACATATTAATTTAAAAGGTACAATAAACGTAAAACACACCCTTTAAAATCACTGTAGTATTTTTCTCTTAATTGAATAATATTACAAATCTGTAACTATACCTGCTAATCTTCTGTCCATATTTATATTTATTTTAATTATTGTTCTATTCTATATAATTCTAATCTATTGTGTTGTGTGCACATTGTGTTCTTTGGTTTCAAGATTTATGTTACTGATTAGTAAAACCAAACAGGTAAGTAGAAATTTCCTTGTACTGAAACTTGTATATCTTATTTTAACTTTTGATTGCACAGTTTTGCATTGCTTTTGGCATTTTTGATATTGTTCCCTTGAGACATTTGCACTATACCTCTAGGTGTTATATTGTATGATTCTATATTTTAAAAAAGGTTGTTTTTTTGTTTTTCCAGTAGTTTATTGTGTTGTAGAATTGCATTGTATTGTCTTGATATTTAAAATAAATAATGTGTACACACTGTGTGTGTGTGTGTGGGGGGGGGGGGGGGGGTTGAGATCTTCCAGTTAAGCATTTATTACATGAAAACCTTTTTCTTGAAATGTTTTTTTTTTTTTTTGTTGGTATTATACTGTTTTGATGTTTCAGATAAGTACAGTATTTGGCATTAAGTAATTTTGCCTCGGGCACCAAAAAGGCTCGGGCCGGCCCTGAGTGCCACCTTTATGAGGATTACCCTGTTTTTACAGCTGAGACAATCTGACACACGACTGGACATTTGGTGACTGTTCATGCTTGGGAAGTGAAAAAAAGAAACAATAGGGTACCTAATGAGGATGCATCGTGGCCCCCTTCTATAGTTGTGCATAGGTGCGGCCCTGCATGCAGGCAGTGTGAAGCTAATATCTCCCCGACTCACTGTGTCGAGTCACGTCTGTAAATCACACCATCCAGACAGCTCCAGGCTTCATAATCTGCTAAAGCAGCTGTTGCTGCGTGCGCTGAGCAACACCCGGAGAAAAGCAGCTGTCAACATGCTACTGATGACACACACAATGGCTGCAAATGCTCCAAAACATCCCTCCCTATGGAATCTATAGGAAAATCATCTCTCTGATTTACACGATAGCTACAAAATACATCCAAGGAACCTTTTCCCCACTTTGTTGGACCACATGCTGTTTTTACACTACAATAAAAAGTGTGTGAACTGAATTAATGGAATACCTGAATGTAACGTCAACCAATACTGACCAGCAGAATGGAATCAAGAAATTCTGACATTTTCTCAAACTCAAAAATTCCAATTTTTTTTTACAAATCGTTCCATGACTGAAATTTGGTATATATTGTATATTTAATTGGTTCATAACTACATATGTGAATGTAAGAACAAAATCTGATCTCTGTTTTAATTTATAGTATAAACTCTTTCTCGGATTATAAAGCAATTTTTCTTTATGCGTCTGCTTTTTTATTTTGGACCCCGGCTACAATGAGTGTGATTATTGAATTATTAAGGAACAATCGGGAAAACTTTCAGAGTTTTGTTAGACAGAAGTGGGTGGCATGTCCTAAAAATTTCTTGAAATGACATGGCCTGGGCATCCCTGCTGAGGATTTTACAAGAGAAGAAGCAAAGGAGAACTTAACAAAACATTATGCAACATTTTTTAAAAAAAATTCATTTAAAATAAATACATTTTTGGAATGGCTACCATTATTATTAATGATTAAACACTCACTGCCTTTTATCCCACAAAAAATTGTAGTCACGCCCCCAGGAATAAGGTTCAAAATAAGGCCTCATTCTCTTGTTTTATGAGTTCTTCCATTGTGTCTATACCTACTTATCCTGGTTAGGGTCACTCGTTCCCTCCTGTGGTCATTTTTAGCTTCATTGAACACTTAATATAATATTTGACCCTGAGAATAATGATCAATCTGAGCACTAAGAAATGACATTTTATGTGTTTTTGTTGTCGTTTTGTGCGTTTTCCTTGTTGATATTCTTCTGATATCGTTTTGTGTATTTTTTGTTTTAAAGTCATTTTGTGTATTTTTGTTACCCTTTAATGTGGTTTCCTGTAATTTTGCATATTTTTCAGAGTGATTTTGTCAATTTTTACTAATTATTTTTAACTTTTTAAAGTAATTTTTGTGATATGCAATGTATAATGGTAATGGGGTCCCGCATCACGACTTCAGTCAATGCCTGAATGAAAAAACACCCCCGAAAACCAGAATCTTACACGAAAAATAGTGGTGGCCTCCAAAATTGTGTCACTTCTTAAAATGAACTTTGAATGAAAATGTCTTTACCTGAAAACTTATTCACTCTAACTGTGGAAACTGAAAATAATTAATGTATATTACTAACAAACTTTTTTTTTTTAACACAATAACCTCACAAATCCAGCTTTGTCTGAGCTTTTTTATTTACTAAAATCTGCTATAACATGGTTGAAACTTTAAAAAGGGCCTGATGCTAAACCCTGAGTGAAAACAGTCATGTAGCACCCTCTGTTGGATAAAACATGCATTACAGCTTCACTCCACACAAATAAAGAGCAGTTTGTTTCCATTTCCCCCCCCCCCATTCAACTTCAATCCACTCGACAGGACCTCAGATGTAGAGATTTAGTTCATGCTAAAGATCTGATCAGTACAAACAAGAGATAATCAACAGTAATAAATACAAGAAAGCTGTTAGCAAAACATTTGCACATTAGAAAACGAGATGCTTTCAGTTCTCTGATATGAAAAGAAATCAGTACTGTGTGCAGACTCAAAGGATACATTCATTGAATTTAAGTCACAATTATTATCGTAAGCTTAAAAAAAGAGCTCAATAATCAAGTAGATCCGAGAGAAGACTGATTTTAAGGAGTGTCGTTGGTGCAATCCTTGGACAGGAGAATCAGTTTGAGCATTTTTGATTGTGTTTGTGGGACCTGAATCTGACACTTTTCTACAGCCACACTCAAGAGAAAATGTGTTTACAGTGCAAGTACCTGAAACTCTCATTTAAACATGAAATGCACATTTACATCATTACCTCTATTTTCCAATGAATGTTGAGGTGGAGATGGTTCTAAAAAAAACACCCGACACATGAATTCCCACCCTGCTCAGACATTCTGCACACACACACACACACACCTCAGTAGTGAGCACAATAGGAGCGTAGACAGGCAGCTGTCGTAAAGTGCTCATTATCCAGCTGCTCCAACAACATGTAGAAAATTGGGGGAAAAATAGATGGATTTTTAAAGCAATCATCAACAAAAAGTCAAGGTTTTTATTCTTTCCATTTAATCTTGTGATTCTCTCGTTATTGCTCTGCACTCTTCAGTCACCTGAGACCATTGAAAAGCATTATCATTCATTTATCATCATTATTATTATTTTAAGGAAGCGTGTCGCTGGTTGGAATCCAACATATGCCATCAGTGTGAGGCGTTGAACCTATAACCCTCAAACTCAAGGGTGTCAAACTAATTTTAGTTGAGGGTCCACTGATTATAAGTGGAAAAAAACAACAAATCTAACATCATTGTGCCGTAGTTTCTAATATCAGTTTGTATTATATATTTGTATTATCTATCTTACTTTAATTTTGACGACAGTAATGTGTGTGTATCTGATCCTTATTTTTAACAGTCTTACTTAATTTTACACTTATTTAACATGTATTCTTTATTTCGTTTTTGTTAAATGCTTTCATTCTTTTGTCATTTTTTTTTCTTAAGCGGCTTTAGCAAAAGCAATTTCCCCCTGGGATTAATAAAGGAATTCTGATTCTGAATTCACTTAAAAAAAATTTGTTTGGAATTTTGTGGAATTGTTTGTGTGGAATTGAATGATTTGTGGAAATATTAAGATTTAGTTCCACAATTTGCGATTAAAAACGACTATTCATGCGATATAAACAAAGGAAAACTGCAAACCCCTAAAAATATTGTCGAGTTTTATTAAACTGGCGAACTTGAGATAACTACCACAGTATTATTTGGTCATTTACACAATAATTTAGGTTTTCTCTGTTATTTTTACTTTCTCCTGCAGGCCGAATGGGATGCTCTAAAGGGCCGGATTTGGCCCCCGGGCCTTGAGTTTGACACGTGCTCTAACTGCTGCTCCTCAGGGATGAGTTAAGAACGGAACAAATTTCATGCATGAACCTTTACATTATTGTTATCCTTCAGAATGTTGAGCAGTTATTAATCAGCCAGCATTTTTAACGAGTGCGTAAAACAGCTCTATTTTAATAAGGCGTGTCCCAATCTGATATATTGTACAAATAAATTATATACAATATATATAGTTTTGAGCATATTTTAATTTATTTTATTCAATTGTAAGATATTCTCATGTTTAAATGTTAGTAATCCATTGGTTAATACTAAATGGGTCAGTTTGTCTCATCCCTACTGTTGCTGACTATTGGCTCTGACTAAATTCACTTGATCAACACTTTTAAAAATTCCACACTATAAAATAAGTAACAAAAGTATATATCATTAGTGCCAATATCGTAATGAATCATAATTCCCAGGGCAGAAATATTAGAATTGTATTGGAAGTGATAAAGGTGCATCGTGATATATTATATTCACTACTTCAAAATAGGTAATATCGCATATTATATTTGTTTAATTAAAGTATAAGTACACATCTTCTTCACATCTTAATCTAAGTATATAAATTGAGTGTTTTTAGTTGTAAAACGTCAGACGGACTGCCCACGTTTGGTTGAACACAGACTATTATTAAACTTAGCTATTGGCTGAGACTAGATCAGTGACGTCACTGTTGGCACCGCCCCTCCTATAAAAGATACGAGGGATTAGTTTTCCTCCTCTTACAGCTCTCAGTGAGCATTGATTGACAGCTCCATGTGGAACTGTGCAGCACTGTGGGGGCGGGGCTGCTGTGACTGGGCGTGTCTTCACTACTCAAGGAGGCATGCCCATAATGAAGGTTTGGAGGGTTAGTGAAAACCTAGGGGTGTACTTACACTTTGACTGTGTCCGAAATCGCATACTAACATACTACTCATACTAAGTCTGACGTCAAAATGAGTATATAGTGCATTCCAATTAGATAGTATGGAAAGATTGAGTATGCAAGAAATACTCGGATATTCACCGCCCCATGACGCATTGCGAGCGGCCTAACATCTCCGTTTCAAAATAAAAACATCTGTTCTAGTCTTCCATTTTTTAACACTTTTGTAAATAGGGCTCTTGTTCTGAAGTTAACCGGAAGTTATGTCAGTAGCACAATGGCGGGTCTCTGAAAATCTCCAATAAGTCGGCAAAAAATGTGTTTTCCGCAAGTTTTATGGATCAAATGAGCACATGTTGATATTCTACTTGGCCATTTTCTCATTTAAAATTGTTTCAAACTTTCAAAGAGATATTTAGTCTCAGTGTGCTTCGGGTTTTTGAGGTTGTAGGTTGGAAATGCATCTTGGGAAACTTGGAAGTATACTTTACTGGGAATGCTCATCATTCTAATCCTCCTAACCATAACTTTAGTATACAGTAGACAATATATGCTCATTGAGTGTGTAGTATGCAATTTCGTACGCAGCCTTTAGGCAGTATGTAAGTACCGGTCAGTGCCAGTAGGTGGCAGTAGGTAGCACTATAAGGCTGCAATGTTGTGCTTTTGTAAAACGTGGCTGATTGACGTTTGGAAACAACACAAAGCAACTTAAACAATAAAACTAATAATAATTTGAAGTCTTGTTTGTTCTATAAATGTTCACTGTAGTGTAATGGAAGCAGTTTGATCATAAACTATCTGAGTCCATCAGTTTATGTGCAGCTCACGTTAAATTCTCTACGACACACTTAAGTGAAACAAGCACTCGCCGTTTTGGTAATGAGAGGAAGTGTAGTGAATTAATCCGAGTGGAAGTGATGAAAATTACAGCTCGCTGCTTGTGTTTCCTGCTGCAGCCGTACGGCGTGTAATCAAATCAGCTGCTGCTGAAGCGGGAACACTACGGTGGACCAGAAACAAAAACTCAGAGCTTTGGGAGTATTGGGAGGATTTCAAAAGCCTCCAAGTGTGATAGTATTGTAGGGGGAAAACACAGAAGCACTTAGTGGGAAAACCACAGTCTGCTCACATCAATGGAAACACATGGCGCTCATTAAAAAAAAAAACTAGAGCAGAGGAGACGCTACAATCAGTAGTTTCAAGATACACAAACATTCAGCAGGATTTACTGAGAAAACAATCATACAACATGTGGGCCACTCTTTTTTCAACTTTACATTACTCTTGATCATGTGTCTGAAATGACTGAAGAGCTTGGACCAAAAAAAAAAAAACACATATTTATATATATATATATATATATATATATATATAAATTGCCTGGGGCCTCATGTACCGTACAAAGGGTGCACCTCCTTTTTGCCCCACTGTAAAGTCGGGTTGTATTATGAGTGAAATGTAATGTAAGTGGAAATATAAACTCAGAAATTAGCAGTGCATTTTGAAATTCTGTGCAATAGCAGAAAACAATGACTCATTCTTTACTTTAACCTTAAAGTTACAAAATCAAAGTCTTAAGGTGATGTTAAGGGGCGGGAAATTTCCAGTAAATTTCCAAGGGAACTTAAGCTAAGGATTTGTTGACATTAAAAGATCTCAACTTTTTATAGTTATTATTCATTAGAAATTGAGATCAATTTATAAATAACTTTTATTTTAGATAACGCTATAATATATTTCTCCTGCTATATTTAAGGGCCAACCTACCGTATGATTTTGAAGTTTTTTTTCTCTCGTAATTCCCTTAACTTTGCAACCCAAGTTTAGATGTTAAGGGTTATATTTGTATTATTTTGAACTAATATTTATGCTTGGATGTGATTTAAAATGGTTTATATTTGTGAATATTCCTAAAATTCCAAAGCTCAAGTTGCCACGGAAATTTACAAGTACAGTTTCACACGGAAAATGTGAAACTAAATAAAATAGTCGCAAACTCCACCCAAAAAAAACAATTCCTTTGTAAAGAGTGACACATTATACAAAGTAACTAACAATAACACAATGTAAAAACAGACCTAAAGTCTAACATTAGAAAGATTTAGAAACATTTGATCTTCATTGAATTTGAATTGCATAATTAATAATAATAATAAAAAATACATTATAATTCATTTTCTACCAAATAAATGTTCATTAAATCGAAATCAAATTACATTTTCAGATGAGCTTCTAATCTCCTGTGTGTTGTGAATTGGGTAATAATGTTGCCAGATCAGACAGTTTCTTGCCCTTTGTGCAGTAATAACCCAAAAGGGGCCGTTTTGGGGAGGATATCATGAGCTGGATCTGGCAACACTGATCATAAACACTAAACTAGACTTCAGTTAGCTCCTTGTACTTAGTATATCTGGAGTCAAATTACAAAAACTGGATGTTATTTTTAAAAAAAAAAAAAAAAAAGAAAACCAAAAAAAAAAACAGCCACAAAAATAAGTGCAACACAATCAGACATTTAGCGGAGGATCAAAGGAAAGCAATCAAATATATATATATATATATATATATCCAGGCTAATATTCCATAGATTCTCTACAATCGAATAGTTAGGGATATGCAACCCCCTCCCCCCCCAAAAAAATAAAACGTAGCTCTTTGGTGCCTCCCACTGCCCCATGAAATGGAAGTTACATGAAATGCAGATTTAAGACGTTGAAAGTGAAATAAGTTCATCTAAAAAACAAAACAAATCAAACAGTTGTGCATACCTGAGAAAAATTTTAAGGGGGAAAAGATGCCAGAACTTGTGCCATTAAAGTCTACAATATAAACCAGTGTAGTGGTGGGTGGGGGGTAGGAGTAATCAAGGACTTCACGGTTACATTCGAGTACTTTAGCCACACCTTGTTTTTCTACCCTTGATCTGAAAGGAAAAGGATCGAAACTAGTGATGCACCGAAATTCCGGCAACCGAAAAATTCTCGGAAAAGGTTTACGACCGAAACACTTTTCTCACCGAAACTGGAAACGGGCCAACTTGTCCGCAGAGCGACTATTTCAATACTAAAGTGTTTTTCTGAACAGAGTTGACGGGGCACGTCAGTGTGTTTGATGTTTCTTTGCCACGTCGACACTAGTTATGTGTCGCTAATGGCCGATGCGATTGGCTGCTATCTGGTTTTTGTCGGTCAGCGCAAGTTTCTAAGAGATTCTCTGGACGTAATCACGACTGTACTTGGTCCGCGTTATAAAGATTATTACATGTATGGGATTCAAATGAAACCAGCATTTCAACTTAAATGCACTTTGTGTTTTAATGAGATAACATATTTAATTTGACTCTCTTTCAGCAGCCTTGTCAGTTATAGACCTGTACATTATTATTTAACGTATAGCCATAAATGCAATAGTACTAATGACTTGCATAATATATTTCGGCGTTTCGATTTTCGGTCTTTGTTTTCTCATTTTCGGTTCCAGCCTAGAATTTTCATTTCGGTGCATCCCTAGTAGAAACACAGCCGTGTGAATCATATGGAACACCTCGTGCGCGCGAACACGCAGAACGTCTGTGTTCATCAGGCAAACTTGTGCTGGGCCTCGTCTTCTAAGCACCAGCTGATCAGTGTGATTAAGGCCAGCTCATGGCGACAGCATGGTGATATCATATCTGACAAACGTTTGTCAGCAGGAGGAAATTGTGTATTTGGTTTGAAGAGTCAACGAAGAAACAAGTGATTGCGTTTCCGTCAGTAGAACTTATCGTCGATGCGGAAGTGTGGCCGTGTGACATCGTCAGGGTTGAGGAAAACAGAAATGGACTTCCCAGGGTTCTCAGTGACCAGTTGCTGCAGCCGCTGTGCCAGCTTGTCCTCTGACGGGGAAATTATGCCGTTAGCCGGGTGGTGCCCGGGCGAGCCGTGGCCGTTGCTGCCGGCCGTCAGCTCCTTCTTCAGCTGACCCGCCTGCTGGGCCTGGTCCAGGGCGGCCCGCAGGTGCTCGCTGGGATCCGAGCGCACGTGGGCCAGTTTCCTAGCGACGAGCAGCGCCTGGCTGTCGCTCAGGTGCTCCAACATGTTGCACTGGGGGAGGAAATAGTTGGGACAGTTTTTACCCAGGATGCAGTGGGCCAGGTCGTCCAGGAGACCCAAGAGGAGGCGACCGGGCGTGTCAGCTTCGGGGGAGGACAGGTAGGCTGCGGGGAGGCGGTCGCAGGCCCAGAAGAGCAGAGTTCGGAGGTGGTAGAGGCTGAGGCCGGTTCGGGGGCGAGCCAGGATGCGGGAAAGGACCGCTTTGGCTGCTTGGAAGGCCTGAGCGATGGGAAAGGGGATGCACTTCTTCAGCTGGACCTGGTTACAGAAAAACAGAGGAGCAAAGGGTGGAATAAGAGGACATAAATGCATTACTCTGCATATAATCCAGAGTCCAATCAGAACCCTTTCAAACCCCCAGACCTAAAGCGGAATTGAATAAAGCTGAATAAACCTGTTTTCCATGTAAACCCAACTTTCCAAATACTATTTTCATGTAAACACAAAGCAGAACACGTTAATTTCACTGACACTGTCCACCTGTGTCTGCTTTTACACACTCCCCTGATTGGCTTCTTTGTTTTTCTGCTTTCTAACGGCTTCGTTACCTCACTGCGTGAAAACGCCAGCCTCCACTCCCGGTCGGGGCGACCACCTAACGGTGAGCAGCAGGGCAGCAGGTAGAAGCCAGATATGGCCTCCTCCTCTGTGATTTTACCATCCCAGAAGTGGTTGGCTGTGAGCCAGCCCTGAGCCACAGCGGGCCAGCCTCGGAACGACACCACCGGCAGCAGGTCGTAAAGCACCCGGCTGGAGCCCGCCTGCACGGGGGTGGGGGCGGGGGGGGGATCCGCAAGGTTTAGGTCACACATCAAACTAAACAGTTCAAAGTGTTTAGATTGTTCCAGCTGTACCTGTAGGATGATGGTAGTGAGGGGTCCGTTCCTCTGCAGGCGCTCTGGGGTGGGGATGCCCCTCTGGGGGCTACGCCTCAGCTCCTCCACAGCTGCACTCACAACATTCCAGAACCAGTCGGCCACTAAGCTGGGAGAGAAGTAGCATCCGTCCAGAGGAGGAGATGCCAGAAAAGGGGTGGAGCCTTTACCTGGGCAAAAAGAGGGAGGGATCACATATTTCAGCTCCTAGCAAACAAAGCCCACATTTACCTAACTCACCCTCTTCCTCCTCCTCCTCCTCTTCCTCCTCAGTGGGGAGGTCGTTCTCATCCTGGCAGCAGATGCCCCAGCGGGACAGGATGTTGGAGTCACAGAGCCGCAGGCTGAGCCATGAGTGGCAGGGAGGGGAGTGCCTCATGTCCAGGGTGACCGGCTGGTTGCGGTCGTGCAGCTTCAGGGCCGGCACCAGCAGAGTAAAGTCCAGGTCAAAGTCGGCCCCCTTAGCGTAGTCCCCCAAGTCCTCAGGGTTGAGGTCCAGGACTCCCTCTCGAGCCCCACCCGACAGCAGCAGGTACTCGTTGGCCACAGGGAGGCGCTGGTCCACCTTCTGTACCAAGCCTAAGTGAGGGAAACACAAAACATGGTATTTAAATGTGCAGAAACAAAACAAGTAGGTTTAATATGGAAACAAGTAGGTTTAATAATAATAATAATAATATTAATAATAATATATATATACACACACAGGGTTCTCACCAGGAATTGTTCACAGCGTAAGGGGATTGCGTGGCATAACAAATTTTGAAATTTATAACACTGAGGGCCAAATTTTGTGAAGTTTGTTTTTTTAAATCTTTGTTACTGCCTTACTTTAAAGCCAAATTGTATTTGTTGAATTGATGAAGGGTCATGATGAATAGAGTTACTCATGCTTGGTGAAGATCCGCCAATACTCACAGACACTGTATAGACAAGAAATTAAGTTTTATTCAAAAGACTAATTCGAAGATGTGCTTTCCAAATTTAAATGAGGTATTATGTGGGATTCTGATGGTGAAGGTGAAGATAGAAGCATCTGAGCAAATCGCCTGTATTAAAAAGACGGTGCAGCTGACGTGTTTCTCGGTTATGCAGAAAAAAACAACTACAATTACTACAATGGTACCAATTCAAAAAGGAAAAAACAACAGAAAAGCCCCTTATGCTGGTTGAAACACAGCGTAGGGGGCGACATCACAACGTAGGGGATCAAAATCACACCGTAGGGGTTTATATATATATATATATTTTTTTTTTTTTTTTTTTTTCTCAGGATGCATTAAGGCCAGTGGTTTCAAGTCTGCTTGCAAACGGGGATCACTGAACAAATGCAAACACACCCTGTAGCAGTTTATGCACCGTCTGAACATGAACGCCCTCCGGTAGTGTCAAATGAATTGCATTCTGGGTAGGAAACTGACAACCCTGCAAAGATAAAAGTAAATATGCAGGTGGATGAAAGCTGTGGATTTACTTGTGGAGGAACGGATTCACAAAAACATCAGACGGGGCAGCAAGACCTAAATATCCATTTGTATCCTTGTAAGTTAAAAGCAACAGTTATTTAATGCAGCTGTATGATTGTGAACAATAAAAATAAATATATGTAGTCATTCATGATGAACTTAAAGCAAAAACCTTCAAACTGTGATGGTTTGTTGCCCCAAGCTGTTCCTAGCCAACCAAGGAAGTGGGATTTTGTCTTCTTCGTGCATAATTATTTTCTATCCAGTGTTTGATTTGAGGAACAGCTCCCCAAACAGTCTGCTCTTGGTACTGCAGGTTAAGAATGTGTGCAACGGTTTAAAGCCTGTAAAGAAGAACGAAACCCCAAATCACTTTTTTCTGTTGAAAGCAATTTATTTGGTAGTGTTTTTGATTGATTATTGTCCAACTCTTGACATTTTAGTCAAAGTATTTCAATTTGTCAAATGTTGTCAAAAACACGGCCCTCTATGGGTTGAAACTAGGCTATAACAATCAAATTTTGCCATTGGCTGAGAATGTTGGTTTGTGACATTTTGGTGGCTTCTTACATAATGAACCAGCAGTGTTAGCCCCACCCCCTCTATAAAAACTAGCAACTGTGGAATGAGGCTGTGGTCAAAATCACATACTAACGTACTACTCATCCCAAGTCTGACATCAAAATGAGTATGTAGTGAATTCACATTAAATAGTATGGAAAGACCGAGTACGCAAGAAATATGAAAATGTATACTATATCGGGACATTTTTTAAGTATGCACGGTAAGCACCCTAGTCATACTTAACCACCCCATGATGCATTGCAAGCGGAACATAAAATCGTCCTCGGACCGGCTTCAAGCTAAAAGTCAAACATCCCCTTTTCAAAACAAAAGCATTTCTTCTTGTCTTCCATTAGTTTTTTTAACGCTTTTGTAAATAAATAGGGCTCCTGTTTTGAAGTTAACCGGAAGTTTGGTCAGTAGCACAATGGCGGGTCTCCAAAAATCTCCAAAATGTCGGCATGAAATGTTTTTTTCGCAAGTTTTATAGATCAAATGACCACATGTTGATATTCTACTTGGTCACTTTCTTGCTTGAAATGCTTTCAGAACTTTTAAAAGTGGTGAATTAATTGAGATATTTAGCTTCAGTGTGCCTCTGGTGTTTGTCATAGGTTTGAAATGGATCTTGGAAGTATACTGTTCTTCAGTGGGAACGGTCATCAATGATATCCTCCTAACCATACTTACAATATATAGTAAACAGTACATACTCACTGAGTGTGTAGTGTATAGTGCGATAGTACAGTACGCAATTTTGAACACAGCCCGAGTAAGAATTGAGTAGCTAGTTAGCATAGCATAGATTGTTCATTGGAGATTTTATACTATAGAATGAGCATGTTTTAACTGCTCCAAGAGCCATTTTCAGCAAACACCTAAGGGGTTTAGTAACTCAAGCTACTAAAATAGCTCCAGCTACAGTATGTTAGCTCAGCAGCTACATGATTAGCAGTTGTATGGTAGGAACAGGGTTAAATAAGTTACATGGGCACTTTAAATAAGACTCAGATAAACAAAGGTTGTTGTTTTTTTTTGTAAAATAAAAGCCAATGTTGCAGAAACAAGGAAAATCACTGCAAGAAAATAAAAATGTTTTGATTGGTTTTCGACTACAATTTGAGAACATGGGCATCTTAAAAGGAAAGCTGGCTGATGATTTTATCAGGATACCAATTACATTTTGTGCCTGGGTGTACCATAATTACCCACAGTGTAACTCTTTCCACTCCTATCTGAGCAGTTTATATGAGAGGAGCTCTAAGCCTTCAAATCCCTTTACGGCTACTTAGCTGTGGAGTATACTCTGCAGACGGAGCTCGTGGGAGCAGCAGTCCCTGAATCAAGTCGATTATGGTTTAAAGTCTTGGCTGATGGTAAAATGGTAGAAGCTAAAGGTCCAAAACAGCAGGTAGAGAAACCTTGAAGTAAAGTGTTTATCCCTGTGGGGCCTTCAAGCAGCTGCAGGGGACAGAAACGCAGGCACCAGACCAAACAGGCTGGCTATGGCTGAAGGCCCAAAGCTCCTCATTTAATCTGTGTGATGCTGCTTCAGGAGCTCCCTACACCCAAACACGACGCCATGTGATGTTCTTACCCAAAATGCCTTCAGTTTCACCATTAAATCGACTATTTTTTTTTGAAGAAAGTAAACAAATTAAAACCAAAAAGTGTGGATTATTCTTGAATGTAGCATCTGCACAGCAAGCTACGAGCAGTACTGCCATGAAATGAGTGGAAAAAAACAAACAGAGACAGAGAAATATTGAGTATGAGTCAAAGCAAATGTGCTGACGGGGTTTCCAGTGCTTTGGGAAAATAAGAGCGCCTCATTTGATGCCGCCACTGGGAGAGCAATCAATGAGAAGGCGGGAGAGAAGTGGGAGACAGCTCGTCTCTGGATGTTGAGATATTGCTGCGCAATCACCTCAGGCTTCATTTCCTGAGCAGAAGGGGGAAAAAAACAAGTTTTTGCTGCAGAAAAGCCTGCCAATGGCTTTTATTCAGAACAGCCCACTCACAGCAAGTCGGAGGAAAGATGGTGAATTGTCGAAATTGTTAATTTGATTGGAAAAATGACATGCAATTTCAAAACGTGTGAATTAAGATCAGCGTAGAACTGAGCATGATTCAAATGTAAAATACAGGTGCTAGTAGTGCTTTTATCATGCTATGTATTTAACAACAAACAAGATTTGAATTTGATGTAACTGGATGTATCTTTAAAACAACTATAGACTTTTTGTAGACAAACTTTAAGCATGACATGACAACCTCAAAACAGTTCTAGATTTAAAAGTAAAAATGGCAGCGAATACAATAATCAATATGTAAATTACCTAATAGTTTAGTTGTAGAGCAGTTGTAGTTGTAGAGTTGTCTGAGGTCTTGGCGTGACACCATCACTTATACTGCTGCTCTGAGCAGCATCCCACCCTGGTTGCCTGTATTTACATGCAACCGAAGCTCTTCGTTGGAACAGATTTTTTCAGGCTACAGAATTTGTTTATCAAATTTTTGTAAACAAAAGAGGTTTAAATCGACTTTTACTGATTTTTAGAGAAACCCAAAGCAGCACAAGTTGTCATTTTGACTGAAAAAGCTGCTAAATGATCCTGAATGCTTCTCCTCCTATAGAACGTCATCAATGACGTTATTTCAACATGGCAGTGCACAGGCTCGAAAATGGTAAACTAGTCCCATTTTAAAAAGTTTATAAAACAAATATGGTGCAAAATATTATATTTTGTTAGGCATAGATCTTCTAATAAAGGACATTTCAAATGTTTTAGGCCACATTTGTAAAAACAGTGGATGATCCCTTTAACAAGAGAATTGAGGTGAGAATAACTAACACTAACCTGTGGGGAAATCACATTTTTCCTTCGTGGTCTAGCTACATAGACAGGATTGAAGACCATTTTAAATGTATGGTAGTTGAAATCAGTGTTTTCCAACCAGGGGTACGCGTACCATTAGAGGTACGTGAGCACATTGCAGGGGGCACGTGGAAAAATTAAGAATTTATTTCCAAGATAATAAAAATATTCTCAGTCATTTCACAAGTCCGTCAATAAAATGGTAAGGTATGACTTGTTTTTAAAATTCAAATGCCTGTTTAAAGGGGACGTATTCAAAGAAGCTCATTTTGTGGTAAATGTCAAAAGTTAAATATAACCTCAGGCAGGTTAATTATTTGTTTTGTATTTATTTATTTATATGACTTATTTTTATTTGTTCATATTTTTTTTCTAATTTCAACTTTATTATTTTTATTATTACAATACAATCTTAATAATACAATTGTTTACTATAATATTATTTCTTATATTTATCATTTTTATTGCCTTGAAGGCAACATCATTTTATGTTTAATTTGAGTTAAATAAGAAGATAACGCCTGAATGTTAATTGTTCAATTAAAGAAGATGAAATAAAATGACTTGCGTTGAATATTCAGTTGTGTTATGTTCTACTTTTGGAGAATCATGAACACGTATGAGTGAGAGGGTACTCATGGTATGACAAAAAGGCTCAAGGGGGTACACAAGACAAGAAAGGTGGGGAACCACTGGTTTCAAAAATATGATAATTGATGAATGAACCATTGTTCAACTAATTCAGTTGTAGACATCGCAGCCTCCCCAAATACATAAAGTCAATGAAACGACATAATACTTGCAGGGCTCACAGTTTTATTGTGCCTTTACCGCATGGTGGCAGTTATTCATTTTTTATAGTTTGTGGCCACAAAATACTAATTAATAATATTAATATCATTCCCGGTGGTTAGCGTGACTAGTTGCTGCGGCGACGGCATATGCAGTCAAAGAGGACCAGTCAATTTTTTGACATACTGTTTAAAAAAAAAAAAGAAAATGAATCTTGCTGGAACTATTACTAAGAATAGCTAATTGATGACAAAACAAAATAATTGAATAAGTCTGTCTTTATTCTTATTAAACAATGAAGGATTGTGTGTTATGTGGGATCCATACACTCTCCATCCATGTGGTGTTTGGTGTTAAACATTAAGCTGACAGTTAAGTTTGTTCTTTTCATGCCGTCAGACTTCCACTGGCAAGATAGTCTCAGAGCAGCAGTGATGCTACAGATAAGAACCATGTTGTTCCTTAAGGGCACCTTGGTGCACTGGCTGTAAAAAATTAGGTGTGTGCAAATGATGTTTACTGCTTGTACCTCAATGCCAGCTCTTTGTGATCAGTGCCCCAAAACTGGCATTTCTCTTAGCCTAGCCCGGCTTTCTAAGGCAAGGATTGATTCAGTGATGCTGAATGGAGCTTTAAACTGAATAGACCACTGAGTAACTAAGATGTGAGAGTGTGTGAGAGTGTGTGTGGAGGTGTTAAACAGACTGAGAGTGATGACAGACACTGTGGTAAACCACCTGCAGAGGGTGGCAACGACAGAAGCTGCTGCATCCTCACGCTGCCTTTGCTACAGTGTGATAGCAGCGTGGTTCACTAAATGACAGGCAATTACCGCGCCAAGAGGACAAAGTCAGTGCAGTCTGACAGTTAAGGACTGATTGCTGCGTGATTTGTTCACTCCCTTCTCTGTGTTCTGTAATCTCCGCCTTCGCTTTGATTGCAGCAGGTAACAGTGCTTCACACTGGTATCTTGTGCCACACAGGAAAGGGAACGATGCATTGATTAGCGGGGCCAGCAATCACAGACAGCTGTGTCTGCTCCACATTAATATCAAATGCATAAACTGATCAAATTACTAACGTGGACACTTAACTGTAAGTAAATCAATATAATAATCGGCATGTGAATGAGGCTCAAACATTTTAAGCTGTGTATAAAATAATTTTGCTGAATTAAATTCATTTCATGATTACACATTTCTTAATGCAGTCCAAGTATGATCTGTTGATTTTATTCTCCATTTATTACTAGGAACACAGAGCCCCCCCCCCCTTTTCTCTTTCAACCGATACGTTTTTTTTTTTTGTTTGTTTTTTTTTATGGGGGGGTTTTAACATATTATTCCAAATTGAAATACTCTTAAGGGAAACTCAACTTCCAAAACTTTTTGTTTTCTGCAGAAAAAAAATCTGATTGATACCATTATCGATCCGATATCAGCGCGACTCATACATGCTTCTATTACTTATTTTGTAGTGCGTAATGTTAGTGATATTACCTAAACAGAGAACAACAGTCACCAACATAAAAACAAACAATAATAAATTAAATATATATTAGATTTTAGATGCAGTCTGATAGATTACAAAACTCTTGATTCATCGTACTTTATTTGTTTTATTACGAATATCGGACACCCTTAATTTCAAGGTTTGGATTATGAGAAAACCATCTCTAATTAGCAATTATAAGAGCCTTTGTTTGGGGTTTGTGGTCAAAGTGTCCTTTTTAATGAATTTTCCCACAAACTCCAAAACTCCAGACAGCTGCACTATGTTTACAGTGTTATCAGATGTCAGCTCTTAGCCCAGTAACTCCTTTCTTTCTGCCAGTGGATAACTTAAAGTGTGATTATGAGAGAGAGAGAGAGAAAAACAGCGGGTAAGAGAGAGAGAATGTCAGCTACTTTTATTACATCAAGCAGGGTGGCAGATAATGTCAGGCAATGTCAAAACACTTTGTATTTAACGTGACAAATTAAACAAGACAGTAAATGAACGATCATGGAAGACAAAGGCTGATGTGTTGTGATGTCCGCAGCCATCTTCCTTTGTGAGTTACTCTGCTGCATTTCAATCCTAGAGACTCGCCGCTGTGAGCTTTCCTATAGCGGAGGATGAGACGAGGTGCATTTGTATTAGTTTGCAAGTAGCTGTGCCAGACGTGTGGTGCAATAAAAGTCACTGGGAACTTTCATTATGCGATGCAATCTCTGATATGAACGGGAAAAAAAATAAGCCGCGGTAATTAAATGCAAATATTTTTATGTTTTCTGAGCCTACAGCTTTCATCACTGAAAGAAAGACTGAGACTTACTAATCCTTCAATTCTTCACAGAGGAGGTTTTTCTTTGCAAAAGCATTTGTTTGATTGTAAAAGATTCCATCTTTAAACATTAGGGAGGCCTTTGTTCTACATCTTCTGCAAAAGATGATTAACTGTTTTGATATAGAAAGAGGCTCCTAAACTTCAATTGAAACAGACTCTCTCACTATCACACTGTGTACTGTTTATCCACCAGATCTGGCATTTAGATTTACATAATATAACTGTGAAACATGGGTCTGAGTTGGCACTTGGTCACTTAAAATGTGACCTCAACGATTGGATTACACTTCATACGTAATGTGTCCTTGGGGACGTGCACTTTTCAATCTCTAGTCAATCATCCAAAACACATTTCCAACTGTGTGGAAATGGGATTTAACACATGAGGGCCGATGCGTCTCGCAGAGCAGAGCTCTGCTAGGCTGATGTACACTTTGAGCCGTCCTTTGCATCGTCAATACAGCCACACACCATTGAGCAACCTCTAGTCTCACCAAATAGAAATATAGTGATATTATGAAATATGTCTTATAGTCAAGTAATGTTGAAAATCTCAATCCCCACCTGTCGTGTCGTCATCCTTTCCTCCTTCATTATTCTCTCCTGCTTATTGTAAACTTTTGGCTCAAGTTTCAACCGAAAGGAAACTTGAGTGCTGACCACATTCTCTGTCTACGCTTGTAATTGTCCAGCCAGAATGTAGACAGAACCAAGTGGTTAAAGTGAGAAAAATAGAGTTGAAGAGAAATGCTGGTGTAAGAGCTTTGTGGAAAAGAAGCAAGTGAAGATCAATGTAAGGAAGCCGGAAAAACTTTGCTTTTCTGAAAACGAGTGTTTCAAAGATCACGAGTTTCCATACGAACTGTAAAACCATTCATTTCGACGGATAAATAATGAGAAGATGAACTCCTGTATCGACTCATTTCATCTCACGCCCAAAACTCTAGAAACACTGAAGTAAGCAGACCTCACGGCTCTTTACACATCTGTCAGAGACACACAGGCATGTGTGGGGCTTTGGGATAGCGTACGTTGTGACATATCTTAGAATATGTTTGCTTTGCACAAATAGCTTTGTCACACTTGAAAGCACACACTCACTCCCTCTCTCCCTTCACTTTTATCTTCATAGTGTCAGAAGCAGTAGGACGTTTATTGAAAGATTGTTTCTATATCACATTATAGCGACGACCCACTCTTATCCTTATGTGTCCTGTCCTTCCAAACTCCTTAACTCTCATTTCCCCCCTTATTCAGGTGTACCAGTGCCCTTTCTTTTTATATCAATCCCTCAAATAAAGTCTGGCATATTCTTCCTTAACAGGAGGGCTGGTGATGTTCACAGTTAATTGCACTACATTAATGGTCCATTCACACCGACGAATCCCAGAGCAGTTAAAAAGAATTTGTTGGCTCGGATAGTCCACCTTGTTTGGGCAGTGTGAACACGCAAACAAAGTCTAGGGAGGATGAAACAAACAAATTCTAGAGCGATTGTTTCTGTCGGTCTCGGAGCATTTCCAATAGAAGCCTTTTCGCGATTAGGTGCGCAGTGAACACAATCGCTCTCAAAGCCAATCAAAGACAGGAAGTATCAGCGATGACGTAGAGTGCACAACATTGTGAGTGGTCAGCAGAGCTAGTTTTCAAACCATTAAAAGTATGGAAAGTTGTTGCTGTTCCATTGTTGAATGTGGTGAAAGAACAAACGTAGGAGGCAGAAGTTTCTGCGCATTTTTAAGCACTTGCTTTGACCTATTGTTGAGAGCCTCATCTTTGGGTTTCCATTTTTCTGCCGAGAGAAGTCTCTACTCCAGTAACGGCCCCATAAGCCGTTAGCTCCTGCAACTGCACCAGAGGCTGTTTGGAGCAGATCAGAAGTTGCGCTCTGAACGCAAATCGAGCCAGACCAAGGTGGTAAAATTATCACCTGTTCTCCACCCATTCGGACCTAGTCCGGGACTAAATCTGTGTGAAATAACCTTAAGTGTTACCCTATGACGTCATTTGGTGACATGGGAAAATCTAATAAAAAAAAGAAGTCAGCCAGACCCTCTGTCAGCATCAGTAAGCAAAGAGCAACACCTGCCTGTAGAGGTTTGTTTTTTTCTTAATGATGCACATCGTCTTTTAGTGCACCACACTGTTTACTCAGGAAGCTGCGTAAATATGTCTTGGATCTTTGAAGCACTAAAAAAAAAATTAATAGCTGTCCTTGTTGAGTGTGAAATCCATTTTCTATTTTCATTTCCAATGCACGATGAGGACCTCTGCTTTGGTATCCATACACATACCAAACATCCCTGTACCTGCTTTAAACAGGACATCATTACTCTCCTCTGTCAAGGAGACTGTGCCTTTTCATGCTTTGAGAACTATACACAACTCAAATTCAACAAACTCTTTTTGTTGAGGCAAGCCAAGAAAACCAATTAAAACATAACGCTTCATATCCTGGATCCCATTTCCTGCACACACTGTGGGTGACACAGGGAGATGGGAGAGGACAGCTGGGAGGGGAGGAGTGCCACCTATTGGACGAACAAGCACACTTCACTTTTAGTCGCCTCAGCAAAGAAAACCCAAGAGCAGACAATTGGATCCCTTTGGTAAAGCATCAAACTGTTATACAAACCCGATAGCTGAAATAGCGTATGCATGGTAAATGTAAGCACTGCTTCAAAACAGAACGACTGAGTGAGGAGGAATGCATTTTATTTTAATAAATCAAACTGTCTAGGAGCAAACGTGATTTTATAAGGCTTCTTCAACACAGGACTGGAATAAAAACACCAACTACTGAGTTTAACACAACAAAATCACACTTTTTTTTTTTTTTATAGAGAACCGTTGTTTATTATTCCCATATTGGCTGGATTTGGCTTGAGATTTATCACATGACAAAGATGCTCACAGTAATAAAGCTCAGGGGAGTGTGAAGACCCAAACAACACCTCAAACTGCTCATTATCATCCATTTCTTTGTAGGGTAAGGGTTGTTGTTTTTTCTCAGTAAAATACAAATAAATGGCTTCATCCTGCCAAGAAACAAAGGTTGAAAAGAAACGTTTGGGAACAAAGGTTTTCTGTTGCACCATAAAAACATGGACGAGGAGCTGTTGTTTGAAAGAGCTCAATTGGCCCGTGTCCAAATTCAGTGTCGTACCACACAAACGTGTGCACATAAACTCTCACACTCTTAAAGCCTCTGGAAAGACCAGCAGACATATGAGGAATCAGGGACCAATAACATTAATAAACCCTTTGAATTAAGAGCGCGGGGTCTTAAAGTGGACATCCCGTTAGTTGTAGTAAAACAGAGCACAAGTCGGCAACAGAATCAAAGCAATGACTTGCCAGTTGATGCTGGGATTGTACTGGCCTCTGTCCAGGTGACAATGTTTTCAGCTAAAATGTGCTCCCAAGTATTGTGATAAAATTCAATGTGGACAAAAAGCATATCGTCCTAGCCCTATCATTTACACATGAATATCCTCACATTGATCACACTTTAATCTTTATCATTACATGTGATGTCAGACAGGGCCATAATCTGTTAACGTGCATCAACACAAAAAACTCTCTGGAAAGTCGGAGTGCGACTATATATCGCGATATTTTTTCGCACGATCGATTATCGATATGCTCACACAAAGTATCAATTTTTTTATATTTTTTATTTTATTTAGTAACCAATATATTGTTTACTGGAATATTGCACTATAATGGTGTCACTGGTAAGAAATACCCTATTTTTTGTTTACACAAAGCACTATTGGAGATACTTATTCGTTTACATTGGTATGTTGACTTTTATTTACAGAAATGTTGCACTAAAATAGTGTCACTGTTCATAGAACACTTTTTCCATTTATTGTCTTTCAGAGATATAAAATAAAAAATTTATATTTTCACCTAGGCTTTTTTTCTTGTTATGTCAGATTATCGTAGATTGATTTCTGACTAATATATAGATAGTATCGTCATATTGTGAGATAATCGTTATCGTGAGCTTTGTATCGCGGGTCGTGAGGTACCCAGAGGTTCCCACCCCTACTGGAAAGACGCAGACTTACCGAGCATGTTGAAGATGAAATCCTTGGCCGTGTGGACTTCTAAGGCCGTCTGGTCTCCAAACTCCCCCTGCTCGAGCATCACCAGCTCCGACACCTGCGCCGACAGCTGCTCCAGGGCGGCCCCTGACCGGAAGTCCACCTCCGACAGCTTCTTGGCAGGGGCCGGCAAACGGGGAGCCACCGCACTCATCAGGGACTCCATCTGTACAAGCCTGCAGAATGACAGGTACGACACACGAGTCAGAACAGGGATTCCTCAGGGCTGCAGAGATGGGACTCTACCACCAACTGAGGGTTCATCAGTAGCTGTCAACTAAATACAGGCCTGTTTGAGTTGGTTTCAGTCGTGTGTATGTTTAATCAGATTCAGTACTACTGAGCCTTTGTGTTTTCACTTCTGCACAGTACTCGCTTTGTTTTTTTTCCCAATCCTCCAGTGAATCACAAGACTTTGAGAAGCAAAACTCAGAGAATAATACGACATAAGGGAATAAGTGAGTAGGTCACTTTCTCCTCAAATACAGATCTGTCTTTCTCTACATGTAAACTGTTGAGCAACAAAGACATCTATCAGTCTTTGTAGAGGGAAATGCTGACGAGGCTGAAGTTTGACAGTTGCATATTGTGTTCGGGCAGTGAAAGGCTTACCCAAAGTCCATGTTATGCACAAGCCCGGGGGCCTAAAAAGCCATTTAAAAACAAACCACTGTGAACTAGAATAGGAACATAAAGAACAAACACAACATGATGCAAGAAAAACACCTAATTTGTTCCACAAGTAATTAAAAAAAGAAAAAAGGTGTAAAATTATCACAGATGGACATATACTTGAAATTGGGAGTGTGACGATATCTCGATATTTTTTCACACGATCGATTACTAATATGTTCGCACTATCGATTTTATTTTTTGGGGGGGGGTTAAGATTTGTTTTATTATTTTCAAAACCTTTTCAGCTTTTTCACTAAAATGTGCAGGTACGTATTCACAGAGTTTTTTTCACTGTTTGTCGAAGGAACCAATATATTGTTGACTGGAATATTGCACTATAATGGTGTCACTGGTAAAAAATAACCTATTTTTTGTTTACAGAAAACACTATTGGAGACACTTATTCGTTTACATTGGTATGTTGATACGTATTTATAGAAATGTTGCACTAAAATAGTGCCACTGTTCATAGAACACTTTCAATGTATTGTCTTTCAGAAATATAAAATAAAAAGTTCATTTTTTCACTTCATTTTTTTTTTTCTTTCTTATATCATAGATTATCGTAGATTGATTTCTGACCAATATATCGATAATCGCAGTATCGTCATATCGTGAGATAATCGTTAATGTGAGTTTTGTATCGTATCGTGAGGTACCCAGAGGTTCCCACCCCTACTGGAAATTACAGGCAAACACACACTAACCTCAAGTGAACTTTTAGGTATTGGACAAAAATGAGCAAAAGAATAAGTAATGGACACAAAAACCCAACAAGAGCATAAAGTGCAATATTTTCATTAGGGGCACATTTGAGATGTTAAAAATGATGGAATTTAAAGGTTGAAGTAGCTCACTTAAGGTTCCATGTTAGCTGAGCTGCATGTGGTAAGGGAGTGGAGTGGACAACTTGAAAGTTGGTCACAGCCGTCGCACACTGAGGTACAACTCAATGGTTCCTGTTCTAATACCTAAAGTCCTTCATTGCCTTTTTAAAAATTGACATCAAAAGCTTGTTCTCGGGTTTCCATGGATACGGTTGATGATATCGGAGTGAAAAGGAAAATAATTTTTCTGCTTTATTAAGCAACACACACTTGATATTTTAATGTGTACATTTTTTCCTGAAAACAATATGTTAAAAAGTATCAGGCCCAGACATATTTTCCCCCATATGTCCCCCCAATGAAAATTTCACCCATGAATCCTACACTAATTCAAATACAGTTTCAATGTCATTACTACAACTTTTTCATTTCCGATATGATACCAATATTGCAGCCTTGCATATCGTCCAATACCGATATCTGCATGAATCACACACTTTTTTTTCTCTCTCTCTCTCTTTTCTTGAATAAAATAAAAATAATAATTACTTATTTAGTAGTGTGGCATGTTAGAAAAGGCTTGATCAAGTGATGTTACTCAAACAGACCAACACCAACAGTAGGTATGAGAAAAACTGAACCATTTATTATTAACCAATTGTTACATAATATCTACAGTATTCTACAATTGAACAAAAAATAAATTAAAAATTAATTAAAAAAAAAAAAAAAAAAAAAAAAAACGAAATCCGAATACTTTAGTCTGATATCCGATATTTGTTTTCAGGCTAATATCGGACCGATATCTGATATCGATATCAGATCGGAACACCCCTATTAATAATATGTGACATTGGAGTCACATATACAAGGTGATGCATGATGGGAATAGTCAACAGATCATACAAAGATGTAATATGTAATATAAATATGGAGTTATTTGAAATAAATAAGATTAATAATTTTTTATCTTTAATTTTTAATTTCAACAATTATAATTGTTTTTATTGTGAAATGACATCTTAGTACTCGGCGTGACTTTTTAAATATCTCTAAAATGTGTATGCTTGCAAAGTAAAGAAACTATTAAAGCAATAGTTTATAATTGCTGAAAATGAAAATAGATGTATTTAGAGAGCTAATAAGCAGGTAGAAATCACTAGCAGAGCCCTGAGCCATGTCAATATTTCCCAGATGCACGGTTGCTAATAAGCTAAGCGCAGCGATGTGGCATCAGGGTAAACAACACAGTGGGTACACTCATGCACTGAGGTTAGACAAACACAACAATAACGAGTCCCAACATGTAATGCACAGTTGGTTTGTTCCCCAGAGTGACAGATATTCAGGCTATGGGCATCAGCAATACTTTCCTTTCAGAACAAGCTAATAGTTGTACTTGGTTGAAAAGTTTTAGTTATTTTTAGTGTGATTTTTACAACCTGGGAGATGTTTCCATGTCTGTAAAATGAACATATTTAGTGACTTGTGGCTTTTTTTAGGCTTAGTAAACCACTTTGTTATTTTATATGTCAAAATATACAGTATTAGTGGTCAGTTTTATGTATATTTAATTTAGATTCATCGACAAAAGTCAAGTTTGCTTATAGTCATTTTAATTCAGTTCATAAAAACAACTTTATTTTTGTTCAAGAAGGTTAAAGCAAGAAAATGTAAGTATAAATACTGACATAACTACACTAATCAATACATTTCAAGAATGGTTTAAATTTAACAAACTTCAAATACGATTTAACGGCCTAAACTTAAAAAAAGGAAATGTAGATATAAACTAAATGAACTTTAAAATCACAGCATATTTAAAGATAAAAATGACGTTTTCTAAATACTGTATTAATAATTAGGGATGTCCCAATACAACTTTTTCATTTACGATATAATACCAATATTGCAGCCTTGCGTTTCGGCCGATACCAACATTGATCCTATATCGGCATGAGTCATACATACTTTTATTACTTTTTTCTTTAATAAAACAATAACTAATTTTGTAGTGTGGAATGTTACAAAACGCTTGATCAAGTGATGTTACTCAAACAGAACACAATAGTCAGCAACAATAGGTATGAGAAAAACTGACCCATTTATTATGAACTGCTTGGTTACATACATTTTAGGCTGTTGCTATTGGTCGGGACCCGGACCTCAGAAAATCCTGACTATTGTTCCGGCACTTCGTGTGCGCATCCATCCGCATGCGCAGTAAGACAAATGCCGGTAGTTTCGTCACTGCCGGACCAGTGTCCGTCAGTTTATTTTAACCCTAACCAAGGAAATACGCTAATATATATATATTTATTTTTTTTTTCGTATATGTATTTTTAAAGGTGAGATTTGTCACGTTAAATATGTTAAAATGAAAAAAAAAAAAAAAAAAAAAAAACTATATATATATGTCAGAAATGGGATTCGCTGAAAGAAATATCATTGACTCTAACGTCTAACACGGTGGTAACACAGGGACATTACACTTATGTAAATAAACATCCGGCAGAACTGCACAGGCGCACAGGAAGTACCGGAACTATAGTCAGGATTGTCTGAGGTCCGGGTCCAGAACTCTAGACACTTCATACATTTTAACCTTCAACATAATATCTACAGTACTCTACAATTGAATAAAATAAACAAAAAAAAAAAAAAACAGAAATTTGAATTCGATATGCGTTTACAGTCTGATATCAAACCGATATCAATATTGGATCGGGACCCTATTAATAATATAATTTTTCATTTGCACATTTGTTGTTTTTCTTTCTGCTATTGTTTTTTTTTAACGAATGAATGTACTTTTTGCACTATAATCTTATGCTAGTATGCATTTCATTTGTGTTCTCACTCTCTGCTCTTATATTATGTTGCTGCAAATGGGAATTTCTAACATATTTGTTTACTTCACGGTTACCTAAAGGCCATGGTTAACTACTCCAAAAATAGCAAACATTAACAACACATTTATATTTCATGTAAAGAATTCTATTTAGTGAATACAAAATAATGAAAAAAAAAAAAACAGAGGTGATAGAGTGGAGTAAAGGGGGGCTTTTAAAGTGCACTGCCCTAAAACTCGTTGTGTTAACCCGGCCCTGTCTGTAAACTATTTATCAAACTAAAGTTGTATTTAAATGTGTTTTTCCGCATAAGCAGGGGTGCTAATGTGACAATATTAAGCCGGTGGGTGTTCAGTGTTCACATGTAAACATGAAAATGCACACCAAGTGTAACAAGTTACAAAGTAATAGTGTAAACAAAAGCTCAGCAGTGAACCAACATCAACTCTGCTCCACAGAACTGGGTCAATTAGCGACTAGCGGCTAAGCTAACAGCCCCGTAAATTAGCCACACACAAGTCACACTTTTAACAGCAGTTCATAACATACTTGATGGAAACTCAAAGGTTGGCCTGTGGACGACTGTAAACATGAATGGTTATGTCCCCCACTCTCCTTTTAGCAACACCGCTAACTTGCAGTGTTGGCACAGCGCCGAGCTGCACAGTCAGCAGCAGGGTGTTTTTTAATAGCTCAAAATAGCCTTATTAAATTAGCATGCTGCTAGCTAACGTCACGCTAAAAGGATAGCGAACTCTGTGCGGCCCACGCGCACACTTCAAACCACCAAGCTAGCAGGCGCATGCACCCACATCTGAGCTGGGCTCGGGTTAGCTTACAACTCGGGGGTTAGCGACCAGGCTAAAGGAGCCAGCACCCACCACCACCGCCGCGCACCGTGCGGGGCGACGGTGCGTGTTTCCGCGCTACCTTCTAGTCAGTGCCGTGCTTGTGATGCGTGCACATCCACCCACCGCTCTCAGCTGTCATCTCCAACAGGTCCTGGTCAACACCTTCCTCCCAGCACAGCACCAGCACCAGCGGGCACCACGCTCCTGCTCCTGCTCCCAGGATCCAGGGATTAGGACTCGGAGTGTGTGTGTGAGAGCGTGACACGCACGGCTCACTTTACTAAGACCACAGGAAGATCAGGAACACTAGGTTCTGATTAAAACCTCTCACCGTGCGTGCGCGTGCGTTGATCTAAATCTACTCCAAATGTAAATATACTCTATTCACTGTTTTATACAATATATATTCATCTCATTCTAACATATTTAAAACACTTTTTATTTTTTTTAAAATCCAGTTTATTTATTAACATCAGTGCAGTGACATTACATTAAGCTTGATTATCTAATAAAGCAGCTTTTCTCAAATGGGGGTACGTGTACCCCTAGAGGTACGCGATGGCACTACAGGGGGTACTAGAGAGCGAGAGAGGAAAATTAACAAATAAAGTGTCAGTCTTGGTCCCGTCCATGGCATTAGATCATTGTTTCCCAACCAGGGGTACGCGTACCCCTAGGGGTACATGAGCACATTGCAGGGGGTACGTGGAAAAATTAAGAATTTATTTCCAAGATAATAAAAAATATTCATTTCACAAGTTCGTCAATAAAATGGTTCGTGTGCGTGACTTGTTTTTAAAGTTTAAATGCCTGTTTAAAGGGGACATTTTGTGGTAAATGTCATAAAAATTATATATAACACAGGCAGGTTAATTATTTATTTGTATTTATTTATATAACTTATTTTTATTTATTATTATTTTTCTAATTTCAACTTCATTATTCTTCTTTATTAACAATATAATCATAATATATTAGTATTAATACTACAAATGTTTACTATAATATCATTTCTTATATTTATCATTTTTATTGCCTTGAAGGCAACTTCATTTTATGTTTATTTTGAGTTAAATAAGAAGATAATGCCTGAATATTAATTGTTCAGTTTAAGAAGATGAAATAAAATGACTTGGGTTAAATATTCAGTTGTTATGTTCACACGTATAAGTGAGGGGGTACTCATGATATGACAAAAAGGCTCAAGGGGTACACAAGACAAGAAAGGTTGGGAACCACTGCATTAGATGACCGGAAATGATAAAAGCTATAGATATAAATCAGTTTAGGAACCACCTAATCTGTGGCTGCGTCCGAATATTCCCTCCTATCTCCTTTCCTACCCACTTTTCTAAGACCCCGTGGATGACATCACGGGGTAAAGGAAAGGTGTTAGGAGAGAAGTTAGGAAAAGGCCATCACGTTTGTTTAGACAATCAGACGCACTTCCACAAGGTGACGTAATAATTTAAAGTTGTTCAAGAAATATTATTGCATTGGTACCTTACCTGATCTTTGTTACTTATAGTGAGTTTCTGTGAGTGCACAGGTGTGCGTTTCCCTTTAAATGTTGTCGCCGCAAGGAATTGTGGGTCAGCATTATCTCGTCTCCTTTGGTAAAGGATGCATCAGTGTTTCCTAGGCTAATGGAGGTTATAAAGGAAGCATTGAGCCTATTTACCTTAGCTTAAAGTGAATTTGAACACTCTTTATCATGGCTCCCACTTAAACACTTCCAGGAGTGAAGGAACAGTGGATAGGAAAGGAGATAGGAGAGAATATTCGGACAGCCCAGGTTTTTCAACCTTGGGGTTGGGAGACATTTGAAAAAATTATAAAAGATTTTTGAAATTATGTAATTCTTCTTCTTTTTTTTCTTTTTTTTAAAATCAAAACAACACACAATCCAAAACAACTGTATTTCTATACTTTTCACTTCATGAAAAATAAATGTAGTTCAAATAAAATGCAGCGATAAATAAATATCTGAGCTCAAACATGATCAAAAGCTAATCCCAGAAAATAAAATGTCTCAAAATTCTTGACATCAAAATGGGGTCACGATCCAAAAAAGGTTGTGAACCACTGCACTAAATACTCTGTCTTTCCACTTATTTACACAATGACATTATTTAAAATGTGTGTTATCGGTCATTCATTCCATGCTCTATAGTTGTTTTTAAATAGTTTTCTATACAAAAAGTTGAAGTTGGACTTGGATTCAGAAATAAGAGAAAGGGGGTACTAGAGCCAAAAACTGTTTAAATATAGATTTACTAATTTATTAATCAATCCATTCACTTTTTTTCATTAGAAAACTATGGAAGCCTATTCCTATGGAAGTCCTTTCCAGCAAAAAAAAAAAAAAATCTATGAAAAGTAAAATAATAATAATAATAATAATAATAATAATAATAATAATAATAATAATAATAATAATAATAATAAAGTAAGGCTGATACTAAGTCAGACATATGTGCCACATGTGGCCAAAAATGGCATTTCAAGAAGTTGGCAGAAATATAAAGCCTGACATAATACCCCCAAAATACACATATTGACAGCAAAATACACAAAGTACACAAAAACACACCAAAAATTTAAAAAAATACACAAAATGACTCATAAAACATGCAATAGCTCCAAAGACACACAAACTGTCAATGAAATTGCACAAAATGACAGGAAGATACAGAAAAACAACAACAAAAATACAGCAAGTGACCCCAAAAAAATGGTTCGGAATGTATACAAAAATAATCTTCTTTTTCACTCATCTATGTCATTACTTTGTGCATTAAAACAAATTAATAATCCAAGTTTAACTTCTGTAAGACTTTTATATAATATTGTGCCATCAGTGGAATTCATTCAATTCATTCATTTGTCCACTGTGCCCAATTTATCCATACAGTAGGGATTACCCTTTTGATCAGGGCCGGCCTTCCCGACAGGCAACACAGGCGGCCGCCTAGGGCGCCATCTGCTGGCCTCAATTTTTATTCTTTTTATTTTTTTAAATAATAAGTGTAGGGGAACGAAGGATGATTAATATTCAAAAATATTAATTTTTAATATGTTCGTTGCCAGAGGTGCCATCTAGAATTGAGTTTTAAGTTTCCTAGATCACTTTATTTTAATTAATTGTTACAGTTCCCTGTTTTTGTAGTGGGTTCTTGACGTCAGAATAAAGGTTTAATAAAAGTTTAAATGTCAATAAAAACACAGCGTTTACAATATGTACATGTTTATTTTACAGGCTATTAACACGATGATAAATTAGGCAGTTTCA
Organism: Gouania willdenowi; assembly: GCF_900634775.1. Lineage (NCBI taxonomy): Eukaryota > Metazoa > Chordata > Actinopteri > Blenniiformes > Gobiesocidae > Gouania > Gouania willdenowi. Next base: position 20,190,906 of record NC_041061.1, on the reverse strand, counting down.
CAATTATTCACAGTTATTTTGACTCATTGGTATCATCACTAAACTGAATAATATCTAACTGTTAAGTCAGATGTAAAGAGGAGGACTAGACGGAGGTGAGAGCGCTGGAACTGAGCAAGAGAGGTAAGAGCAAGAGACGTAAGAGAGCGTGATAAGAGGGAGCGAGGCCTTTTATAAACATGTCAAGAGGTTATCTGATTGGTCAAAACACATCTGCAGTGTGGGAATGAGTAAAACCTGATTGGCTGGCAGAAAGAAGCGGGAGGCTTAACGTTCCTGTAAAGAAGACAAGATGGTGGGGCGATCCCACATGTGCTTCTTAAACAAAGAGTCATAAAACTAGATTGGGTGTTATCATGTTAGGTCTAAAATGGATGATGGGTGTGTGGCAATTGTATGAACCCTTGAAAAATGACTTTCAATTGATTATCCCTTAAATGACTGATTTGAATTATTTCTAGCTTTAAGCATAACAAAGGAGGACAAATACACTTTGATCAATGATCATGGAATATGAAGTAATAAACATTTCCCTTGAAATGTGATTGCATTAGTGCTTAAATATATCAGATGGAGGCACACGATGAGTCTCTTTCCTGTAGAAAAATGGTTAAAATCGAGGTCCCATGTCTGAAATTCGTTTAAATCACATTTCTGCCTTTAAAGCATCAGATGGTGTATAGGTTTTATTTTTATTTTTTCCTTTTTAATCTTCATGTTGAAAAGGATGTCTCTGGTGTAGGGTGTCAGGTTACATCCCTGTTATCTCTGTGGAATGTCTGTTCTTTGGGAAGGATGGGTGTCGGCAAAGACTCTGCAGGAAGAAGGGCTGGGATTTGAAGAAATTTTCCTTGGTCCATTTTTCCATTGTCTGTTTTTGAGTCATAAAAGTGTAATAAAATTCCAAATGTGCGACAGTGTTTTTACCGCCTTTTGACCATCGACCAGGGTTCCTACATAAGTTTGAAAGGTATAATAAACGTGAAACACACCATTTACAATCACTGTACATGTTTTCTCCTAATTGAATTATTAATATTAAAAATCTGTAACTATAAGTGCTAATCTTCTGCCCATATTTATATTTGTTTTATTTTAATTCTTGTTCTATTCTATATAATTCTATTGTGTTGTTTGCACATTGTGTTCTTTGGTTTTAAGATTTGTGTTATTGACTGGTAAAAACAAACAGGAAGGTAAACATGTCCTTGTACTGAAACTTTTATATTTTATTTTTACTTTTGATTGCACTGTTTTGCATTGGTTTTGAATTTTACACCATTTTTGTCAAAGTTTGTCAAACATTTTTTTTTTTTTAATAGCTGTTGAAAACACCTATAATCTTTTTTTTTTTACTTTTTTTTTTTACATCTATATATTTTCCTGTGCAACTTAAATGTCACAGCATGCCTGTCAAAAGAAAAGTTTATTTCAAAATAAAAGACAAGTCCAACAGAGACATTAAGTAGTTATTTTTTGACTAGCTATCTGTGACCCACCCAATATAGGTCCGCGACCCACTTTTGGGTCCCGACCCACCAGTTGAGAATAGCTGCGTTAGATGACAGAAATACTAAGTGGCTACACTAGACCAAAACATGTTTGGTGACTAAACCCAGCCAAGCCCAAACATGCAAACTTTACACACGGAATGTCCCTGGTCTCCATGGAAACCAACCACAAACAGACCACGCGGGGCCTTTCTTGCCGTGTAGCATCAGTGCTAAAAACTACACAACCATTAGCGTTAGCAGTACTATTGTAATAAATATAATGCTAAGAATACTCAACTCTCTCCAAGAATAAGTTGGTGCTTTGTTCTTATTTTTTTTGTGTGAAAATGCTTCTAATGGGTAGGTGTAGCTGGAAAGTGACAGTGGAGATGAGCTGCCATTGTTTTAAAACACTCGTCATGGACGTGGGTCTCCGTAGCAACTTCTGACAGCACTGAGTCATCATGTCTCGCTGAATGAAAAAGCGCAATAACGGATGACTGGCACTTTGATAGATTACGTAGGATAGTGTTTCTCAAACTGGGGGTCAAGGGACACCACGGAACCTGTAAGGCAGTGGTTCCCAAATTGGGGTACGTGTATCCCTAGGGGTACTTGAAGACCTCTCGGGAGGTACACGGAAACACATGCACACAGACTTTTTTTTCTCATCCATCAATAGTAATTAGTGGCACAACTCTTTAATACACCAAAAGGTGAAGTTCAAATGCTAAAACGGGTAAAAACATCATAAATAAATGAATAAAAAGGGCTAAATTCAAGGTTAATGTTGGATGAGACGCAGGAAAGAGTTTAGACAAGCCTGCAGACATTAATGAATAATGTATAACATGAGCAAAGGCAGGGGTGTCAAACTCATTTTAGTTCAGGGGCCAAATATGGAGCAGTTTGATCTCAAGTGGGCCACAGATTTAATGTGGGAAAACATGGCTTTTCAACATTATTCTGCCCTAGTTTGCACTTCTACGTGGACATAAAACACAAAATATGTAAGAAACCGACAATAAGTGACAGATAGTCCCAACAGAATCCTCACTTTAAATTTTCTAGATTTTCTGACCAATTTCTATTTAATTAAGGAAAACATTGTCATCTTTTGAGGATAACTGAAGGATTTTGTAAGAATTTTGAGTTTTTTCAACTGCTTAACATTAAAAATGACTGCATTCATGAGATATAAGAACAGGGAAAACTGTGAACCCCTGCAAATATTGTTGAGTTTCATGTTTTCTGTCATGTTTACTTTCTCCTGCGGCTGAATTGGATGCTCCAAAGGGCCAGACATGGTCGCCGGGCCATGAGTTTTACACATGTGAAGCTAAGGGGTACTTGTGATAAGAAAATAAAGGCTTAGGGAGTTTGGGAAACACGGCTGTAAGGTACGCGTAATAAATTCCTTTAAATAAACAATTTATCATTCTGGTTGCATTATGATTCTTCTTTTCTTATGATGCATCACATTCGCTGTCTACTTACTGTAGATAAATGTGAATGATTTCAGTGGAATCTTTTCACTGCTAATTGTTTCTTGGCTGAATGACCTGAGAACAACCTGTTCAAAATCTCCTATTTTATAGACTGTTATCACACGATTGTATCAGAAGAACCGACTGCACATGGCCCCAGTGTTATAATCATTTGGTGATCCAAATGAAAAGCATTTATCAAGGGACTGTTGGTCCCAACAGCACTTAATGAACAAAAGGAGGTAGTGACAGGAAGCTCCTGTCGACAGAGGATTCTTCTAGAAGTATCAATCTTTCATTTTTTCTTTTATTAAAAAAACAAATATTTTTCTCCTATTTGTTTGGAAAATCACCATTCACAGGTTGTGCTGTCAGCTCACAGTTTAACATTCAACATTTCAGCCTGGGTAAAAACATATGACAACAGGGTAAGGGAATGGTTCCAGTGCTCTATGGCAGGGGTTCTTAACTGGTCCCACTGGTGATTAAATCGCGACCCACTTTTTTTTTCGAATTCAACCAACCAAATTTAATTTTTCAAAAACAGCTGTTCAAAACACACTTATAATCATTTTTTAAAACATAAATTGATTTTCTTGTGCAACATGCATTTCACAGCATGCCTGTCAAAAGAAAAGCTTCTTTCAAAATAAAAGTCAAGTCCAACATGAGAAACATTAAGTGTTTTCTTTTGACCAGCTGTCTGCGACCCAACCAGTACAGGTCCGCGACCCACTTTTGGGTCACGACCCACCAATTGAAAATTGCTGCTCTATGGTGTATACCAGGGGTTCTAAACCTTGGGGTTGGAACCCTATTTTGGTCACGAGACATTGGACATTGGGAGGGGGTTGCCAGATGCCTTTTAAAAACCAAGAATATTTTTTTTTCCCACTTCCAAGACATTTTTGGTACTTATAAACCCTTTTCACCACTTTTCCCACCTAATGTTGCATATACATTCACCTTTTGCTATGCCCATTATTTGCCAGTTTAAACTAATTGTTTCCACTAATTGTTCCAATATTGACTCTTAAAACCCTTTTTACCACTTTTTCTGTCATTTTTTGGCCACTGAAATGTGTCACTTTTGACCAATTTCTGTGGTTTTTAAAATCCCATTTCACCACCTTTTCCACCACATGTTCTTGAATATTCATGTCTGTGTTCAACCACCGTCATATACAGTGTGGCAACTTTATTTTGAGGGGTTGCGAGCTGAAAGGGTTGAGAACCACTGTTGTATACAGCCATTGGGAGAATACAGAATACAACAACATTACTACAGATTTTGGCATAAGAATAAGGAAGGAAGTTCTGACAGGCAATTAGCAAAGAAAGAAACACTTATATGATATACTATATGTACACTGATAACATTTGCATTGTTATGCTTAGTGCCATCAGCAGCATACAAAACCCTGAGAGCACAGAACAACACACACACACACACACACACTCAAGAGTCCGCATCTGACCAGTAACCCTACAACTTCACTCCGTCTCATTCCATTCAATATGGAAAACTTCTGAAAAGTTCCAATTTAAGGTACGATGTGTTGAAGCAAGTCGTTTTTTTGAGTTATCATTGCTTTTCAGTCCTCTGAGATCTTATACAGATTTGCCCATTCTGTCACTGCTAATGTCAAATACATCTGACTATACGCTTTGAGTGTGGTTTGTGAAACCAAAATGCAGAGATAATGGAGGTAAAAGTAAGGCTCCAACTTTAGTCCACTTATTTGGAAGGAAACAAACAAAATCCATCCATGTAGAAATGCCGACCAACTGGCTTTGGAAAGACATTTCAGCCAATGTACAAACAGTTACTCAGTGTTTAGACACTCCTTAAATAGTGGAGGGAGGTAATCAGCACACGAGGCACAGTTGAGTGGAAACAGGAGGAAACCCAGTTCCTCTCCTTTGCACATGCATACAGACAAGGCTGGGTATGTTGATACAAACAAGAATCCTAAACCATTAAACCCATAGTAAGAGGCAGGAAACCTAAACCAGACATGAATAACCTTAAAGCTCGGAGTTTCTGAGAAACGTCTCAATGTCCCGCCCTCAACAGCTCCACTTCCTCCTACTGCCTCTGCAATCTATCAGAAGCCACGCCTCTACTTTTCTGCATGTGCATCGCAGAACATAACAAGGTCGTATCGGGTCACATTGATATAGGTCTATGAGTCAGGTAAGAGCCAAAATCATATTTAACTGTTTGCTGTTGGGACGTGTGGCTTTGTTTCCCTGCAGAGTTCTGCATTCACTTTGATTGACAGTCTCAAAAACAGGATGTCGAAGCCTATTGGCTGATCATTGCCATTTGTGTAGGGGTCTATAGGATGAAGGCGGGACTTATATACATGTATATATAATGTATATGAATGACCACCAGCAGTAGACCATAGTAAGAGACTAGTCAGGTATTTTTTTGCATTTCAAATGAATGAAACATAAACCTAAATTTCTCAGAAACTCTGAATATCAGCTTTAAGTAAATCTAAACAGGACGTGAAACCAAACTAAACCTCAACTAAAAAAAGTTGCACTAGACTTCAATCAACAACCAATGAGTGTCATGGTTGAAAATACAGTCATTCTTTATGTTATTTGCATTGGCATTATTAGATTATGAGAAGTTATTTATTTATTTATTTTTTTTGATTGTGTCTAATTGGTAAATTTAATTGATTTTCATAAAACGTATTAAAACTTATTAAATTCTAGAGACAAGATTTGACTATTAATGAAATAATTCCCTTAAAATCAAGTTAAACCAAGGTTTTACTTCAGGCGTATAATAATCCACCAACTAAAATATTTGAAAATGCTAAAATTAAACAAAAAAATCTCATAGGATTAAAAGGGAAAAAATATGATAATGTGGATGTGAAAAAATGCAACAAAAAAACTACCAAAAAACACAATTAGCTGATCATATGTACATTAACTTCAATAAATATGCTTTTAAGCTAAACTACAGGCAACGTGAGAAAATAGCTTGAATGTCCAACCAAAAAAAAAGAAAATGAGGATGTTAATATTATAAAATAAATAATAAAATAAATATTATTATTCTTAACAAAACCAAGACAAGTCAGGAATTTATTTTTGACAGTTTAGGAACTATTCTGTGAACAATTCCATGCAGCAATAAAAACAAAACACTTCAAGAATTTGTATACACATCAATGTATTTACTCAGATGTCACCATAAATAAATAAATATCTCCCACCTGTCTATCAACCCTTGCCAGACATTACATAACTCTGTGAGATGGCGACTGCTGATAGTGGATATATGCTGATCCGGTAACAAAGGCATCTCCCTGCGGTGCCATCCCCTGAGCTCCTTTGATGCATTGCTATCATCCCTGTGGTGCCAACTGAGGTGAAACGATTGGGTGCAAAGCCAAGAAATCAGAGCTGCAGTGATGAGGCCCAGGTGCCCATTGAAGTGAGGGAATAATCTATCCCAAGGTGTGATAGTGCTGACCATCATTTAAGTGGCATAAAAAGGTCAGGAGTGGGCCTGGGATGTGGAAGCGCTTTGGTCGGCTATTACAGTCATTCCGCTTCACTGTGTGAGTCACCGCAGCCTGATTGATGCCCCCGAGAGAGGATTTAGCAGCGCTTTGGTGTGTATTTTACAGCATGCACTTTAATATATTGCCTGTGTGTGTGTGTGTGTGTGTGGATGAAAAGGAGGAAGCTCTGGGTAATCACGCAAGATGGCTATTGCTCGAGTTTCATTCCAGTTTTCCGATGGAGGATCTGCAGACTGCACATCCTCCCTTAGTCAGACAATCAGCTCTCATAATTCTGCCTTCGCCTTACAAGTTTGTGACAGATGACTCCCACAAACCTACTTTTTTATTTTCCAACCAAAAAAAAAAGAGTTTAGATAAAGAAATACCTGTAGGGATGTTCCCCGCAGTAGGAAATAAAAAAAAGAAAAGAAAAGAAAAGCATGTGTTGTAAGAAAGGAAGTAAAGAAAAAATGAAACCTTCAGAAAAAAATAAAGTGCAGGGAAAGAACTATAACACGTTGATGATACACGTGACGGCTCCCAGCAGCATAATTACCAATAACCATGGTGGTGTGTCATCATCTCCTTCAAAGGAACAAACCTTATCTACAACCTTAATGACTTTCTGCCAGTAGGTTTGCCCCAGTAGACGTCTGTTATGAAAGCTGTAACTTAAAAGGCTTTAAAGCATGGACATACTGTATGTAGCAATCCTTTGAACGTTTCATTGTTGTTTCCAGAAAAAAAATAATAATCTAAGAGAACTGAAAGTCATTTGTTCATATGGATCACATGCTGGGTTTCCTTTGGCCTCGGAATGGTAATGGAAACACCTGAATTCCGGAGAAAAACACTCAAGTATCGCTAAAAAGTTTTTACACTTTCACGAGGAGGTATTTCAGATGTTCCAATATTGAAATGTATAGCAAAAGCGGCGTGGAAAACACTTTTTCCGCAATTACACGTCACAGAACGTGACATACCTGGTCACGTGACCACTTATCTCAGAGAAAACATATAGGTACGCGTAGACAGAAGAGGACACCATGACTTTTCTTAGCATTATACTTTAAAATGCTCACCACCACATTACACAGCAAACAATAAACAATAAAATATTTCTATTTTTCTGCTGCTGAAACTCTGCAAATTCCCCCTTGTGGGATAAACAAAGAACATATCATCTCATCCTCATCTCATTGCACTTACAGGAAAAACCTCAGAGATGCCCAGCAAATCTACAACTACTGCCACGTACATGCCAGGAGGGTGATAGAGAACAGCTTTGGCATACTGGTAGCACAATGGTGAATCCTGGGACGATCGATGGAATTCCACCCACAGAAAACTGAAGACCTGTGTAGCCCTGCACACATTTAAGCAGCACAGATGCTGCCAACTCCCCGGCAACCAGTTTCATCCCTCCCAGGTTCACAGACTCCTCTACACACACGGGGGTGATCCTGTGAGTTGAGAGTGGAGGGCAGTGGTAGCAGGCCACAACAACTTGTTGGACATTAGCCGTCTCAGCAAAGCACTCTCAGCTCATGATCTCAAGTCATTCTTCCTGACACCACAGGGACTTGTTCCCTGGCAGGAGAATGTAATCAGAAGGTATGCTGAGCAGGAATGAAGAAAATACAGGACTGCAGTGAATTTAAAATACAAAACTGTTTTTATTGCAACACACTGTAAAAAAATAAATAAAATATGCTAAAAAAGAATTGCACTAATTTGTGACCTGTATTCTATATTCTCATACAGCACATGGTAGATTGTATGTTTGACTGTCTCAACTTTGTGTGCTGGGATGGATCCCAGCATATCAGCAACAACACAGCCAAACCTTGTGTGTGCTGTGTCCTTAATGTTGGCTCTCACTTTCTCAATATCTACTCATCTTTTGTCAAGCAGGTCAGCATCTCTCTTCTTCAGCTCTGGTCCTGGAGACACACTCCTTGAGGAACTCCTTTTACCTGAGTAGTGCGGCAGAAGTGATCAGAATCAGAAAAAAACTTTATTTTTCCCAGAGGGTTAATTAGGAAGGCACTGAGCGGCATATAAAGAAATAATAATAATAATGAAACAACACTAATAATAGTAATTATACACAATAATGGAACAACACTAATCATTATACACACTATATATATATAAATATATATAAAATAATTTTATCCAAATAATATACACACATGCAGAAAACAAGGGGGTTGTGATACAAAGTAGTAAGTCAGGCAACTGGCAGCCCGGGGGCCACTTCCGGCCCTCGGTCTAATTTAAAAAAAATTTTAAATTCACAAAACATGAGCAAGAATAAATAGTAATAATAAAAACAAAATAGAATTACCACATTGCAGGGAAATACAGTAAAAGACCAGAGAAACAGAAAATACACCAAAAACACACAGAACTAATACAAAAATGAACGAAACGACAACAGTAATACACAAAATTACTCAGAAAAATATAGAAAATTACAGAAAATGACAACAAAAGCACACCAAATGACAAGAAAAACGTGAAAAAAACCTCAGCAAACCCACAGCACTAACAAAAAAGCAAGAGAACAGAAATACACAAAAAAATTACTCCAAAAACATATAGTAGAAAATGCCTCACGGCGAGCAAGACAACGACAAACACACACAGAATGAGAGAAATACACAAAATAACTATAAAACTCTTTGTTCTTTCCTGTATTAATACTCAGATCACTCATTATTTTAAATGCTAACATTAAAGTTGACCATATGACCCTCCGATCAAACAAACGCATTTTTGTGGCCCAACTGTGATAAAAGTTGTCTACCTATGATATAAGTCAAGATCAACAATAAAAACACTTACCACCACTAAAAGTAAGAGTCTGTGGTTCCACAAATGAGGAGATTGAGGATACATCTGAAGAGGCCGAAGGCAGCCATGATCTTCCGCGTAGTTAGAAAAATGTGGAGGCGCTCTACGGGGAAATGTTGCCGGGGGCGGGGGGGGTGGCTGCAAAAATTACGTCATTTGTACGCACGGAGCCGTACGGACCTCGCCGATGCGTCAAGCATAAAACAGTCTTAAGTGACACTGTGTTGTCACAGTAATATGCTTTTAACAGAGCATGTTATATTACTGTGATGTTGCTGTCGGACTAACGTTAGCTTTTTTGCTCCTCAGAGGAAGGGACTTTGGAAAGTTTGCAGGCAGGGCAAGAGAGCAGCGGGGAGGGAGGGGGAGAGAGGGATATTAGCGTTGCGTACTGCACCTTTAAAGCCAAGTTAGTTTTCAGAAAAGAAAATGCTATTGCTTAACAATAAATATCAGACTTTGAAGAGCTCGTTGTACAGTGTAAAAGTGGGGGAGGATTATTTACTTTATTTATTTTTGCAAGTTTTGGTCCTCTTAAATTCTGCCCCATCTAGAATCAGTAATGCACTTTTTAAGTTTGACAACTGGCATAAAACCCTCAAAAGAAGAATAAGAAGAAGAATTCAGCATTTAGGGGCGCTGCCATCTTGCAAATTTGACCTCATTTGGAGCCAGAGTCTGCACAGTAGGGTCTGGCGGGAGGAGCCCTGATAACATGCCCCGCCCATTTAATGTACTGCCCTGATGACTTAGTAAGCCCAGCTACGCCAAGAACTTAAGTATCTTTCCTACTGGAAATTCTACCAACGTGTTGTTCAGATTAGATAATAGAGGTTAGCGCTAGTACTAGTTGCTCAAAAAAGACAAAAGAAAACTGGACGGAAAAGTTTAATCGCGTGTCGGTTTTCCTTCACAATGTAACTATGGTTTTCACAAAGAGAGCTACGCAAGATCCGCGGCTGTCAACCATCATCATATATGGCGTCAAATCCCATTTTTCAACCTCAAACAACTTATTTAAAACAAACTTCACAGAAAAATTAGTAATTTAACACAATGTAGGGTGATAATGACAAATGATCACAACAGAGTTTAAGTTTGAACAAGTTTGACCCACATCCATCCGTTAACATTGAGGAGGCGGGGTTTATGACCTATACTGCAGCCAGTCAGCAGGGGGAGTTCTAAAAGTATAAGCTTCACTTTCCCGGGGGGATGTCCCGTCCATTCTTTTTACAGTCTATGGTGTGGGTGGACACCAACAGATTTTACCTGTTATGGTGTTCATAACATTCCCACACCTATTGTTCTCATCTTCTCTTTATAGCTACTTAATCGTTTGTAACCTCGGCACTCGAGACGGCATGTGATTAAGAAAAAAAAAAAATAAATCAGAATCAGAATGAAAAATACTTTATTATCCCAGAGAGAAATTTCTTGTGTTACAGCCGCTAAAGAAATACTTCAAATAAAAGAATAAAAGAACAAACACCAAAGAAAGGAAACATACATAGTTAAGTACGTGTTCACCATTAACTGTTTTGTTTTAGCTCAAAATACAACTTAATTTTACTTTTTGATGTTATATGTTAGCTTAGCGCAATGCTTCCCAAACTGTGGGGGGAGGGTGAAAGAACAGCCTTGCTAAACATTGAGCCAGAAAATATTAAAACTATTCTTTTCTTCGCACTCAAAGTACTTCGTTATTACTGTTATAATGTATGCGGTTATAAATTTTATGCTACTTTCAAGAGTTACAGGTTACATTTTGTACCAATTTTGTTGCGCTGGGGGTAGGGGGTGCAACATGAAAAGTTTGAGAAGCACTCGTTTAGCGCATATAAATATATAAATATATATATATTAGCATAGCATAGCTGCAGCTCAACGCAGTTCCTTCATCTGCCAACTTTCCATCATTGAGGGTCGATAAAAGAAAAAAAAATACATTTAAATTGTATTGTTATCAGGAACATTATCAAACCGCAGTAAGTCAACGATTAACCCAATACTTTCAACAAGTGAATAACATTCATAGTAGTTTAAATAGTCTGAGTGTGAGTAAATAATGAATTTAATTTCGGACATTTAGCGGATAAATGTCATCTTCATAAGAGAAATCATTCCTTCAACTCTAAGAAGTTTTTTTAGTTTTGTTTTTTTTAAAAGTAAAATTCAGATATTCATACTACCAATCACCCGACCTGAATCATTGCAACATTAAACCAAACTTAGTATGCTAAACATCCGGTGACCCCTTTTGTAGTTCCTAATCAGTATCGCAGTTATTTGGGGGGTTCCCTCATACCAGGGCCAGACTTATGATGACCAGGGGCACCAGCAGAGCTGCGGAAAAAGACATAGCAACAAAAGTCAGACACTGTTATTATTATTATTATTATTTCGAAATAAGAGCATTTCTGGATAATGAATACGGCTGAGTTATCTTCAGCTTACCTTGAATCAGGGAATGATGGAGGACGGTGGAGAAACTAGACAAAGTGGTGGTGATGTTGGAATTGAAATTGGTGGTGTTGCTGGTAGGGTCCATTAGGTTTACAACATTAGACATCATCCTTGCGGTGGGGGTTCCCAGTGCACCGCTGACTGAAAGAGGCAGACCACACGTGGTCAACACATCATAAACACAAATAAATTGTTTTGTTTGAAAGAAGCTATGGCAAGTCGTATCTTACCGGGGTCGAAATGTCCAGTGCTGATCATGCCTGACAAGCTGCTTGCCCGAATCTGTTTTAAGGATGATGAGTAGTCGGGTATTGAGGCGTTAAAAGCGCACTCCAACCTGGTTCCATTTGTGCGGCCTCTCACAGTTGTAGCAGTCGACTTTAGAAGAGAACAAAAAGCTCCAAATTATCAACTGCTGATTGGTGCTCCATCAATGATTCTAGTTCCTCCAACCATTTTATATACCCTAGCTGTGTTTGAAATCGCATACTAATGTACGACTCATACTAAGTCTAACGGTAAAGTTAGTATGTAGTGCGTTCACATTAGATAGCATGAAAAGATTAAGTAAGCAAGAAATACCTAGTTGTATACATTTTTTGCATTGTGGGCGGAACGTAAAATGTACCTGGGACTGGTTTCAAGCTAAAAAATCAAATGACCTTTTTTCAAAATAAAAGCTTCTCTTCTTGTCTTCCATTAGTTTTTTTTTTAACTATTTTGTAAATAGGGCTTTTATTTTGAAGTTAACCCAAGTTTTTGTCAGTACTACAATGGAGGGTCTCTGAAAAGCTTTAAAATGGCAGAATTAAATATGTTTCTGAGAGATTTATGGATCAAATGCCCACATGTTGATATTCTACTTGGTCATTTTCTCACTTAAAATGTTTTCAGAACGTTCATAGATGGATAATCAATTGAGATATTTAGCGTTTATTTGTATGTCGCATGTACCGGTATGAAAACATTGTTATTTTGATCTCCTTTTTTAGCTCTACCAAAAGATGGGCAACAACATTGACATTGTTCTTTACGTCACCAGTTAAATAACGACAAAAAAAATCGGAATAGTCGAATAGCTCATAATTTGAGCTATTCGACTAGTTTTTCTAGGTTGAAGAAGTATCAGATACACTTTTGTTTACAGATTTCATTACTGGTAAGTTCTACTACACCATCTTGTGGTACCTAGTGGTATTGCAAGAGTGTGTTTATTTGATCACAAAATTTCATGATTTTAAAAATGTGTTTTTAAATAAGAGATTACATTTTGATGCTTTTTCAAGCCAGTATCTGTTCTTTACTCAGATATTCACAATAAGCAAACTTTTGTTTGTTTAGGTACAATTACGATTAAGCTAATGTTGGCAAGTTACAATCGCCAACTGCTGCAGATATTGCTGTTAAATGCTTGCAATGCACAACCATGCAATGCATGATCAATTAGGAATTGTGAATAGTTTTTAAAATGCAAAGTAAGTTGAACTTACATTGGTCAAGATGAGCTGGTTATTGTCAAGCAAAGCAGTAAAGAAGTGAATGACATCTCCTTTGCCCCTTGCACACACATAGGTTGTGTCGTTACCTCCCTGCGATACAGATTTTAAAATTGTAAGTTATACAGGCTTATTTTAGCCTTATTCTAACTTAAATATGGATAATTTGTTGATGGAACTCCGAGCTTGTAAACTTACCAGTAGAGTGTCTGTTGACAGGGTGGCAGCAATGTAGCCAACTGTCTCTCCCGAGAGAATTAATTCAAAGTTTTGACCCACAGTCTGCCTGGCCGATGCAAAGATACATTGTGATGATGCATTAGGGTTACAGTCGGAAGGCTCAGCCAGACAGATCCGGTCTGTTGAACAGCCAGTGCGATCCACTGGGGTCTGCAATTGAGAGGAAATGCATTCAGGTGAGAGTGGGAATGTAGAGTGTAAAGACCAGGCTGCCTTTACCATTGAAAAGACCAAAACTGTGTCATGACCTTGTCATATATCGGTAGTGTTGGTGTGACCATGTCATTTATCGGTAACGTTAGTGTTGCCATTTCAATTATCGGTAATGTTGGTGTGACCGTGTCATTTATTGGTAGTGTTCATTGCCAATGTTGCCATTGTTTCCTTCATTGCCAATGTTGGTGTGGTTTCTTTCATTGCCAATGTTGGTGATACTGTTTCTATCATTGCCAATGTTGTGGTTACCATCGCATTTCCTGTATCAGTTGGAGTTACTTCTTCATTCTCTGCTGCCGTTGGTGATACAATAATGTTCTTTTCCGTAGTCGTCTCATATCCAATGGTTGGAGTTGCTGTTGTTCCAAGTGCTGCCAATTGAATACACCAAAACAGGTTATGTTGATAATTTGAATAGGTAATAGGTAATAAAATATTTCAAACAAAGTTATTGTATAATCTAGAGGGATGTGATTTTGTTAGTGGTCTACTGTATGTGTGTGCTGATGATGATGTTTGTGAGACATGTTGTGTAATAACATACTTTTTTGACCCTTGGCGGCAATGACGGCTGACGACAACGTCACAAAAAAGATTGTGATGATCAGTCGGTTGTCCATATCTAGAGAAGATAAGGCTATACATTAGGTGAATGGTTTAAATGACATCATGTGCTATGCAACATACCCAACACTACAACTAGAGCTGGTTGGTTCATGAGTTCGAGTTGCATCTTTGGACTGAATCAGGACTCACAAATCCCTTGTCTACCTTATTCAGACCCTATAAATGCTTTGAGAGGCTGTTGCTGCCAAGTACAAATCAGAGTGGGTTGTCAAAAATATAGATACAAAAAATACATATATAAATTGTATCGATACTGAACCTTTGTATCCGGGTATGATGCTCATTTGAAAAAGTATCAATACTACCTACACCCTGTTAATTGTTACATGACATTGAGATTGTTGTCTTTGTTTTATATTGAGTGTCATGGTTTTGAGAAAAAAATAAAGATATTGCGTAGCCCTAGAGATCTGATAGAATATAACCAGGAATCAGGTTTTAAATGATCCCGAGGAAGGACCCAAGGAAGAGACTTCCTGAATTTGGAATTGTCTCAGCAGAAGTACTATCATATTAAAAAAAAACTTTGTATAGTACTCCATGGAAACCCTGAGGACTCGAATGACGTAGCAGAGTCCTACCCTGAAACCAGTTGAAAAATCAGGATAGCAGAGTCAATAAAAACACTCAGGACAAACGCTTTGGTTGAGGGTCCCTGGTGGAGGACCTGGATAGTAGACCTGTGCCATTCATGTAAATCAAGTGACTTGTGTAAACCTCAAATATGTATTAAGTGACTCAGTTGTACCTGAATTCATAAAATCAAATTAATTTACCAGTATTTAGCTACAACTTTGAAGTTCAATACATTTTGTATTTAAGCAACAAAACCTAAAAACAATCTTAACTTTGGTGATTTTGTTGTCAGGCCCGTTCGAGATGGGTCGTTTACGGTTCCTGAAGCAAAATAAGTTTGGCACCACTTTTGTCGATGATGTTGAACTTAGTTGGTGACTGATTTTTGCAGTTGTATTAGATATTTTTTATCGTTATTCTAAAGTTAAATCTGTTAATACATCTCAAACTGGTAGTCAAGCAGTTTGTACATCTTTATATTCATTCAAGGTCTAATGTTTGGTTCTTTGCCAGTCTGAATTGGTATAGTGTGGGAATACACACATCAACAGAACAATATGTAACACCAATAATATCTATCTGGGAATCTAAGGATTCTCGTGGCCACACCTTAAGTGCCCTGAGGATGCAGACGACATTAAATCTTTGCAAAGTCATCAAACATCTGCTCAAAATAAACCAAAATAAGACTTTGGCAAGATTAGAATTGCTGTTGAAGGAAAACCATTACACTGTTAAATACAGGTGTGTTGGTATTCACAATCATAAGATTCTTAGGTGTGGTTTTACCAATTTTTAAAAAAATTACATCACAATTAAAACAATAAGACGTCTAATCATGTAAAAAGATAATCAGCATTTAAAGAAAACAATTTTGAAACCTGCAAAAAAAAAAAGGCTTTTGAGAACTTTTTATCCTCATATACAAGTAGAAAACAGTTTCACTTTAATATTAATAGTTTCTTATCTTACCTGCAGGTTACACTGGGGGGTGGTGCCAAAAAAGCAAAAAAGATGAGTGAGATCCCTTCGTTTAGATGTGCCGTTATGTTCTGTGAGGCATTTGTGCTCCAAACAGACTGAGGTAAAGCAATGGCAGTTTTTTACCTGTTGGCTCTTTTTAAACTGGGGAGGGGGGGGGGGGGGGATTTACAAGCATGCAGCACAAATTGAAAAAAAACAAAGGACTTCCTCCTGTAAGAGATGCTGTTGCTGCAGAGCAAGTTGTGTTGGGCTGAATAATGAAGAGTCAAATTATGGGAACTCAACACATTTGGCACCATCGCTGCATGTAACTATAGTTAAGTAACAAACCAATTACTTTGAAATTAATTCACTTCTTCAGGACAAACAATAAATATATATAATATTGTTGTTTACACCATAATTTATACAATAAATATTCAAGTAATAGCTGAAAATAGCAAAGTAGTAATGCTTCGATAAAGAGGACAAGTTTGAGTTGGCAAAAAAAATTGACGGTCCGTCAGTAATTGCCAAGATACACAAGGCCAAATTAAAGGTACAGCAATGACTCAAAGCCAGAAGAAGAGGTTTAAAATATGACTGACAACTAATGCAAGGTAAACATCTCCAGAGTGAAAGGTTTAATGACTCAGAAAGATCAGGAGAAACTGGTCCATGCTTTTATCTCCAGCAGACTGGACTATTGTAATGGTCTTCTGACAGGAATCCCCCAAAAGAGCATCAAACAGCTACAGCTGGTTCAGAACGCTGCAGCTCAGGTCTTAACCAGAACAAAGAGGTCAGAACACATTACTCCAATTTTAAAGTCTTTACACTGGCTCCCAGTCAGCCTCATAATAGACTTTAAAGTTCTGCTGCTGGTGTATAAATCTATGAATGGGTTTGGTCCAGAATACATCAGTGACATGTTAGTCAGGTATGAACCCAGCAGGTCTCTCAGATCTATGGACACAGGTCAGATAGTGGAGCCCAGAGCTCACAGTAAACATGGTGATGCTGCTTTTAGTTGTTATGCTGCAAAGAAGTGGAACAAACTGCCAGCAGAGGTGATGTCAGCATCTAATGTGAACATTTTTAAATCAAAGTTAAAGGCACTTTTTTTCTCTACCGCGTATGATTGAGAGGGAGATTTTGGTCATGTTGTTGATGTAATGTGTTTGTTGATTTTAAATGATTTTACTTTTTTTTTTTTTTTTTTTTATTCACTTTAATTTTCTTATAGATTTTTAAGCTGTTGAATGTTTTCTGTTGCACTTTTTGATCATGTAAAGCCTTTGCCTTGCCTAAACAATTTTCCCGCAGCAAGAAAAACCCCCAGCACTCACTCAAAACTGGATCTACCTGCTGTTCAGCAATGACCCTAACTTGTTCTCATATTGACCTCTCAGAAATGCACCTGATAGAGCAGCTGCATGCTTCTTCGATGAAGGCTTTCTCTCAAAATGTTTGAGGGGAAACATCATTCCACTTGCCAATAAGGAGTACAAAGCCCAGGGAATCAGGACTGCGCGTCTTCAGTGCGTTAGAATGCGCTTTCATTCCATTTAGCGCGTTTCCCTCTGATGAATATGCATAGTAGGCGGATCTCCCAGGGGGACCAAAAATTTGGGAGGAGGAAATGCAAATAAATGAATGCAGGGGAAGCAATGCAATTCATGAAATCTGAGTGATAGAGAGAGAAAAAGAGGGTTGCTGTGCGCAGAGATGGATATATGCAGGTGTGGACTGGGGGGGAATGTGGCCCGGGAGTCATTGACAGACCGGTCCACTTTATGTAGTGTGGGGAGCCAACCAGCCGGCAACACAAGTTTCATGACCCTTGATAAAAAAACCAAAACAAAACAAACTGCATTTGATGTTGCTTTAGACCATAATATTATTGTAATTATTAAGTTAAACTCTTAAGTAGCCTACAGTAATATATAATTACAGCAGTAAAGTGATTTTACAGCATGTAGTGATTTTAACGCAAACAGGTCATTGATACAATAAAATGTGGCTGACACACCACCCCAACCAAGCTCCAGTATCTCTTATATTTTAAGACAAGTGTACAGGAAATCTATAATAGCCACTTGTCAACCAAAGGCCGTGCTGTGAACATTCATACTGGGCTGAGCAATATGGACCAAAAGTCATATCTCATATTTTCTCAAAATGGTGATATATAATATAAATGTTGATAATTTCATTTTAAGTCGGACCAGAAAGACAAATCTGGGATAAATTTGCTGATGCAAAATGCTACATAGGCTAATTTGTTAACAAACAGCTGCACAATAAGTGCCACTTTTGGCTTTTTCACATGTAAAGGACAGCATGTGTGAGTGAGTTTTGGAGTGTAGCTTGTTACGAGGAAGGTCTGGGTTATTTAGGACGCACTCATTGATCTATCTAACTGTGCTTTACATGCTGTTCTGAGACGTAAAAGCAGCGACTCCTAAAGTAAGTATTTTTATACAAAATACGATATATATCGATATACAGTATGTGATATTGTAGTTTTCTATATCGCCAAAATAGAAAACTCGATACATCTTGAATCTTGACATATCCTTCAGCCCTAATTCCTGAATTATAATACAGCCTAAATTAAAACATAAATGGGTATATGAAGCACATTTGCTTATTTAATATATTTTACAACACATTGCTTATTTACTGACCAGGAGAGAGATCTATATATATATCTACATATCAATACTTACATATTCTCACACACTCGCTCGCACGCACGCTCGCACGCACGCACGCACACACACCTGCTTCTTATGACATCAAACTCTTTTGTTTTCTTAATCTGACAAGCGTTGAAGACCAATAATAATAATAATACATCGATTCTATATAGCACTTTTATGGGGACTCAAAGTCGCTTTACAGAATACAGATAAAATAAAAACGGCAGCAAAGGCTCGGTCTCCCAAGGTTTGGTGCTTAGTGCAGTTGATGGGTGTAAGGAGGTGGGTGTAGGCAGAGCGGAGGTGGCGGGTGTTGTTTGAGGAGGTCAGTGAGGTAGGCAGGGGCCAAGTTATGGAGGGAGCTTGTAGTGAATGCGATACAGCACAGGCTTATGAATAATGTAAATAAGCAATTTTATCTCAACATTTTTTATGTTGTCGTGTGTTTGTTGTTGTTTTTTGCTTAATTTGATGTAAAGCCCTTTGTGACCTCTGTCTGTAAAATGTGCTCTATAAGTAAAGTTTACTTACTTTGAAACACCAGCAAACACATAACTTTAGCAGAAAAGTGAGAAAGCAAACCAACTTATATCTTTAAAATAAAAAAAATATTCTACTTCTTCTACTTAATTCTTCAACCAGAAAAATCACACCCATATGTCATAGTTGAGTCTACTCAATAAAATAAAAGCACATAAAAATAATAATGGTTTAGATTTATATCGCGCTCTTTTCAAGGAGTCTCAAAGCGTGTTACAGACACCATTATTCATTCACACCAGTCTTTATATATACAGTATATACACACACTCATGCAATTCAATGTGTTCTTGGGTCTCGCCCAAGGACACAACGACATTGCCTTGGATAGAGCGGGATTCGAACCCCAAACCCATTTGCTATTGGATGACCCACTACCACTGGTCTACGGTCACCCACAATATGCATTATGATGCAATTGTAACCTTTGTTGAAATAACTTGATTCTTCGTAATATAATAAGTCATAACATCATGAAACTAACTTCTTAGACTCCCAAGTCTTTAAACTTTGCTTGATATAGAGTTAGGGTTTATCTGAATGGGGAGTTGGCATTTCTCTTGAGGCAGATGGTAGATCCACTGGAGAAACTTTGATATGTTGTAGTGTTGGCTCAAAAACTGGTAAACATTTGGTCTTCAATGCTTGTCAGATTAAGAAAATAAAAGAGTTTGATGTCATAGGAAGCAGCTGTGTGTGTGTGTGTGTGTGTGTGTGTGTGTGTGTGTGTGTGTGTGTGTGTGTGTGTGTGTGTGTGTGTGTGTGTGTGTGTGTGAATATGTAAGTATTGATATGTAGATACAGATCTCTCTCCTGGTCAGTTCTGGCCAGACTGCTCTAAGCAGACCATTGTCGACTGATAGCATTCACCAAGGTCTCTGCCTGAGGAGACTCCACTATGTTACAACTACAGCTATCAGCAGCATACATAACACTGATGGGCGGTTTCACTAAGATCTGAACTAAAGGGTGGTAAACTAGTTGCTTCCCTAAATCCTTTGGTGACGCAATTTCCTCACCTGCTGCGATGACTTCACTAAGATTGCAGCAATGATTAGCGTGTGTGCAGAAGTGGTGCAGACAGCCCTATTTAAATGAGCATTTTGCTCATTTAATGTGAAGATGTCAGTGCACCTTGTCTGCACATGCTGTCAAAGGTCAACACTACAGGAAGTGCCATCTTTTTAAGACAGCAATACATGTTTTGTTATTGCAATAGCCATGCTGAAGAAAATTCCAGAAATCTCTCAGAACTGGAACTTCCAGCCTTTTCGTCTAAGGCTACTTTCAAACAGGATGGACCGGGCTGTGCTGAAAATGGTCAAGACAGGATGATAACTTTAACTCATTCACTGCCAGCCCTTTTCAGAGCAGCCAACCCCATATTGCCAGATTCTGAAAGAGTACACTCTCTAGTTTCTTCAGAATTTTTTTGTTTGTTTGTTTCTAGCTTGTGTCGTTCTTTCGTAATCAGCAGTTGAATAGAGGCAAGTTTCACACAAATTGCCAGTTTGTGACAAAAAGCTGATAAAAAACGGCTATTTCTGACAAAACCTATTAGTGACATTGAAGCAATTTTTTTTTTTTGCTTTCGAGACACCTCAACATTAGTTTCCTACTATAAAACTACAAAAACAACACTGACACCAGGCTTTTGATGGCAAAATTATTATTTTGCTGTTTAGGTCAGAGTTGAATGGATTTCTTACTGTATTTTGGCATTCCTCCAAGTGTCTCCCCCTGTCAGTCTGCACACACGCAACTTCCTCCTCCCTTTATTTGTATTTTTTATTACCACCAAAGTATTCCCAGGGGACAAGTCAACCACTGGGAGCAATTTAGGCTCACAGTGTTTGGCCCAAGGACAAAGACAGGTTTAGCCTTGAGGTTAAACCCTCTACCTCTCACCTCTTGACTCACAGCTTACCTTAAGGGAGCGTTAAATGGACAATTTGTTTAAAGTCATGAGTGCTTTACTAGGTTAAGTTCATCTTCTCTAGTGGGTGTTCAACTAAACCAAGTAAATTCCAGTTGTTTTGTTTGACTTATTCTCATTTTCAATGCATTCATTGTGATAAATGGATAAGCTGTGTGGGAGGAACTGGTTTTTAAAGACAGTTGGATAATGGCCATTTAACCGGTCTGGCTTTGCCACACTGTGTGCCACAGGTTCTCTCCTAGGTTTACCAAGGATTTTCTTGCCAACTGGAACAGGTTCTACTACCACACCTTCTACTGAGGTATTAGAATCCTTTTTAGACAGAAGTTAAATAAAAAATAAAATACAGTTTTTCTTAATAACACTACTTTTCTTTTCTTTGTAACTGTATTAACATGTGCACTGAACATAAACATGTGTATAGTAGCAACCTCTGGCAACCAAGCTGATGTTGATTCACAGCTCCAGGAACCACAAAGACGATGAAGAGATCTGAAGCGATGTGTATCAGGCTCACGGCACCACTGTAACTGGTCTGGCTTTGCCACGCTGTGCTACAGGTTCTCTGAGTTGTGTGATGAAAGAGGAATACCAAGGACTTTCTTGCCAACTGGAAGATGTTTATTTTCAGTCCTGTTCAAAATAAAATACATTCAGTACAGCAACTTCATAGATAAGGCTTCTCCGTGCACACCTCTCCTTCAGTGCGGTCTCAGACCGTTGACATTCATTTTTAAATAACAAAAAATAAAATATTAAATTCCATTTCAGCATATAACATAGCTGTAATATATATAATATAGCAATAATCAGAATACACATACAACAAAGAGAGGGCTCACATACCTGTTCAAAATAAAATACATTCAGTACAGCAACTTCATAGATAGGAGAAAATACAATAGACCACATGAGAAGCCACTCGGATGCTCTAGCTTAAAGTTAGCCTAAAAAACATTTACAAACAAACTGCTGTACATCAAATAAAACTTGTCAAATGTTCAAACCAAACAGTTAACATGTTATTAAAAGGTCTATGATCTTCACAGAGTATAGTTTTAACCGTCATTTAACATTTTTTACCGGGTTTTAACTCGATATGAACTGAGCACAGTTAAACACTCACCTCTTCTTCAGTGCGGTCTCAGACTGAGGAGGGTGGCGCTAAACAGGATGTGACATCATCACAAAAGAGGCAAAACAGCAGGGTGTGACATCATCACAACAGACCGCAAAACTAAAACAAGTTCTCAAATAAAATACAAAACCAAAATATACAATAAAACATGTTCATACCTAGACAACATGTAAATATAAATAAAAGGATGGATTTTTGGTGAATTATAAATCACTTCTACAAAGCATTTTAACACACCTGTTACATTCACCGCTCTTAAGTTCACCAAAATCCAGACCGCACATGTGAGTTCACCAGAAAAAACAGGGACATCCAGAAACCACACAAACACACTATGAAAACCTGGCATAAATTCTACAAAGCTCTAAGCTTAACTTTCTATGAGAAACCCACAAAAATAGGTTGAGAAAGGAAACAAGGTTGATCAGGCCTTTATCCCTCTTAGGTCATTACGATGTCTTTTACACCATACAAACTTTCTGCCACCCCAGACCATATGAACATACTACATACAAAACGAATACAGCAGTATTAGTGTCTCATAAACATCAGACATGAAACTGCATGTGATCTAAAACAAAGTCAAGAGTGACTGAGACCTTTTGCTGATTGAATTGGCCATATCTCTAAAATCGAAAGGCTTCTGAACCATAGACTCAATAAGTCGATTGACCCTTCTATTGACCCTGCCTACCCGTGTCCTGACTACAGGATCAATTAAAAAAAAAAGGATCTATAGCCAGGTGAGTGTTCTTGTGTGCCTACATCCTGAGTAATGCTAGTTGAGGGCACCTGAATGTCAGTGGAAGGTACTGGGTCTACTTGAAGTGACAGTCTCACCATCAACATTCACTGAATAGGACTGGGTTTCTGTGTTGGGTTCTGCAGCTAAACTGTTGATGTCAGTGTTTGTTAGAGTTGTCACTTCCATTGCGAGAACACTGGTCTAGATTATCTGCAGACAGCTCCTTGCAGCCCATCTCGGTAAGACCTGACTGTCCTCCCTGACTCACACTGTCCGCTAACTAACCCATGCACTTGTCCTTTCTTCTGAGTTTTCCTGCTCCAAAGAGTCCAGAGAGTCTCTTGCACCCGACCAATCCTCTGACTCAATGTCACACTTCTCATTTACAGTAATGGTCAACGGCAAGAAACTGATGTCCAGAACCAAGTTGCAGTGCACAACTTTGCAGTTGCCATTATCGTCCTCCAACTGGTAGGTGTGAGTCTGCAGATTTCTGTCTTTGACTGTGTACCCTATTGCATCCCACTTGTCGGCCAACTTATTCTTGCCTCTTACACCTTTGTTTGCGATGAGTACCCTATCTCCGATGTCCAGGTAAGTGCCTTTCACTTTCTTGTTGTATCCCCTGGCTTGTTTGTCTTGTTCTTTGATGTGTTTGGGCTATCCTTGCTGCTTCATGAAGGTGTGACATAAGTGTTGTCACATACGTTTTATAACCAAAGACTACAGGGTCATACAGCACCTGTTTGAACATTGCATCCACAAGGAGCTGTGGAATTCGGCCAAACATGAGCTGGAAACGGGCATATCCTGTGGTCTCATGTACCGTCGCATTATATGCAAATGTCATTCCATTGGTAAAGAAGTCCTAATACTCTGAAGCGGAGCTCGGGCTGAGGGTTCAGGTGTTTTTGCCAGGATGCATCTTTGACAGCACTTGACATATTCCTTCACATCAGACTCCATCTTGGGCAAAAAAAACGTCTAAAATCCTCGCTTGCCCTTGATGCCTGGCGATGTCATGCATACCATGCAGCTCTTTCGATTTGAAACTGTCAGGCAGAACAAACTGATGTCTCTTCTATTTACTAAGGGAATCTCTTGTGACACAGTAGAAAACACCATCTTGGATCTTGAGCCTGTCCCACTCATTAACATCAAAGCTCCTGAATCAAAACCCGCCCTTTCCCGCATGGAAGGCCGCCTCTTTCGAAAAACAAATTTCACAATCTTTGAGATGGTTGGATCAAGCTTTTGGCTGCGCTGAAGCTCCTCCAAAGTGAATACAATAAGTGAGTCTTGTCTATGTGGTAACAGTCTCTGAACAGACTGTAGTAACTCCACAACTCTAGTTTCAGCAGCTGAATCCCACTGGTCATGAACATCCAAGAGAGCCTTAATGGTCACCACGTCTCACAGAGGTTTTATTTGATCAGCTTGAAGTCTTACAAAGCTATGTGGTAGTTCCTTAACTCGATGACACTGGACCTTTAGGCGGAAAGTGTCTCAGATGCCATCACACTTAACATCTTCAGCCTCATCCGGAAGGTGGCTGTACTGCTCCGTGATGAGCCGATGACTGATTGTTGTTGCAAAGGGATCGCTGCTGAGAGCATCAGCCACTGTGTTTTTAGTGCCAGGTATGCGTTTCAGGTCGAATGTGTAAGGAACAAGCTTAGACACCCATCGCTGCTTGCAAGCGTCAAGCTTGGGCTTCATCATGATATAGGTGAGAGGGTTGTTATCTGTCCAAACTGTAAATGAATGTTCTCTTAACCAATGGCTAAATTTCACACACACACTCATTGCAAAACCAGAAACACTAGCCAGTGAGCTGGGTATCTCTTCTGAGAACTGCTTAAAGTCTTACTAGCAAATGCAATGGGGCCTGCTTTATCTTCACCAGCTAATACGAGTACAGCGCCGAGCATGTCAAGCGAAGCATCTATAGACAATCAGAGGAAGGGAGAAATATGGGTGTGTGAGAACAACACGGTTTAAAAGACAATCTATAAGGTTTGACAAAGCTGCATCACATTCGCTAGCCCAATTCGAAGATTTGAGCTTCCTGTATGAACCTGCATTTGTCTTAGTTTTTCCCTTCCTTTTTTTGTCCTGCGGTGAGAGCAAAGAGTGACTTAGCTATGGAAGAGCAACTCTATAGGAAAGTGTAGGTAGTAGAATACCATTCCAAGGAAAGACTTGATACTCTTCACTGATGGCGCACAGCCATCATTTTCCATCAGGTCTGCCTTTGACATCTTTGTTATAACCTCAATCTTTGCTGAATCCACAGCTACACCATTTCCATCTATGATGTAACCAAGAAATTTGACTGAGGATCACATCAAATAGCACTTTTTAGGGCTCAGTTTGAGATTGTGGAGGCGAAGCCATTGGAATACAACCGCAAGTCTTTTTAAAGCTCCCTCTTCAGTAGCAGTGAACACAAGCTAATCATAGAGATAACATAAGAGACTGCTGAAGTTCAGATCACCAAATATGCTGAGCATCATGCGCATAAATGAGGCTCGGCTGTTGCACAAGCCTTGTGGCATTCTGTTATATTCATACAAACCCATTGGGGTCGTGAATGTAGTGTATTTCTTGTCTTCCTCTGCCATTGGGATATTGTAAAACCCCGCGGTAAGGTCCATAGTACTAAAGTAGGTGTTTCCATCCAGAGCAGCAAGGCAGTCTGACTGATGTGGAGGTGGGTCCTGGCGTTTAACTATCTAAAGTCAGTGCACAATCTCAAACTGCCATCTCTCTTCCACACTAACACAAGGGGGGGAAGCATACTCACTCAGATTTTCTTATTATTTCCTGCTCTTCCATCTCAGAAAGGACTTGCCACAGTTTCTGGTAGTGGGTTGTTGGTACCCGGCGGTAAGGAAGGCGGTCTCTCATCAGTCAGTCGGATGCAATGCATGAAGCCTTTCGCCTCACCACAGTCCAGTGCCTGTTTTGAGAAAATGTAATTGTACTTTTCAAGCAGTTCAACCAACCTCTCTTTCACATCTTGGCCAGCGTGGCACAGGTCAATATCAACATCGCCAAGGCCAACTTATTGCAGCCGCTCATTGAGATTGGAAGGTTTGGTTTCATCACATCTGTCCTCTGTTCTTGCTTTTCCTATTTTGTTAGTGCCTTGGAATACTTCAAAATCCTCCACAGCTAAACAGGGAGACACATCTGCTAGCTTGCTGCACCTCTTCAGAGTGATAGACTTGTTAGACAGGGTAGTGACTTTCATGGAAACCCATCTATCTCCCCAGAGTGGTGTGATTACACGGCCAACCATGATGTTGCGTGGCATGGACTTAGAGGAGGTAGGCTCAACTATCACTGTGCTTCCTGGTGACTTTGGGATGTTCAATGGCAGCTTACCCCATACAAGCAGGGTAACAGTTTTGTGTGTCAAGGGGATGGATTCTGTGAGAAAGTTATTACTGAACATTTTCTGTTCTGCTTTCTCACTTAATGTGCAGGCCATAGAACCAGAGTCAAGCATCCCCTGTATTTGAGATTTGTTGTTAATGCTGACAGGGGTGTAAAACAGTTCATCAAATGGGCCAACTCTCTGTATTCTGAGTGATGACTTTGGCACCAGCTGGCACAGCTGCGCAGGCTTTTATGTAGTGTACTTCATCGGCGCCCACATATCCCCTCTTGCAATGTGGACCAGCTAGTTTAAAGGCTGCGAGTTCAGTGGTTGGGGGAAGCTGACTCTGAGAAGGCAGGCGATGAGGGCAGTTTCTCTTGATATGATTTGGCTTGAAGCATGACAGACATACAGTGTAGGTGTTTCAGCCTGCAGTGTACAAGGCTGGAGTGTTCGGTAGACTGGCAAACTCTACAGGCCCTCTGGTGTGTTTGTGGAGGAGAAAACCTGTCTGTGGCCTGACTGTTCTGGGACAATGTACGATCAAAAAGACTTGTGTTAGTGTTTTCAAGCAATTGTCATCACACAAAGGTCTGACAGAGGGTTATTCTCATCCTGCACAGGGGATGCTCTGGGTTGACATGTTGCTAGCTCATCACGTTCAGGGGTCTGGACCTGAATTGTAAGAGGTTTAGAGTATCTTGATTTTGAAAGCACCTGTTCCCTTGTTTCAAGTTGGTAACGATCAAAGTGCTCTTGAATTTCACGAGCTGTCCACTTATCTGTTGCTTTGAACTTGAAGACTGCAGTGAGCGTGGGATCTGGGCAGTGTTTAACAAACATCATTGCAGCCTTTTGACAAAGGTCCTCTATGTGTCGTCCGCGCCTTTTCAAACCCTCCTCTTTTGCATCAATTGCCTTATTTAGCTGAACCCAGTACTCAAAAGGAGTTTCTTTGGCCATGGGAATCATGCTGTAGAAGTCGGCCATGGGGATACACGAATAGCTCACATCGCCAAAATGTTGTCTGAGAATGTTGTAGATTCCTTCTGGATTCTCTTGGGGATTTAGCGATAAGCTGCTTCTTAGAGTTATTCTAACAATGTCTTTAGCTTTACCCATCAACTTTGACATTATCTCAGAATACTGCTAATCTCCTCTAAAGATCAGAGGCTCTTTGACATCAGACTGTAGAACTAACTTGGTACAGGTTGAGGTAAGTGGAGTCACTGAGTAACTGGCCTTCACTGCTCTGAGCTTGTGCACCACTACCACTCCTTTCCCTACATTCCTCCTTTAACTGATCACTTATAGTTTGTCCTACCTGCTGAGCAATGTGTGTTATCAAGTCATTTAATGGCGCCAGAGCCATATATAGAGAGATTAGGGACAATTCCATTCACTCCAGTTGTTCGTTTTTTTTTTACAACAATGGCTCATGGAGCCTCAATCGTTCTCCGGAAGTGAGCAGTTTACTATTGCAGCAATGAAGCTAGAGCGGATTAGACAGTTTGCGATGCGCTTTTGAACGGTAAAACATTTAAATAATTATTTTGGATATTATTATTATTATTGTATCTAAACCCATTAACATGTGCATTCAAGCATGTTAGTGGTATATCCCAATATATTATAGATTAAGGAATCATTAGCACATAACAGATGAGGCTAGGATATGTTAACTTTACTGGATAAAGTAAACAACACACAGTCTTAACCACAAGGTTCAATTTATTTTATTAATGCGTTGTGGAATTAGAGAAAATACATGCTTTATTTTGCTGTAGTAAATTAAAAAAATTAATGATTTATTAATAATAAATAATAGCTTTTTAGATATTTAGCCAGATTTTTTGGTCAAAATGACAATTTGTGCTGCTTTTGGTTGATCTAAAAAAAAAAAAAACCAGGAAATGTTAAAGATGCAAATGTAAACCTCTTTTGTTTATCAAAAGAAGATAAAAACAGTTGTGACATTGGCATCTTTATCTTCCTTGGTTTTTCAGTTGGCATTTTGACCAAAAAAGCTGCAAAATGATTTAAAAAGCTGCAAAATGATCTAAAAAGCTGTTAAATGATCTAAAAAGCAGGCTAAATATCTCACTCCAATAGAAAACATTGGGATGTTTACAGGCATCAATCACGTGATTTCAAAATGGAGGAGCACAGGCTACAAAACTGTATAAAGTAGTCCAATTTTAAAAAAACGCAACAACATGAATATAGCGCAAAAATAATGTGTTTTGTTAGACATAGATCTACAATATATATAGTACATGTTAAAGATTTTAGGCCAACCATGGAAGGATCCCTCTGAGAATCATTAAAAAAAAATATGTTTAGGCATTATTTCAACTACAATGTGACTAAACATCCTCTTTACCAACACAGATTCTTCTTTCATGAATTAATGTGCATGTTTGCACCCATATTTATCAAGGGATAATAAAGGTTGGACCTTACCCAAATGGCATCCCAGCCCAGAAATCCAAAATGTACAACAATTAGATGTCTATAGCCTCACAAAACCAGTTGGAGTTACGTAAATGGAGCTCTTCTTTAAGTGATTACTATGTAACAGTGTGTCATGCATATAAAATGGTTGTAATTGCATATGCTTTTTCCAAATCACCTTTCATTGCCATTTGTAAACATCAATGCTAAGCTACAATTAGCTTAGCATACTAACTATTATCAATAGGCCTAATATTTAGGGGTAAAAATGTTCAAATTAGCCTAACTTTTTTTTTTAATCATTTTAACAAACTTTCTCAAAAAAAATATTTTTATTGTGTTAAATAAATAAATAAATCAAAATCCACATTTAAGGCTTTTTTAACCAAGGCCAAAAGAAAGAAGAAGAAGAAAAAAAAAAAAGAACCAATGACAAGCACTCGTACTTTAAAGAGTGAATTAGCTTTGTCGTAATTGCCATGAAAGTTTTGCTCCAGGAGATTGAAGCCGAGACACAAGGGTATCCCACTCACTTTCTATTTCTTAACTTCTGATGTGCTCACTTGTTAAATGTGGCTTGTCAGAGTGGAACGCTGTGATCTTGCTAATGGATTTTAACACTAAGGTGCTGTGCTGGCAACGCCAGAATCCCTGCGTCAACATCAGCTGACGAAGAGTCAAGTAAAAAAAAAAAAAAAAAAAAGTCTAAAATAGAATGTGTGAAAGTATAGGCTTAGATTACAGCTCATTGTTCTTTAAACAAATCAAAAGAAGTTCCACTTGAGGGCTCGGTAAAAACTTGGAAACACGGCAGCAGACGCACTGTGAGCCATGACTTGTCTCTGAATGGCATAAGGCCTCCACTTTAATCCCAATAAGGGATTTTATGAGTCGTGATCATGAGCTCAATGGTGATGTGTTCAGTCAATAGTACTTTCTCTTTTGAGCTTACCCGCAGCTTATGTGCTGACCCTTGCAAATTGACCAGACGATTTATACGGCTATTTTCCAAAGGTACCTATTCATGGACCCTCAGTCAAGAATTAGTGTTTCACTTTCAATTTTAAATAGGAAGTGATTGGAACACGACCTTGGCTTAGGTAAGGCATCTGTAATTAATACCTTTGTGTTTACCGTAGCAGGTAAATCACCTGGGTTCATCCCTGCTCAACCCGCATCAGCATATTTATGGACTTCCACGGCAAAGCAATGATCCGGAAATTGACGGAACACAAGTCATGTAGAAGCAGTGATACAAATTACTGTATGATGGTGTGAATTACAATTCTGCAAAAATCTTTGGACAGCAGGTTGTTACAGACAATATTGTTCAACTTTTTAAAATGAAGACACAAAAATGCACATAAAAAGAACATACAGTAGTCTTTGGACCATTTTCTTTATTATAAATCAGTCTTTTTCTTGCTTAGAAAATACAACTACCCCTAATTGTCATTTCAAATACACCAATTTATGTGCGCTCATATTAGTGGTGTGAGATATGGAGATAATTTTATATCACAATATAGTATTTCTTCTTTAAAATGACATGAAATTAATGAAAAATTGCTATTCATTATATATTTTATTATATCTCAAAAACTGAACAAAAAAAATCCCATAATAAAATGAAGGAATATTCGTGACTTTTGCTTCATATACTGTTGTCACGTATTCTGATTTCTAAATTTGTATGCCACCAGGGGGCGTAAAAATCAATAAGGGCCACTGCTATCGTTTTAAACAGTATCTGTAGTGAATTTTACTCGCAAGCTCCATTAAAGATCATATATGATAGTAGAGGTTTCATTAGGTTATATTCTTTACAAGTCCTTCTGGAGCAGCAGGATATAAATTACCACTTTCATTTGTGAGACACGTTTGCAGCTATTTTGCATGAAAGAGTCATATTGGCTGTAGTGACGCAGTGAGTAACCAGACTAATTGATGAGTCTGGTCCCTCCAGGGGACCGAATTTGTCTGTAAAATAATACATATATTTATTGTTATGTCGCAAAGCTCTCAGAGGAGACGGACGCTTTTTCCTTTGCTCCCTCCTTTTTGTCCTGCTTGCTGCTCTGTCTTGTCATAATCTAACAGGAGCCTCTCGCTGCATCCCAATTCTAAATCTAAATCACAGAATTGACCAGCTGGTCTCTCAATGCTATTGGTCAAATTTTCTTAACAAGGAGGTCGGGCAAGGGAGAGCCCGTACGTCCTGAGGATGTGGAAGACGTTTGCCAGATTGGAATTATGATAACAGGTCTTCTGCTGATTGGAACTGGCATTTTCCTGATTTATCACAAAGTACGGATTACGTCGGCAGCATTATTGGAAAGTTGCAAGTCATCGACGGAAGGGGCCGAACTCTCAGATGGTATCCGCCGTGGTTATCTTTTAAGGAGTTGAGAGTTTGTGTCAAAGGAAATGGCCACATTATTGAATATGAATGACCAGGAACAATAGGGCTAGTAGTCAATGTTGTGACTAGCCTGTCTGAAAACAACTCATCTTCATTAGATGAACAGCCTGTTATCAAGGTCTGTTCTCTCCACACTCTTCCATGGACGTTATGTTGATTCAACACTCCGACCTCTCCCATGAACACCTGGGATCTTCGTCTTGGCTAACAAACTCTCGAGGCCCCAACCTCTTCACCTCGCAAACTACCCATCCTAAAGACCCATCCCCTTGGTGCTAATGAGCTGTTGTATTGAATTGAATGTTGTGTTTGTTGGTTTTTGTCACAATGTTTGCCGAGGAGTTTCTTATGATGCCAAACTCCGCCCCTCTCTAAGAAACAGAGCGGCATTTTTTGTGATTGTCTTTTCATGTTTCTTGGTCGGGAACTGAAACTGAATTTCCCCTCAGGGATTAATAAAGTATAATCAATCATTAGTTCACATCATTTTTAAAAAGGCACAAAATGTGTAGAAAAATATTTATTTTGCTTTAAAAGTCACAGAAGGAAAAAAAACAAGATCATACATTATGTGACGAAATAAATGTTTTTCCACCACAGGGTGACTGACAATGAGCGCTAACATACAGAAATTAAATAGTTCACACACACTTCATTTTCCTATCAAGGGAAACAGTGAAACAGCAAATTTGCCAAAAAAAAAAAAAAAAAAATTAAAAAAAAGATAACCCTTGTTGTGACCTTATCTACCACTGACACCCACAACCCAAGGCGGGTGGAGGTTGGGTGGGACATTGTAACTCAGCATCGCCCTTCAGCCGGTTCCTGTACTTCCATAAGTAGCAGTGATGCTTTCATATCACACAGGGGCCCGTTGAGAAAATGCGAGTTGTCACAGTTCAGAGGATCATGGCTAACCAGCCTGCGATCATTGCCATGCCACCCATGGGAGCCACTTTGCGAAGGCCTGGGTCTCCGGTCAGGGCCTGGTGGTACAGAGCTCCACAGAACATCCCCATTCCCGCCACCAGCAGGGTGCCAGCCTGTGGGGAGGGCAGCGGTCAGTCAGTCATCAGACGGCAGAACCATGTAGATCGATAAAAACACATCAGCGGCACCATCACATGGAATATTCTGCACACCCTGACCCACTCAAAAAAGTTTGCTTCGGAAAATAGCTGAGGACAGCTTTTTGAAAGTATATTGAATCGCCACGTTCAGACATTTCTGCAGCCTGAGACATTTTTTCTTTTTCTTTTTGGCTTTGGTTTGCACTCTCTCTCTCTCTCCGACAATATATATATATATATATATATATATATATTTTTTAGGGGAAAGCACAACAGCAGTTTCAATCTATTGGGCCTCAAGAGATGATCTGCAGCATCACTTCATAAAGACTGAATTTACTCACTCAAACTGGTTAGCATTTAACTATGGTTAAATGATATTTAATTTATCCTTATACTAAAAATTGATGCATATAAGAGGGGATTAAAATCGATCAAAATTAAGCCTGAACCAGGCAAAGAATTCAAGCTCTATTAGTTTGAAGTCAAAGCAGGTGTGGCAGCATTTTGGCTTTCTGAAGTGTGCAAATAAATAAAGGTGAGAAGATAACAGTAAAGACAAAAACAATTCATTATGAAAAATATGGAAATTCCAAGCCTGGAACATAAACTGCACTTAAAAAAAAGAAAAAGAAAGTCACCTCTACTTTTTCAATGTATTTATATGAAAATGTTTCTTAAATTTTTAATTTTAGGTTTTTAAAAATATGTATTTTTGTTCAACTTTGCATGGTGATGAATGAAGAAATGTGCAGTTTATTTTGGTCTATGAGTTTAAACTGTTTCTAAGAAGAAAAAACAGCAGTAAGACATTTTTGACAATTTAAATTAAAGATTAAGAATCTGTATTTTGAGAAATCAGTTTTTTTTCCTCCAAAATTTGATCTGTGTATTAAAATTGAAATGAGTTACAGTGCGTGCATCATTACATCCCAATCTTTGATAAAAAAATTTTTAAATCAGATTTCAAATCGAATAATTTGTTTAGTGTATCCATACACCCCTAGAATGGACAGAGTTATATTTATATAATATTGATGTTTCATGACACTTAAATGCTCCACGTATTCTTTCGTCCTTATTGTGGTTAAAATAGTTAATGACAGTCACTACTGAAATGACTAAAGGTTTACATCAAGAAAGTTAACATTTTCACACGTTCTCCAATCTATTCCTCACTAACCGCTACTAGTACATTACTATTCATGACTTTACTCCATTTACCTCAAATTTCTTCTTAAAATATTCAACTTTGATGTAATGATGAGTCAAAAATGGATCACAGGCTTTGATTTTAAGATGCATTAGTCATTTGGTAAATGAACATATAACTCAGCTCCAAATATCTGTACGCTGCTTGCATCACTCCTTAAGAAACATATATACAGTGGTTTACATGTGGAAGTGTTAAAAATAGTGCACAATAATGCGGCATGTTACTAGTTCGGCCCACTTGAGACCCTACTGGGACTTTTTTGGTCCCTGATCTAAATCTAACAGTTTGACAGCCATAATTTAAAGGGACCAAACTTTCTAGTTACAGTAAATATATACAAACTTGTAAATACAACAACAAAACAATAAACCATTAAGTTGCATTGTTGTATGAGTTTGCACACTGTATTTTAAATGAAAAACGGTTGCGACTTATACTCCAGAAATGACGGTACCTTATCTGGTGTCTTGAGAAGATTTGCTGTGACGTCCCACACTCAGTGATGTGTTTATGATGACGCCATGTTGCACAGCAAGCGTAACTGCCGTTGAAGGCGTGCGCTGGCATTAGCCACAATTAAATGATCTTATCTGATCAAGGGACCAGAATGTGGACAAATTCACTCATTTCATCGACTGAACTTCATCAATGCAAGCGTAAAACCATTAAAAGCAAGAGTAAAACTATTACATTTCACATTTTTTTTACACTCTCCCCATGTTTACTGCCATTTCTTTTTCTGTTGTATGCCATGTTTTGAAATTAAAATACACGTTTACGGCAATTTGTTTCTGCTTTTGCAGAACATTTGCGAAATTTGCATTTTAAATATATTGTTCACATGATTTGACATGTTTACTTGATGTGTCACCGTTTATTTCCGATCATGTTGAAGTCAGAGCTGATTAGAAATGACTTCTGCATGCATTCACAGGGCTTTTTTTTAAAAACAGACTTTTTTCCCTTTGCAACGACCAATGTAATGAAACCAATTCAACCCTAAAGATATTTGATGTCTCACTGATACAAACAGAAACAGTAGCGATCAAGAGTGAGCCTGTCTTCTGTCCTCACAGTGACCTTTCAACTCGTAATACTCACCACAGCAGGTTTGCCTGAGTGTGCGGCCCCGAGCAGGGCCAGGCTGTGGTAGAAATGATACTTGTTGGCAGTGTCAAACAGCTGCAAAGGCAGAAACACACACACACACACACACAACTTTCAGGACATTTTTGCCATCGCATTTCATTGAAACATAGATTTTCCATGACAGTGGCCACTACTACTGAGTTCAAGGAGGAATATTGTAAAGTGACACTAATCAGGAAGTCATACTAGAAGCTGTCAGTAAATGGCTACTGTTCTCATAATAACAGACAAATTATGAAATAAAACAGAGGGACAGTGTGAGATCAGACTGAAAACTCTAACTTTATAATAGTTTCATGTGCAGAGAGTTGGTAAGAAAGAGTGTGTTTAGTCAGTAGATGAGGATGAATACTATAATGGCAGAATTATCTACAAACATGAGTTAATAAGTCATTGACGTACATATACAGCACGGAATTTCAAATCCAAACTTTCACTGCCATCGACGTATATGTACATCAATTGTGTTTTTCAATGGGGGTTGCTAGAAGACACTGTGGCGGAATTCTCTCATGAATATCAGTCTTGTAGTATGATGTAGTGACCAACTGGTGCCATGTAGGTGGCAGCAACGCACCTTTGGATGAGAGATTAGCCGCGATGGGCAGAGCTCAGAGGAAGAGGAAAAGAGTTGATGGGGGAGAAAACCGTGCAACGAGAGAGGACGGTGAAGTAGGGCTGAGCAAAAAAATCGATTTATCAAATTTGTAGATAAAAACTATTTTTATTTTGCAAATTCGAGTTTTTGGAAAACATTTTTTATTTTAATTTTTTACCACCACAGTTTTTCCGGACTATTTCGCATTTCGTCCTTGTGGGTTACTGTAGCGCAATGTGAGCCAGCCCCCTCTTTGTTTACCATTTGAGTAGGCTAGGTGTGTCACAGGCATGTTAATTTTTTTTATTTGCACTATGCTGAGATGCTAAGGGAAGAGTGAATTTTTTTTTTCTTATTGTAATGTTATAAAATATGTAGTTATCTGATTTCTTAATTAGATATTTTAATCTACTGTGAAGTTGCTGTTGCACTTTTATTTAAACCTGTTTAAAGCTTGAAATAGTTAAATGACAGAGCCTCATTTACTTTTTATTTTGGGATTATTCTATGCATTTTAACTCTTGACAATCACAGCAATAAAGCGGCACTTTTGACAATAAATCTGATGTCTGCAGTCATTTTTAAGCACATAGAAAAAAAAATAAAATCAAAAATCGAATCGAAACGAAGCTTGAATTTTTCTTTAAAAAAATCTGAGATATTTTTGTGAGGCAAAAATCACCCAGCATGTGTGGACCTAGGTAGACTATTGAGAGTGTCGAGATCGTGAGAGAAGACGATCAACAACCCGGGCCAAACGGTGCGACTCGGCATGTCGGGGAGGAGGAAGTTGCGTGAAAACTTGGGGGGGGGGGGGACTTGGAGGAAGGCCAACATATTCAATTCAACTTTATTTATATAGCGCAAATTACAACAAAGTCATCTCAAAGTGCTTAACAAAATATAGAATCCAAAGTAAGAAACCCAACAAGATCCACATGAACAAGCATTTAGCGACAGTGAGAACATACTGTAAAGGCACCATTCAACTCTGACCCAGATAGCAAAATAATAATCATTTTGCCATCAAAAGCCTAGCCTCAGTGTTGATTTATAGAAGAAAACCAATGTTGAGATGTTTGAGGTGTCACTAAAGCAAAAAAAAAAAAAAAAAAAAAAAAAAAAAGGCCTCAAAATCACTGACAGGTTTTTTCACAAAAACGCTGTTTTCTCAGCTTTTTGCTCAGAAACTGGCATTTTGTGTGAAACTTATATATTCAACTGATGACTACAGAAGAGCAAAACAAGCTTGAAAAAAAAAAAAAAAAAAAAATTCTGATGAAAGTAGAGAGTCTGTTGTTTCAGAATGTACATAGTCATAGTACAAAATATTCTGTGGGGGTCTTCAAAGATTTATTTATTTTTTTTATTTATTCAGTTCATTTCCGACATGGTTGCATTCACAGAAATTCATTTGACATTCAGAGCAAATTCACATCATTGTTTTTTTTTTTTTTTTTTTTTTTTTTTTTTTCATGCCGGAAAGGGCGACGGAAAAAAGCATTATGCTTATCTAGATCCGTCCCCTAATTTGAACACAGATAATTTTACATCCAACCTCGTTTCTTCCCTTTTTTTTTTTTTTTTTTTTTTTTTTTTTTTTGTGATGTGTTCTTGTCTGCAGTCATTGTTCCTGTTGTTACTCCTCATCACAGTCTTTTTCCCCCGTGTTTCCACGAGCTTTCTTTTCCAGTCGTTGTTTACGTTCCTCCAACTCTCCAAACGTGAAGTTCTTCTTCTCTCTGAGAACCTTCGTATCCTCTGAGAGTCGCCTCAGCTTACGATCCATCAGAAAGGCACATGCACAGACACATACCCCCATCATCAGCAGGCCAAAGATCATGACTCCTAGCAAATAGATGTCCTCCACATCCTCCACTTTCAGCTGGGAGAGACAGAGCATCTGGCTTCTCCCTCGTGCGTCCACGACATATCCACTTGGGTATGTGTCCTTTGGACACGGTATTTCGTGCTGAAGCAATTGCCTCGTTGAGAAGATTTTGTCTCAATGACCAGTTGATGAGTTCCATGTCGTTGCTGTAGAGTTCAATGGAGAGTTGACTTGAGATCTGTATGTGTGTAAAAATGTCCTCCTCGTTTCGTTCTTAAATTGTTTCAGATTATCTGACTGTTGTGTCTCTTTGTCAAGGCTGTTCCAGAGGTTCATGGCTCTATACACAGTACTATGTTTGCCAACGTTTGATATGATCCTGTTTGGTCTAAACACAGTATTATGTCTGAATTCGTAGGGATTTTGATTGTAAGTGAAACGTTTTTGGATTTGATGTGGTAATTTTCCTGATGAAGCCCTAAATGCGTGTATTTGTGTGTTATAGTGTATTATTTCTTGCAGTTTTAGGTATTTTGACTTCTCAAATAAATCGTTTGTGTGTGTGTTGTGTGGTACTTTATGTAAAATTCTTATAGCTTTTTTTTGTTGTTTAAATAGTGGTTCAAGATACGTTTTGTAGTTATTACCCCATATTTCGGAGCAGTAATTTAGGTGCGATGCTATGAGTGAAGAATATATTGTTTTAAGTGATTTGGTGTGTAGGATTTGTTGAAGCTTCCATAGGATGTAGCTGCTTTTGGCCACTTTGTTTTTAACTATTTGTATATGTTTTTTCCAGGTCAGCTTGTCGTCCATCCACACTCCAAGTACCCTATATTCTTTTACTTGTTCTATTATTTCCTTGTTTAGTTTCAGTCTTATATCTCCTGTTTTTTTTCTCTTTCCAAAGTTAATGAATTTTGTTTTACTGACGTTTAGGGATAGTTTATTTACATCTAACCATGTTTGAATTTTTAATAGTTCTTCATTTGTTGACTCTATTAAAGTGTTAATTTCTTTGCCTGAGCATAGAATGGTTGTGTCATCTGCAAACAATGTTAGTTTTAGGCAATTGGTGACTTTGAAAATGTCGTTTATGTATAGAATGAACAGTTTTGGCCCCAAAATAGAACCCTGAGGAACACCACATTGTATGGTTTGGCATTTTGATGTGTTTTCTTCAAAGTCAACATATTGTCTTCTATTTGTCATATAGCTTTTAATCCATTTTAAGGCGTTACGCTTTATTCCGTAATTTTGAAGTTTTTCTTGTAGAATATCATGATTAATTGTGTCAAAAGATCAGTCAAAATGCTCTAAAATGGCTGGCGTAATGGGGTAGCTGTTCTGAAAATGGCTGGCAGCCAATCAGTTAAAGGGTTATAGTGGATAAAAATATAGGCAAAAAAGCACATTACTAAACAAGACTTCTGCTTTGTCATTCACCAATATTACAGAATTTAAAAAAAAAGACATTTCTTCATTGAAAGCCATAAAATGAATAATTTTTTGGTGGACAAGCAGCAGAGTAGTTGTAGCAGCTGTCACATTATTGGTTAAAGCTGCTGGAGATTGTTTTTTTTCTTTTCTTAATCAAATAAATCCATTGTGTAGGCCACATAGATCAATAAATACAAGATGAAGAAAATAATATCTTAAAAAAAAGTTGAAATTACTGGTCTCAAGTTGGTTTTAATCTCTACTGTAAACATTCAGTTTATTGTCAATGTCAAAAAAGTTTTGCGCGTTGCATTGTGGGATGTGGAGTCCCGTAGACAGGATGTGTAGAAGATTTCTTTTTACTTAATTCTTACCGTAATTTCTTCTGTTTGCCCCCCCCAAAAAAACAACTGTCAATAAACCAAGTGTTTGCAGTGGAGATCAAAACAAACGTTTATGTGCCAATTTCAACCTTGTACAGTTTTTATTGGAGCAGATCTTTGATTTATTGATCCGTGAGGCTTACACTATGAACTTATGTGATTAAAAATTGGAGTCTCCAGCAGCTTTAAGTTAATTATTATACATTTTTATCCCTGTTTGTAAGACAGCATCAAGATGGATGCAATTAAACATGAGAAAAAGACAGTGGAGGACTAAAACAACACTATGTATACATACCACAACTTGGTAGTCGTCAGGATCACGGTTTTTAAAACCTGGAAGAGAGAAAAAAAAATGAAATATCAGTAAATTCAATATACGTTTAGATACGTTGAATATCGATATAGGTTTAGCGACTAATTGAAATTATGACAGCTGCACATTAGTACATACACTTTTAATCTATGTGTAATATTAATTCTCCCCCTTATTTACCATTTTATAGCAGCTTATCATGCAATTAAGCTAAATCTTTCACACATGTAAGTTGAGAGGTTATAATTCATTGTTTCTTTTAAATTTATTTATTTATTTTTGTATTTTAATCTATTGTTCTGTTATCAAAGACATCAATCAAAACGAATGAAATACATTGGCATGTTATGAATTTGGCATTTTACAACATCAATCATTAACAGTAGTGCCTGAATTTCACAACATCAATTATTTACAGTAGCACCTCAAGAAATAACAATAGTTATCAGGACATGTTTTGAAAGTTGGCAATTATGCAAAAAGATTTTTTTTTTTTTTTTTTAAATCTCTTTAAAATTAATTAAAGATAAAACCTTTCCTCAACCAATTTGAACTCATTGACCCACAATCCTCTCCTAGCATTACATACAGAGTAGACAGACAGGTCACCTTGGGTGCAAAACTTCAATAATTCACAACAATAACAACGTTTGTTGTGAATTATGTAGTAGCCGAACAAGGCGTAGAGCTTTAATGTAAAGTTTCATCAAATTAAATCACTTTCTAATGAATAAC
This sequence comes from Gouania willdenowi, assembly GCF_900634775.1. Taxonomy (NCBI): domain Eukaryota; kingdom Metazoa; phylum Chordata; class Actinopteri; order Blenniiformes; family Gobiesocidae; genus Gouania; species Gouania willdenowi. The sequence continues at coordinate 20,150,881 of NC_041061.1, read as the reverse complement.
AGCTGCGTAACGAAACCTCTTAACTTAAAAAGTGCGTTTTTAGTGCAAGACACTGGAGTGACAAGACACGAGATGACCGTTCGGACTTTCTTTCACTGCTCGTGCTAAGCTAGTAGATATAAATAATAATAATAATAATAAGAGAGGTTTCTGGAGCTAATGTCCTACCGTGAGCTCCGTAAGCTCCCAGACCCACAGCAGAGGCTCCAGACAGAGCAGCGACTCTTCTGACCACAGCAGCAGCGTTCATCGTTCAGCAGCTGAGCTTACACAGAGTGACTGCTAACCTTTAGCTTCCTGGGTTAGCATAGTCTTGCGCATGCGTATAAGGGAGAAAACTCGCGAGGACAGTTATATAGTTTATTTAATTTATTATAAATGTAAGGATATATTCATTAAACAGGCGTTCAACTAGACTTTTTTTTTTCATTATCTTGCTTTGAAAATAAATTATAATTTCAAATTTATTTTTTGCGTATCCCCTTTAAAAGCCCTCGTGTGCATTATTTATTTCATTTTTTTTTTTTTTTATTTGTGTTTTGTTTGTGTGTTATTCTGTTCCTCCTGTATAGATTGAACTTGTGGTATTGTATTTAAAATTATTTTCTCTTGTCTATTGTTATATTGATCATTGTATGACATTTAAGTGTCTTGTTATTTGTATAGACTTTTTGCTCAATAAAAAAAGAACAAAAAATAATAGTTTTCAGCTTATTTTGTGATTTTGTTCAGACAAAATATGATGTGAGGTTTTCTTTCATTTTTTTATTTTTTAATATATATTTATGTTGGACTACGGAAGTTCTTAACTGGCCATGCATTCATATATTTTTTGGTCAATTTTGCCGAGACAACAAGATCATTTGGTCCATTTTATTGTGAAATCGAGATTATTTTCTGGTATTTGTTTCAGTGCAGGACTGGATTTCTAATCAGGATTCTGGTTTAAAGATAAGGAATTAAAGCAAAATGGTTTTTTTTCTGCAACTCAATCGTAATTTTGGCAAAAAAAAGTTATTCATAAATGTAGATATTTAAAAACAGAGCCATGTTTGTCACATTTTTTTTCAATGCGTTTAAAAAAAAAAAAGCTACATGTATCCGTTCTAAACCTGTTGTCTAGATTCCCCAAACTATTGGAAGTGAGTCTTTTGAGTGACATCTGATTTATTTTGCTTTGTGATTCTCATTGTATTGTATTATTGTGTTTTGATCAGTCTGTATGTCATCAAATGTTGTTTGTAATCACTCAGTAGTGGGAATAGCATAGATTTGACCTTGTCATTAACAAACAATGACATAAATGACAAACCAATCACGTTTTACACATGATATATAGTGAATGTCATGCACTTTGTCATTTAAAGGTAATGCCAGGTTGATATTGGCTCTAACTGGTGTGTTTAAGGCATTTGTTTCTGTAACTAGACATTTGACAAAAAAAATAAATACACTTTTCTGTATACTTTAGGCTTTGTTGTGTTGTATGATCTGTGTTGTCTATTAAATATAAATAGCAGACTTATTCTGATTAAACTGCTCTATAGAGGAGGCTGTGCAGCATCAGAAGGAGAACAGTTTAAAATGAAGTTGTCAGACATTTGCACTGCTCTGCACTGAGTAAACAATGAAAACGACAACACCCATAATTTGCACAACTCACACTTAATTAATAGTGAAGTATTAATTCATTCGTTGTTAATTAATTGCATTGTCACTAGGTGTCGGCTTGCTGTGAGTATTTCTGCCGTTAGGCTTCCGTAATCCCTTTAGATTGTGGTTTATTTGTACATTGTCTTATCCCGGCTATAGTGTAGAAATTCAACTGTTTATCTTGTATTTTCTTATTTTTTTTTCTCCATGTGGGTTAATGTAAAATTCTCCAGAAGTTTAGTCGGACATCCTTTGCCTGCATGTCGTAACGCAGAATGCATTTTACTTTGAAAAATGACTTTTATAACATAACTGGTAAATCTAGTACAATAATGGCTATAACACAGACAGACAGAAAGGTCACATTTATCACTAATAATGCAAAATATAAAAAGGAAAAACGCTCTTCATGCATCTTCCATTCTCAATTACACACAACTGCAAAATAAATAGATAAAATAAAAGATAAAGAAAACACTTGGGTGGTATAGAATCCAGTACAAAAATTTCACTGATCAGTTTTGGCCACCATGAGTAGGAGTGTGACGATACATATATCGCAATATTTTTTTTTCGCACGATCGATTATCGATATGCTCGAGCTAAATATATATATATTTTTTTTAACATATATATATATATTTTATTAAAACCTTTTCTGCCTTTTCACTTAAATGTGCAGGTACGTCTTCACAGAAATGTTGTCACTGTTTGTTGAAGGAACCAATATATTGTTTACTGGAATATTGCACTATAATGGTGTCACTGGAAAGACCCTATTTTTTCTTTACAGAAAGCACTATTGGAGATACTTATTAGTTTACATTGGTATGTTAGAAGACCAGTCCCACCAGTTAAAAAAAAAAAAAAAAAAAAAAAAAAAAAGTGGCTGTAACGCAAGTAATATCCTCCTGGGATAGATAATACTTCGGATTCTGAGGGTTGTTATTATTATTATTATTATTATTTTATTTTTCCTCGGTTTTTCTGTTGTTTTTGTGACTGGCGGGAATGGTTCTCTATACTATAAAATCAAATATTAATAATAACTACATAAATAAAAAATTAGTCTACCAAAAGGGGGCGCTGTAGGGTATTCTTTACAATATAAAAATGTAATAACAAATGTTAAAAAAAAAAAAAGTGTGTGTGTGTGTGTGCATGAGAGCAGCAGGGGCTGCTTCCAATTATCATGGTGAAATTACAGGGTCACACCGCTTTACTGCAGCCGCGAAACCACAGCTTCCATAGAGCCTCATCCTTAGGCAACTTTGACAAGGCATGAACACAATGCATACCATTAACGCTATTTTAATGACCATGTAGCTCATTAAAAAAGTGAGCGGTGTGAGTCACGAGCATCATCAGCGTGTGAACTGAACCTGTGGTGGATGCTGAGCTGTCAGTGTGAAGACTTCTTCTGGGTTTTCGACGTCGAGATATTTATGAGCAGGCCTATAGAATAGACGCCAAAGACTTTCATATTTCAAATTCATAAAGCTTTTTAAAGACGGATATTAAACGTATACACTGAGTGATGAAAACTAGCCTAAAAGACAAATAAATTCCTTACATTAAGGAAATACGTGTTTGCCTGGCAGATACAGTATGTAGCAATATTAGGCTAATGTGTTCACTTCTGGAAGAACGCATGAACATTTGTACATGGGGGTTTGAGAAAATGCTGAATCTATTTCTAATGGGATCCACGCTGACTAAGCAACGGTTCCTAGTTCCCACTCCCACCATCCGGATTACCAATTTGGATATTTTGTCATAACTTTGGTTATTTGACATAAAAGCATGATTTCAGTGGTGAATTATAGGTTTTCAGGGTCAAGGAATTCAATAATAAATATCAAAATGCCGTAAATTGTGCTCAGAGAAAGATCCAAGATGGCCGCCATCCGTAATGCGGATTTCAATCTGACCATAACTTTGGTTCTGTTAGATGTAGAAACATGATCTTTGTGGCAAAATGTAGGTTTTTGGGGTCAGGGATTGTCATGAAATAGCTTAAAATACTGTAAATTGCATTCAGAGCAAGATATAAGATGGCCATAACAATGCTTTACAAATGGAAAGGGCCCGGAAATTGCCACAATTGTGTATGACAAATATGCCTTTTAAAGGGTGAACAATCTGATTTAAATCCCCATCAAAACATGGATTGTTATATATATTTTTCATTTATTTCTCAGGAATATTATATCCATTAGGATCCTGGTGCATGCATGTGTAAGCATTAATCTGGTGATGTGTTTATTTTGCAGCACTTGCCTTCATGTAGAATGATTAAACTCAAATTTTTGATGTAGATATCTTATTAACATTTAAATGAACATAGCAAATGTTTCAATTCTTTTCAGGAAGATACGTAGCGACGAACATACATATCTGCCGGGCTATCTATTCAATTCAATTCCACTTTATTTATATAGCGCAAATTACAACAATAGTCATTTCGAAGCGAAAATATGAAATATGAAAATATGACACAGGTAACAGAAAAGAGAGAACGCAGAGTGCGTGTAAAATAGAGGCAAACATTTAATGAGGGTTAGAGAAAACTGGTGTGGCAGGTTTTATAGGAATTCTGTCGTTTAAAGAAGCCTTCTCGTGCATTGCTGCTGCTATGTTGGACTGAGAGGTCATTTTCTGCTTGTTTGTGAAAACATGTAAATCTGTACTTTTATACTTTATTGTTGTCCAATCTGCCACGTGCAGGAGTGAAAACGAGTGGGTGAGCATCTGTCACAATATAAACAACAAAACAGGCAAGCGCTGTGTTGTATGGTGTGTATTAATCATTCATTCATTATTCTGCAAAAGAAATGCCTATTTAACCATTACAGCTATTTGCCTGTTCTGACATGTCACACCTGTTTACAGCTTTTTGTAAAGACACAGCTGCAAAGTAAATGTTGTTAAGTGATACCCAAAACAACACCTGTTTTCCACAGAAGGTGCTAAAACTATCACCTCGAGGTGTGAGCAGTCACACTTTAGGTGTAAGAAGTCACACTTTACTTAACAGGAAGACAACGCCTTGTTATGTATCAAGTGTTAACCACGAACTTCGGAGACAAGGTAGAGGGGGAATTCTTGTTTGAGTAAGACAGTTTTAGATCTCCTGCCGTCATAAAATCCCGCTTGCTAAAGACACGCTGTAACTCAAAGGTTTACGAGCGCGTGACAAAACAACACGCCTCTTTCAATAAACTTGATTCTATGTATCAATAAACATGCCTGTCTAAAAAAAAAAAAAAGTCTGAATCTGAATATACTTCAACTTCCTGTGCGACGCATGGCTGAGAAACAGAAATTGCCCAAACAGCTCTACTTGTTTTGTTGTCATACACGTAGTCAAGTGATGCTCACACAGAAAACTGTTGCTGTTGTACCATTAGGTAGTTACATTTCCTGAATCTTGAAAATAGTTTTTAAGAAAACTTTTCTTTAGAATTTATTTACAAACCCACGTATTGTTCAGAATAAAATGAAAAATGTGTAAGAAATTTTCTGAGAAGAGAAGAATGCTGCTCCGAAATCAGATTCCGTGACCACAGGGGGCAATATTTGCTAATGTTTGTATGTTCAACCAGAAAAAAACAAGTCACATTATAAAAAAAAAAAAAAAAAAAAAGACATTCTTGTATACTTTTGAATAAATTAAACACAAGTGCGCCAATGTATAGTATATATATAAAAAGATGTGACATCACTACTACTTGTGTCTCTTACCTCCATAAAGGAGGTTAGATGGTGCTGTTAATGCATTCCTAAGGAGCCGTTATTTCAAGCTAACAAAGACAAAACTTTTCAGGTACATACCTAGTGAAGGCCTTACAGATCCATAAATTGAAGAATATTGACTTTAAAAGAAGATGTGAAAGTTCGAAATTGCCACTCGAAAGTTTGTTTTCATCGTACCGTAAAAACTCCTTTTGTTGACATTTTCATACATTGCATTGTGGGATGTGGAGTCCTGTAGACGGATGAATAAAAGCGTTTTTCCTTCATTCTAATCGCTATTTCTTGTGTTTCTTTAATACCATCACACATTAAAGGGTACCTGTGTCCCTCAGCGGTCTGTGGCCACTGCAATCCTGAACAGACCGTACATCATATTTTATTCCCTGACCTTGAACCACCTGAGGGACTCCATCTCTAGACCTTACCAATCCCACCCCAGAGACAGTGACCTGGCTCTACACGCTACGTTATGTTCGTTTTGGGAGTCTTGAAATGAAGATAGGCCAAGAACCTTTCACATTTTAGCCCGTATCTGCAAGCTTTCTAATAATTCATAGACATATGAAGGACATTAATGCAGTGAAGATTATTTCTGTATCTGTATTGAATGTAAAAGCATACACGGACCAACCATTTCTTTCCGACACTCGCTGGTAGGAAAAGAGTGCAATCAAAGCCTACTCCCTTCATTAAAAACTTACTGTAATGTCGAGTTCAGGTGCTTTGTCCTCGAGCACTCAAATCTGAAACAAACACCCCGATGTTCAAAACACAGTTGCACCATAGGTCTACAGTTGGGGTTATAATTAGCACACTCGTTAGGCTCATCTACATCCCTCTTCAAAGACGATCGATGCAAATGTATTGGATTTAGCCAACGGCAGCAATTAGGGCCAAAAAACACCCTGGCTGTGCATGGTTGGTAATAGTGAAGCAATGCCTGTTTCATAGTTGGTAATAAAATATTTTTCCTTCCCCAGCGCAGAGCAACTTAATGTAATCTGAACAGCGAGAACTCATTGTCTTGCTTTTCAAATCAAGTTGGGTGTTAATCTAATCCCCAGCTCTGAGACAGAGGGATGTTTTATTACAAGGATGTGACACACGTCATCGCATTGTTTTCCTAACAAGTATCATCCATAAACCATCATCCCAATTTTACTTAAGCTCTTGATGTTCAACTATGGCATCCAAAGCATCAAGCTGAAAAGTAAACATATCCAGTAAACACCAGCTTCAGAGGGAAAAGTACAAAACACACAGAAAACAATTCAGCTACACCACAGATAGAGTTGGATATTGTTCTCTTGTTGGTAAACAAAACCAAACAAATAATAGCTCAGCATATCCATACAGAAACATTAAAGCAGGATCCCAAAGGGGATCATAGTTGTCATGGCTGTGGGGTGAAAAGGCCCTTAGAGGATCAAACTGATACACTAATTAGCGTAGCACTTCCACAAACGTACACTTTCTTCCTCCAGCTCCTTGAACAGGGTCCAATCTTTGTCCCTATCCTGATTTTAATGAACCCAGTTTCATACTTTGATAAATTCCCATCTTTCTAGAAGCTTGGTTATACGTTCTACCTCCATTGATTGATACAACATGAGCTAATCGTAGCTTGAAGCATGGTATATATCTCAAACTATCCATGTGTCTTTAGAACAGCTTGGGTTTGAGGTGATTTTCATTTAGTGGCATCTTGAAACCTCAACTAACTGTCTGTAGGGTAGATCTATGACCATAGATGGGTGAGTTCCATCGCAACGGGGGCCACAGAAATGACCATGTCATCAACATTCATGTCATGTATTTAGAACAAGAGCGCTCCACCAAGCACCAAATCTCCTCTTTGCCAGATATTGGAAGTTATCTGGATCAATGATCCTGATCATGGTACCAGGATCATTCACACTTCAAAGGCAAATCCCCATTAATAACCAGACAGTAGGTACAATTGTGTGGGCATCCCCACCTTCCGATGCAGATGAAAGTCAGCGGTGTAATTGAGGAACCAACTCAACATAATTGAGTCACGTTTCATAAAGATCTGTCAATTACAAACTGAGATATGAATTTTTGAAATTTCTTCAATATTGAGTGCTCCAAATGAAGAAATGAAAGATACAATATGAGAATGGGGTAAATAGCACATCAACCTTACTCCAATAGTTTTGACATTTCTATAAATAGCTTATAACTGGCATAATGACTGCAACTTAATATGTTAATGGTCATTGCGTTTTTTTTTTTTTAAAAAAAACAGAAATTAGTTGCAGATTTTAAGTGTAAAAGCATTCATTTCCATACTGGGGGACGTCATGCACTCAAATCACTTAATTATTACTATTCTAAAATTTGTGATTGCACATTTGATGCTGTTATTTGGTGAGTTTAAAAGAAGTATAGTCATAATTTTGACCATTTGAAATTTGGTTACCTTTTTTCTCCATTTTGTTGATATTTTCTTGCAATGCGAGAGTAGGGTTAAGTCAATCAAAAGTCGAAAAGGGTAAATTTTTACTTTGTGAATCTCACCTGGTGAGAACAATAATGTAAGTCGAACTAATTTTAGTCGACTGAAACTAGACTAAAAATGTAAAGATTTTAAAAATAATTCTAAATGGATCATTTAAATGCTAGAATTTGCATGTACTTCCAGTATCTCCTACAAATGTTGATCATATTATTAATTCACACCTATTTGGTGGTTGATAATGAAGTGTTTACTTACTAATCATAATGAAACAAGTTTATTTTCCTGTTGTTTTTTGTGTAGACATGTTTTATGCTTTTAAATATAAAAGTAGGCAGTGGTTATTTGTACGGTTGCCGTATCAACATACCGACATTTTATTCGTACGCAGCGCCCCTCAGTGAATAAGACTAAACCTAATTGTAAACCTAACCCCAACCTTAAACCTAACCCTAAAAATTGTTACGATATAGGGTTATAACCTAACCCTAACCCTAACACACTACGTACATGTACTTCGGTAAACGTACCAATAGCATCGAGATTTGTGCGTACGGCAACCGTACGAATAGACTATTTCTATAAAATAAATGTAACATTGGTTTTCTGAAAATGCTGATTCTAACATGAATAAAAAAATGCTTGCAGTGCAGCTGAATCTAATTTGTCATCATGCAGCTCTGCAGAGGGCCTGATTAACCTTTACAATCAGGTGTGGTGGAGCAAAGCGAGTACTGAGGACACTTTAGTTATTGTTTGAATTTATTCGTCTTTGTCAGGAAGAAAGTCCGTTATTGTTTCATAACTGTGTGTGATTGTGGGCACAAGTCTGAGATTTATTCCTTTTTTGGTGCCCTTGATTCTATATTTGTCTTATACTTTTGGGTGTCTGGGTTTGATAAACCTCCAGACATTGAATCAATCCCTCCAGGACGTTGGAATGCTATTTTCTGTCAGCATAGTTTGCATTAATTTATCAGTCTACCTTGCAATTTTTGTTTCTCCCGTACTTTTTTTCCTGTTTTCACTCCTATAATGAGTCTCTGAGCGCTGTGCAGCAGCAGCAGCAGCAGCAGCAGAGTTTCTCCACTAGTGCACTGATGGACAGACAGTTGCCAGGAGCTAAAAATGCAGACATTGAGGGGGGGACATTGGTGTCTCCACCTGTTGGAGGTGTTTAATATTCCTACAGGACAAATGTTGGCTGGAAAAGGTGAGCATCATCCCTCCAGCACAAATGTGAGGAAAGTTAATTAAGAGAACACGCTCGCCCTGACTTTACTAAGTAACTGTTTTTGCTTGGAGGCGTCTGATTTAAAGAATCAAGCCTAGAGAGAAAATCTATCTGCGTCATCGTGGATGAAGGTCAGATTCTCTCGTCCAGTGACTGACTGACATTCCAGCTTAAATTTATTGTTTGCCATTTTTCTTTCTTTGCTCTAAACTAAAAAACTTTATACCTTCTCGTTTTAGTATTTCTTTACTTACTAATTTCCTTGTTAAGTTTCTATTCACTCACTTTCTTGCTAATGTATAAAAGCTCTCTCAGTTCCTTATCAGTGTTGTCCGACATACATATTTTTTTGTTTTACACTCTATTAAATGTTTTGAAAAAACACTCTGATCTGACAAATATTAACCCTAACCCTTTGTAAAGCGTTATCTTTACCTTCTCACTTTTTATTCACTCGAATGTCGGTTACATCTTATTCTGCATACATCACTTTGCATTTTTCTTATTTCATTGTCCTCTTTCATTCCCTACCATGCTCGTTCTGTTTTGCTTTCAGAAAATGATTTTTTGATTGATTTTTTTATGGAAAGTGTCTATCTGTACGGTTGACGTACGGACAACCCCCGGGGCAATCGGTACGTAGCGTCTTAGGGTTAGGTTTTGGTTAAGTAGTAGTAGTTTGTTTTGGTCGTTATAAACATTTAGAACACATGTCACATGTTTTCAGAGTTCTTGTACATTACAATAAAAAAAAGAAAAAACATATACTTTAATTATTTTAAGCGCTAATTGATTCCTGACCGAAGGGGTTTAGGCTGAAATCGAGACTTATACTGCCTAACCCCATTTACAACTGTGACACTATTACCAAAGATGGCACATAATACAGTTACTGTAATACCAACGATGGTAACACATAAGCACAAAAGAGTTAGGTTATTACCCATTATCGCAACAATTTTTAGGGTTAGGGTTAGGGTTTAGGGTAAGGTTTAGTCTTAGTCACGTGACCTAACGGATAGCCACTGCCTTTTTTTTATTTTATTCACAAGGATTATTAAATGTGTGTCTTAAAATGTCTTATTGGTTATAGTATTAACTGTATTTTTAATTTGAAACATTGTGGTTGATGTGATTGTCTGTTCTGTGTTTGTGTTGTATTGTAGTCTCTGTGGACCTCAAGGAGACTAGTTGGTTACTAAGATACCAGCTAATGAAAACATAACAACAATCATTTGATTTTTTTCAAAACTTCCCAGTATTGCTACCCTTAAAATCTAGCTAACTTGCTCGCTCACGCCCTGTACATGTGACTGAGCTAGCAATTGAGTTCTCATTAAACTCTCTCTCTTTGTATAGGAGTTTGTAAAGCTGTCTGTCACAGGTTTTGGTGTTTAATTGCAATGTTTTCTAATGCGCTTTTGAGAAAAGTCATGTGGTTCTCCAAAAAGCTTCAAAAGTAGCAGAAGCTAGTCTTAATGTGGCGCTGACTGCATATACTGCCACCTATTGTGACGGAGGAGTATTGTTTTTAGGACACG